>NC_135787.1:164156250-164457884 GCF_051106095.1 Pogona vitticeps | reverse complement strand
CCATGATTTGAATGGATGTGTCTTTCTCACAAGCTGTTCCTTTGGACAGTAGAAGAGCTTCTCCCACCCAGTGCTACATACTGAAAGTAAAGATACAGAAAAATTCAAGTGCATTATTGTTTGACCAGGAATAAACATACAGTATTTAGGATCTGGCTGGTAGAACGGAGCCCATGTATCATGTATAGAGATAGTCACCCATCAAAGTCCCAAAAAGGAAGTTTGTCAAAAATGCACTGGTTTGTTGGCTTGGGTTGATTTGAGGTCATTGGTTTGGGTGGGTTTGTCAAAAGTGACAAATCAAAATGAACCGAATTAACAAACATTGTGAGTGATTTTTGGTTTGTTTGGTTCATTTGCCCATTTTCTCCCCCCTTGCCCGCAACAGTCTGCTCTTGTCAATCAGAAGGACTAGGCAGCCCTGGGAGAGATCTAGAGACTATTGGATTGGCAGGCCAGGCAGCCAAGTGCACAGCACAAAGGGCTTCGGGGGAGTTGCTTGCTCATATTTATAAGACCAATTCACAGGAATCATTTCCACCTCAGAGCCGCTTCTGCTATTCAGAGAAACCCTTCTACCTTGGAACCAGGTTAGCTCAGATTTCAAGAGGCACATTGCTTCCCTTGTCAGGCAGATTGTCTCCCTCCACCCACCCATTGTGACCACACAATGACCTCTCTACCCCAGTTTAGACCTTCAGTGTGGCGTTGTCCATGGGGTTTGGGGAAAGGGCATTGGCCCTCCCCAGTCCACCTTCTAATGAGCAACATCCTGTGTCAGGGTCCCTGGAGGGAACCACTGCTGAAAGTTTCTCCCAAGTCAACTGCTAAAGGGCACTTTCCCAGGGAGACCTGCTTTGAGGATGTACAACTTGGACATCTGAAATTCAAACTTCGCCATACTTGGAGGGGGTGTAGAAGAGCATCAGGAGAAGCTTATCTGCAATTCTGTTGTCTCTAGGTGGTTGGGGGGCATTCTAGGGCTCCCAAATGTCTGAACCAAAATGAATCAATTTGTGATTCATTTTTTTCAAAGGTTCGGGAAGTTCGTGGACTTCAGCAAATCACAACTGACTGCCATTTTGCTGGTTCATGCCCATCTCTAATCATGTACAGTACTGACTGTTCCCCCCATCTCCTGCTGGACCCAGTAGCTAGATCTGAGGTACATATCACTTATGTGTACAGGATAGAGAGAAAACCTTTTAAAAATGTGTACATCCATTGAGACAATGTAGCATGACTTACAATAGAAAATTTTGCTTTTTATTCTGTTGGCTGCAATCCTGTTGTATATATCTACTGGTGTAATGCCTTAGGTATAACTTTCAACAGCAAATTGCTGCAATTTAAGAGGTCAACGTAAGCATTTCCTATTGCCCACCTGAGTGGTATATGATAGAAAATGCTTGCATTAACTTCTTAACTTCTAGCTATTTTGCCACTAAAATTTACACTACTGGCATAACAGGATTTCAGCCATTATTTTGCTACCTGTTTCCAGCTAGATTTTTATAGCCTCCTGGATTATATTTCGGAAAACATCAGATATTATAAGTAGTGTAAACAATTTGGAATTTTAACTGAAGAAGCCCAAAAAAGTTGTATATTCTTTTTCTTTGACATTGGTTGTTCTTTAGTGGTTAATAGTGTTTTATGATATGTCTGAGTATTATTATTGTATACTGTTTTATGTGTTTTCATGTTTTGAAAAATCATTTGCATGTTTGACTCCAACTGAGACCTGTGGGTTTGCAGCCTTTTAAATCTCTAGGGTGAGTGTGATTAAAAGTCCAGGGATTGACTTTTCACATGGGGTGTGATTTGGGCAAGCATTTTTGGAATACAAGTCCCAGAATCCCCAAGATAGTGTGGCCACTGACTGAGGAAGTAGCCGCGTTGGTTATTGGATGGAAAAGGAGAGCTAGGGTAAAATGATAGAAAGAGAGGATGCTCCTCACTCAGTTTTCCTTCAGGCCTATCTCACTGCTTGCTTTGGTTCAATTCACCATTTGTTTATCTCACCATTAGATTGCCCAAAAGGGAACATGGCCCTCACCAGAAAAAAAAGTGGCCCCTTCCTACTTGAATCCATCTTTTAAATATGCAATGTATTGCAAGTTTTTTATCCTTCTAATTTTTTGTAACCTGCCCTGTAATAGCTTAAAAAACAGAGCACATATTTGATAGTGTGCAGGGACGTGGTGGCACTGTGGGCTAAACCGCAGAAGCCTGTGCTGCAGGGTCAGAAGACCAGCAGTTGTAAGATCGAATTCACGCGACAGAGTGAGCTCCCGTCACTTTATCCCAGCTCCTCACCAACCTAGCAGTTCAAAAGCATGTAAATGTGAGTAGGTAAATAGGTACCACCTCAGTGGGAAGATAAAACAGCGTTCCCTAGTCACGCTGGCCACGTGGCAATGGAAATTGTCTTCGGATAAGTGCTGGCTCTACGGCTTGAAACGGGATGAGCACCACCTCCTACAGTCAGACACGACTGGACTAAAAATGTCAAGGGGAACCTTTACCTTTAATTACATATATATTCTTTTATTATATATTTGTTTGTTTCTTGTTTATTACAGTTGTAGGTTACCTTCTGATTAGATCAGTCCTCGTAAAGTGATTATGCAATCCGTAGTTTTAACATGTGAGAAAAAGTAGCAAATGACCCTCCCATGTTAGACAAAGCACCAGGTAACTACATTATTGTTCCATTTGGCTGGGATCCTGTGTATATCTGAATAGGAGTGACTGAAGTGTGAATTCTGCTGAACCATCTTACTTCTGAGTAACTTACTCAGGTGTGTGTGTTTTTATAAAGCTACCTGTGACCCCCCCTGAGAATGCTTTGGTACCCCCCAAGTTTGGAAACTGTTCTAAAAGATTTAGTCCCAAAAGAGTAACTTTTCCCATCGCTGGTGCACAGTCCAGGACAAACCTACCAACAATGGGGGATATCTAAAGAACAAAACTGTCAGAAATCTCAGGTTATGTTTTTGAACCCTGGCACACTGTCTTTTCCATATCCGGCTAAATTACGTAGGAGCTCAGATGGGAAGAAGGTTATTTATTTATACATGGATAATGTGGGGTGGAATCTTTGGAACTACTGCTTTAACAGAGAAGTCAATACTTCTTCAGACAAAGAGGAAAAGGATGTTTGGAAACAGACCATCCACCTATAGCTCTGAATAGGTCTAGGGATAAATAATATTCAAAAGACTCTAAGGATTTCTGCGGCTATTTGTTAAACAGGGGAAAGGAACAGATTGTCTTTCTTCGTCAAATCTTCACAAGGTTTTGGCCAGATACTGGTATGGTATACAGCCCGATTCTATGAAGAGGTTAGCAAATATGTGCTTCCCATAAAATATTGTATAACTACAACTCCCATCACCCCTCATCATTGGAAAGACTGGCTAAGGCAGATGGCAGTCTCAGCAACATCTAGAGAACTCTTAGGTTTCTCATCAGTGTTCTGGAAAGCAATGGTAGATGTCTTTGGGGAGAGTCTTGTTGCTTTTCCAGAGTGTCATAGATGTATGGGAGCCAACACAATTCAGTGGCAAAGGAATTGAGCTTTGAAAGTGGGAAAAGTACAGGTTCAAATTTTTCCTGAGCTGAAAAATCAGAGTCTTTCAAGCATAACAAGTTTGCTTTAAATTACTTGGGGAGTTCATGGGTAGCAGTTTGAATAATTGCTATAAAATTGCATTTGCAGCAAAGGAGTTTATATTCCCTGTAAGCAAAAGAAGTTTCCTGTGTTTTCCAGTTAATATAAAATCATATCCTACATTTGCACCAAAGGGCTCCTTAGTAAGTAGAAGGCTGAGATCAAGATATTAGCGACATCCCTCTCTCCTAGAATTTTGTTTGCATGCAGATAGGCTACCTGATGATGCTTGTAATAAAAAGTGTCCAACTGATCCTCAGTAATGTGCCGTGAATGGCAGAAATTTCCAGCCTCTGCATTGTGCTTTGGAAATGATTGGGGTTTGCAGTATTTGAGGTGAGGCACTTTGTGGTCTTACCACAAAAATTAGGCTTGAAAGTCCCCATGCTCTGATCTCTTCCTTCAAGTTAAGATCCATTAATTACCTGATCATTGTGAAGGAAGACTAAACAAAATGGCCAGGGTGGCATGAAAAGTGTGATGGCTACATATGATCCATAGATCAAATTCCCTCCTTTTTGATAGGAGCCACATGAACCTTCCAGATCCAGAGAGACAGCAAGCCTCTGAATTACCCTGGTTGCTTAGGAACAACAACAGAAGAGCACTAATATAAGAAACAGGATGCTGGCTCTGGTCTGATCCAGCAGGGTTGTTCATGTACTGTATTCTTATATTGCAACCCAGTTTTCCCTTTTGTGAGATGGAAGTCATAGTCACATTGTGTGCCTGCAGGTAGTTGTGTAACTTAGGTTGTATATCTTTACCATTTACAGAGTGTAACAGAGTGACCAGGACACATCTGGAGGATTCTTCCC
The DNA here is from genome assembly GCF_051106095.1 of Pogona vitticeps. Taxonomy (NCBI): domain Eukaryota; kingdom Metazoa; phylum Chordata; class Lepidosauria; order Squamata; family Agamidae; genus Pogona; species Pogona vitticeps. Next base: position 164,453,390 of record NC_135787.1, on the reverse strand, counting down.
CGACTTCAATCTATCATTATTTTATAGTTGGCCATAAGCAATGTCCTTGATGAATCAGCTTGCTGCTTCTTTCCCTTGCAGTATATGATTAATATTAAATCTTGTAAGATTGTGGGAAGGTTTAAACTGAAATTATGTACAGATGCAAAGCATTTGAGCATGTTTCAAGTGCTGCATTAAGCAATATATTCCATTCCCTTTCATCATGGCAGCTAGTGCTCACATACTGTAGTGGCACTAGATGGCATGCATGATTTCTAGTCAGGCTTGGGAAATTAATATTATTTAACATTAGTAATATCCTATATACACTCTATCCATCAGTTTGGACAAAGGCGAATCAGAATGGGTAAGCTTAGGGTTTGTCCTTGTGTGTGTTTCCTTATATTAGTACAATCTGTTTTAAGGCACTTCGAAAGTTATTCAGTTGAATAATGGAATAGAAATCTTATTAACATAGAAATAATGTCCCAAGTAAACATTATGAATTTAGCACCTTGGAATGATCAGAATTTAGAAAGTTTTTTTAACTAGCTCCTAGAATTCCCTTGTGAAAGTGACAAAGAGTATATCTGCTTTAAGTGAATTTTTTCTACCTTTGGCCAAAAAAGCAGATTACCGCTGCAGATTCATTTATAATTCTAACTACTACTGTGAACCTTATTGTTCATATTCAGGGCTTGGAAAAGTATACCCAAAGGCATAGTTTTAGCCTTAAAGGCATTGTTGTAGCCTTAAGTGGAGGAGAAAAGGCACTGGATACTGTTGACATTGTATTAGTTGGATTAAAGAATTAAAGGGTGTTTGGCATTTGAATAGCTGGTCTTTATGCTGAATTCCAGGAACTGGAAGGATAAAAGAGGCCTCTGGGCTCAGAAGCCTTTTACTTTATTAAGGGGGGGAATCCTATATGCCACCTAGGTGGAGAGGTGCTGCATGATAGAAGATGTTGAGCCCTCATAGTAATCCATGTTTGGGTTGCTGCTGCCATAAAGCTTAAGTACAACTCTTTTCCTTGAAAGAGACTGATAGCGGTATCAGTGAAGGAACACTAAAACCAAATTTGAGGGCAAAAAAGATAATAGTTTCTCTGTAGCAGCAGAAATGGCTATCTTGATTCCCCCTTGCTCTTGTTCTGTATGGGAAGTGGTTCTTACTATTAATACTTCTCTGGCTAAAATCCTGGCAGGTACACTTAACAAATGACCAACAGCATCTTTCTGCCCATACCAATAGCTGTAGCTGCCAGAGTAGAGCATCCCATGCAAGTAAGCAAGTGTCCCCTTGCTAAAAAGTAGAACAGCTGCAAATCTTTCTCTTGTGTCTCCTCTGTCCTGTTTGCCATGGATGCTCCCCAGTTCTTCTCTGAATTATGCTGCTGTCCCCAGAGGTTGGAATCATGTAGTCCACAGACTGTTTGTGACCTCCAAGGCTGTTTTTACATACATACATGCACTGAGTACCTTGGAAAGCTTTACTGTTAAATTTTGAAGCAAATGAAGGGGGGAACCCCATTTAAAGCAGCAGTGTTAGCTGCTTATAGCAGCTTGGATAGCAATGCAATTAAAGGATGCAAAATATATGCTGCCAGTAGTAGGTCATGGTGGGATAATTTTGGCCCCCACTCCTGCTGAAATTGGTCATCCCTGCACTGTGCTTTTTCCTCCTGCAATGGTCTGGAGCAAGGGCTTCAATACACAATGAATCAAGCAGTGTGGAAAGATTGGAGTTTGGAAAAGTTCTCTTGACTCCTATCCCCAGAATCCCTCAGTCATTGTGGCCGGTAATAATTTTGTTTTTAATTAATGTTTTCAAGCTTTATCCAAGAAATCAGAAATCCTAGTATAACCAGGGATAAATAAATTGCCGAAGAATGTATGTCGAAACTGTTTTCTACAGCTTGTTATTCCATCCATGTCTCACTGTTCTCCAATGACTACAAGTTTCCCTCCCTACGTGGGAACTTTGCGTTCCATGAAGGTCATCTGCCCATGGAGCTTTGCAGATACTTTGCAGGCTCTCCTTCCTTTCTTTTTTATGTGATGTGCTTCTGAGGAATATAATGGAACCCAAGCCCTTTTCAGTATCAGGTGGAGTTCCCCATTCCAAACTTTTTTTGGCAGGAGGACCTCCTGCCCACTCACAGGCCCACCGGTGTCTGTAGAGGTGCCTGGGGCTTGGGACTGGCAGTATTGGGGTCAAGGCTGATGGAGCCTCTGGGGCTGACGGATTGGGGAACACCATGTATGTAAAGTGTTGGCATGCCCCTGTCCTGATTTCATTGGTCCCCTTGACGCGTGGGTGAAGCATGCACATCACAGCCAGGAATGGCTCTCATTGGTGGGCTCCAAAGATGTTTCTGTGGCCATTGGGGGAGGGGACAGGCATGTCTGATGTTTTGCGGGATGGGTACTCCTACTTTCTCCCAGACTGAGGACATAGTAATGGTTCTGCTGACAGAATGGCTGGAAATCTCCTTACCCCACACCTTCACAACACCATGGGAGTACGGGACTGCTCTTTAGAATTTCTCATGGGCGTCAGAGTGAGAGAGAGAGATATTGGGAAAATGTAAACCTCTCTCTCTAGGCTGCAGGTGACTAGTTTTCCTCCGAAAGATAATGTGCTCTGGTGCATGCATATTTTTAGGAACAAATGAGTTTTTTTTAAAAATCCTCTGCATAAAGGTACACATAATATTATTAGTTCCTTCACCACCACCCCAAGCTTCAGGACACAATGAAACTCTCCCCATGGTGAAGAGAATTTGATGATCTATAACCCCCCCTTCTTCCCCCTTCATCTTTTTCCTGTTTTGATGGAAGGAAAAATGTCCTGCTTTCCTTCTTTATTTTTCCATAGTGCCCAAATAGCATTGGAAAGGAATATCTCACCTTCAGCCTCTCCCTCACCAGCCCAAATATAACAATATATATATGTTTGCTTATGATGTACACATCACATCATATCCTGTTCTGGTAGGATATTAACATACTATTTCTCCCCCTAACTGAATGGTGGGGGCATTGAGCTCTCCATTTCCCCCCAATAACCATCACTACCCAGTCCCCCATCCCTCAGAATAGCCCACCCATTTCCCCCCCAACTCACCAGCCTCATGTCCTTCAGCTCTTCAGCAGTAGCAGCAGCAGCTGAGGAAAGGAAGGTTGCTGAACTAGAGTAAAAATAGACCCAGCAGTTACTCAGCTCTTGAGAACATGATGATATGACTCATGAGGTAAAATAAAGAGATGTGAAAATCAAAAGCCGTTGTTTCCCCTCCCCCTGCACGCACACACACACACAACACACACAAATGCACACTCACACATAAGCACACACACACTATACCCCACTCCATGGAAGCTTTCATGACACCTCAGATCTGAGGAGAAAGGAGGGGTTAATAACCCTTGAGTTTCAGAAATTATGTAGTGCCCAGGTCATCTCCCAGATGCAGGGAACCATCTGACTGACCCCAAAATGTGTTCACAGTTTTGCATAGTCAAGTGTGATTTTTTGCTTCAGTTTCTGTATTGTGCCTATAGTAGCTTTTTGAGGAGGAGGTCTCATGGTGTCCATTCTCTATTGTACCAATAGTGCAGGCTGAGTTGGAAGGGAGGTCAGATTAATTCATGGGCCCACATGGACAGCACTGCAAACTTTGATTTCCCTTTGCAGGGGAACATAGAAAGAAATAGGAGGCAGGAGATGATCACAAAGACTTTGCACTGTCTCAGGGCACATATATAAAGCAACAAAACTGGTTTGCGCACACCCCTTCACACCACATCAGTTCCCATCTCCACCCCATTGATATGTGTTGGGGTGCTTTACTAATACCATGCATGCAGAAATGCAGTTGCAGAGTCACTGAAAACAGACTTTACAGCCTCAAAGCAAAAGCTTGTATGAAACCTGGCTAATTTATGAGCACCAAGGATAGCAAAATATAATTTCTACGTTGCATATCAGGCAAAAATGTCCATTGCTTCTTGAAAAAGTTTTGTGTCACAAGCTCTTTACTACTATATTTAAGACAACAGTAGGGGAACTTTCAGCCCTTGCTTCTTTTGTTGTTACCGCAGATCACTTGATCAGCAATAAAAAAGGTACGTAAAGCTCAGGAAATAAATACCCTCTTTCCCTGAAAATAAGACCTAACCTGAAAATAAACCCTAGCATGATTTTTCAGGATGCTCGTAATATAAACCCTACCCCCCAAATAAGCCCCAGTTAAGTGAAACCGCGCCCTCCACTATTGTGCAGCAACCAGAAGAAGATGAGTTGACTGTATTGGAGTAAATGTAGATTGATGTAAATGAAAAGAAAAAAAATCCCCTGAAAATAAGCCCTAATGCATTTTTGGGAGCAAAAATTAATATAAGACTCAGTCTTATTTTCGGGGAAACACGGCATGACTAAGTTCAAATTTACAATCTGGGAAGATGTTGCTTTGTAGCCCAGAAAGTTTTTAAATGGAAGTAAGTTTTGTCCTCGGGCTTCTTCTAGGTACCTAGATTTACGCAATACTTCACACGACTAAAAGCTCTTGTGCTAAGGCATACTTCTTACTGGATATCTTTGAGGCAGAGGCATGTTTAGTCGAAGAATGTCCAAACTAGTAAAAAGTACAACTAGATCCACCACCACCACCCACCCACCATCAGTCTCAGCTGCTGTTATATAGTGCCCGATTTAACCCTGGGACTGAAACCCCTCCCTGGAAAAACATTCCCACTTGTGGTGTAAGGGGTACCACTGTACATTTGATTTTAACTTTATTTGCTCAGTATCAGGGTTGGTGTTGAATCTTTAAAGGTCAGTTAATTCATCACCACCAGCACAACACAGGGGTTATCTTTAAACAGCTCACTGTTTTGAACCATTAATGTACGCTAGTGCAGCATTAGAAGAAACTTCTTAATGGTAAGACCTGTTCCACTGTTCAATACACTGCTTTCAGAGATGATAGATTCTCTTTTGCTGGATGTATTTTTAAGATGAGGCTGACCAACCATCTCTCAGGAATGTTATCTTTAAAAGATTCCTACATTGAGCAGGGGTTGGGCTGGATGACTTCAAATATCATTTCCAGCATTAAAAATTCATGAGTGGTTTTTTTGGTTGTTTTTGTTGTTGTTTTGCAGATTTGTTTTTTTTTAACTATCCCACTGTGAATGAATTTTTGAGAGATATCATGGAGACTGCCTAATCCATGCAGTGAGCCTTTCCTGATCCACGTGGGGCAGTTTCTAGTAGTGTCCATATGGTGGCTATACTGTGTGTGAGTCTATAACGTACGGTGGACCCTCGACTGACTTACAGACGGCCCCACTTACAGACTTTTCAAGTTACAGACTTCTCTGGCTGCAAAATTTAGGTTCGACTTGCAGCCAGAGAATCGACCTACAGACAGGGGGAAAAATGGAACAAAAACGGCTGCTTACGGATTAATCGGTTTTCAATGCATTGTAGGTCAATGGAGCCTCGACCTACAGACTTTTCGACCTGCAGCCACCGTTCCAATACAGATTAATTCCGTAAGTTGAGGGTCCACTGTATTATATAAGGGAAGGGAGAACCCCATAAGGCTGTTGCCTGAGCCAAGATACAGAGGCAACAGAATTTTAGGCTGGGAATTCATCATTTAGTGCTTTATAAGATTAATTTTTTTTTAAAGGGAATGTTCTCTACATACAGAATTAGCATGCCTGGGAGTAAGAGTCTCTCTTCTATATATGAAACTTTTGGTTTCTGAAATAAACATTCAAAAACATTATTCTGAAACTGAAGTGGAACTGTCTAGTAAGAGTTGTGTCCCATGATTTGGTTGATCATGTAGATTGGCTTTTTATTAGATAGAATAAAAATATTAGATAGATAGAATTTTATAAGAATAGGTTATGATGACTGGTTCACATATTACTTGCATCAGTGTCAAATTTACACCTGTCCTTTCTTATCATTACGACCATTTGTTCTGCTTGCCTGCAGGCATTTTAAAAGTACTGTATGGATATAGGCTGAGGATTTCCTTGATTTTCTATAATAACATTTTCATGCCATCAAAATTGATTTTGAGTTCTGATAACTGTTCTCAGAATTTTCTAGGTATAAAGTACTTAGAAGTGGTTTAACCAGTCCTTTATTTCTGGAGGTGCTCTGGGACCATTTAGCTCGCCCAAAGCCACATAGGTCAACTGTTCTCCTGAGAGGCACTGTGGAGAATTGAACTCCCCACTGCTTGTTCCAACTGAATGAACCATCCAGACAGTTTTTATTCTCTGTCCCTTAGGCACTATTTATTTGATATATAATATGAAGTATAAGGTGTTGAATGATTCCTTCTGGCAGTGTATTCCACACGGCAGAATTCCTCAGCCCGGTGTCTTCAGGTGTCTTGGACTACAGCTCCCATCTGCATTATCTGTGCTGTCTGAGGATGATAGGAATTGTGATCTAATACATTTGGAGGATACTGGACTGGGGAAAGCTGCCGCATTTTTGAGCAGGATGTTCTGAATACCATATTTTGATAACGTTTATTTGGCAGTTATGACTAGCTTTGTGTGTATAATTAGGCTGCATCTTCTTCTCTCTTTGGGTAATGAAGGGGTGGGAGGTCACAGTGGGGAGTTGCCCTAACGTCTGCAGCCATGAATGTTTCTCTCCAATTACAACTTCTGAGATTGTAATGAGACCCTTTTGCCTCAGCATGTGCAGTTCTACACAGGTGCGGATGTCACTCATACAATATGTCCTATTCCCCCCACAGTCCCTATCCCCAACTGTGTATCTGAAATCTATACAGGCAGAGAGAGAGAGAGAGGAAGGGGGAGCAAGGCAGGTTCTTAGGATGCCTCAAATCATTTCAAAACCATGGGTCTTTGATTGTAAAATAGCGCTCTCTTTTGCTTCTGATTCCTGAATTGGGACCTATGCAGACTATATATACCTATAGCGGTTTGTACAGTTTGATTTGAACCAAATTACGATGACCACATGTGTTTCTACTGATCCAGCCTGCCCTTTAAGAGCTGTTGCACACCTTTCTGGCACAATGCTAGGGCATACATTCTTTTTGGTACAATCCAGTGCAGCCCTAACTATCTCATTGTGTAGCTTGTTTGGATGGTTTGCACCCAGATGGAACTGTGGGCGGCATTATCAAAGGTGACAACCCTGTGATATAATAGGTGGGTTGTGACATTAAAAGGGGGTGGGGTGGAGAAAACCCCTCTTCTATTTTTATCTTCTTTTTAAAAATATTTCCTTAACTGAAAGGAATGCCATACTAGGTGGATGCATTTATTTTTCCATATGCCACTTACTTTATTTAACTACAAATAAAAAAGAAAGCCAGTGCATCCAGCTAACTTGACAGCTGCAAGAAAAGGTGAGGAAGGGGGTATGTTAAATGGAGGGGTTACCTGCCTTTCATCTCCCCAGTGTTTTCCCCTCATGCCAACACCATCACCACAGTCCACTGCTGCTGCATCCTTACTCGCGCATAAACCGGGTAAGCCTTATTCATGAGTAAACTGGCGATCAAAAGACTTGTATGGACTCTTCTCACAGAAGAATAAACATCTCCAGTATAAGTGGGAAGGATTGCTCAAGTGAGAGATAAAATGGAGTGCATTGAAGGTAAGAACCATTTTAAGTGTGAACCAGACTGCTCCAAATTCCCCTGTCTGGACAGGCCCTTAGTGAGCTGCTCTTGGGCCCTATAGGTTATAACCTTATATCTTTTATGATGCTTAAATAGTCCTACTTTCTTTGTATATGTTTGAGTTGAGATGAGACACGGGTCTTCTTATTCTGTCTCTTTAGAGTTACTCAAGTTTCCTTTCTTTTAAAAGCTTGTCTTTATTTTAGGAGTATTCGACCCCACAAAACACAATGATTATTTGTATGGGTATGAACATCAGGCACTACAGGTTGACTGTAGACAGGTCTTTTAGCTCCTGATGCCAGTTTTAACACCATATTATTGAATAAAGATAGTTAACTGAGAATTGTCTAGCAAGGATTATTACACATGTGAATCAGCCCATACATTCTGTGGGGTGCTGCATGAATACTTGAAGATTAACAGGTGGGTGGACAAAGCAAATAAAATATGTACCACAGTACAGGACAAGCAAGGCCACAATTTAAAATCAAGAATTATTAATCACTGAAAGTGTGCTAGCACAGTGCAATTTTTGCCAGCTATCTAAAGGCAAATGGAAAAGTGTTGCTTCCAGACAACCCCATAGCCCAGTGTTCACCATCCTGTCACCATTCTGTGTTGTAACTGCAACTCCCATCATCTGTCAGCATGGCCATGGAAGATGCCAGCTTGGCAGGTGGCTGTGTTGCTTCCACGCATCTTTGCTAGATTTTATTGTTTTTGTAGTATTTTCCTGCTCAACTGAAGACCTTAAATCCACCCTGCTTTCGCCTTTCTCTCAAAGGTGACTACTGTTAATGTTAGACACAAAACAACAAATGATTTTGCTCTATTCCATATTTCATAGAAAAGAAAGGCAGTGTTGCAGCAGCCCCGAGGCAGCAACCACACCATCAATAACAACAGCTCTCTCTTTCCCAAGTCAGGACATCTTCTTTAACAGAAATGCCCACAACACATAACATCTGAGTGGACTAAAGTGTGCCCTCCCCCCCCCCCCCGCATACCCCCATGGACCCAGACAAAGTGGCATCTCTGAAGACAAAGGGTTTCAATAGCTCTCTTGCCCTCTGCCCTCTCTGAAACAATGTGAAATCAAGGAATATTGTCCTCAGCTTGAATAAAAAGCTCTAAATATAGTACGTCTGATGTGTTCTTGGTTTCCTGCCCGTCGCAGTTCCCCTCCTGTTGTCCTTCTCCCCTGCCACCAGCCCACTTCGTCACTGATCTTGCAAACCTAACACAAAGAGGGTGAGATCACCAAGACCACCACCTCCTCCTTTTCCCTCTGCAATGGTGAGGCAGAGGGGATTTCCAAGACCTTGCCCCTATTGCTTTAGAGCCAAAGATGGCTTTGGAGGCAGGGAGGGGTAAATGTCAGGAGGCACTTGTGCTGCACGTGGGGTAGTTAGCTCTCAAACAGAATGCCTTTCACTCCAGCTTCCTCTTGTACCCACGTCTAATTCTGGACCACCCACACGGCCATGCTTATGTACTGTGGCCTTTAATGTTCCATCCCCAGATCCCAGTGCTCTTCTGTGAAGGGTGTGTTAGACCTTGTGTATGCCTATAGATGAGTGGGAAATCCAGCTTTAAAAAAAAATAAAAATAAAAAATCCACACACAATTCCCAATGTCCCTGGCCACCGGCTATGCTTGTAAAGGAATTCTCACAGAATGGCTGTGTTTGTCAAGGAATTCTGTGAGATACAGTCAGAAAAAGCAACTTCTCCATGCCCTGAATGGGGGATTTTGTGGGTATTGTGCATCCAATGTGAACTGCTTCCCAGCGCAGGAAAAGGAGCTGCAGGGTGTATTGGGGGGGGGGTAGAGCCCATGTTGAGGGGTGGGTTGCCTATGCAAATACTCAGAGCTTATGCAGTTTCTGTGTGGGATAGTTGTTTTGTATTATTAGTTACACTTAAGCCCTACCTCTCCCAGAACAGACATGAAGCACTATGGATGGCTGTTCTCCTTTGCACTTATATTTTCACATCAACCCTGTGAGGTAGGTCTGGGTGACAGAGTGAGTGACTGTTACAAGGTTATTCTTGTGGCTCATTGCATCCCTCAGGTTTTGGTCCAGCATTGTAGCCTAGGGCAACTGTAACTCCCAGAGACCTTCACCCATTAACTAAACCGCTAGAAATGATGGGGTTAGCAGCTTGTCAACATCTGCAGAGCCATAGGTTGCCGCCTGGTATTTAGCTGCTAGTGACTTCTCAGCCGTTATCAGAAAAGTCAAATATTCATGTTGTCTTGGCGACTAGCTAGTAAACTCTGGGTGCCTCAGTTCAGAAAGATAAAAAGGATATTCATCTTGTGTCTGGTGATGGAGGGGACACCTGTGGCAGGCTCACTGCCGATCAGAAAAGAACATTTCACTCATGTTGTTACTTAACCGACCAGATAGGCGGGATATAAATAAAATAAAATAAAATAAATAAAATAAATAAATAAATAAATAAATAATAATAATAATAATAATAATAATAATAATAATAATAATAATAATAATAATAATAATAATAATAATAATAATAATAATAATAATAATAATAATAATAATAATAATAATACTTCTCATAGATTAGCAGTGGGCAACCTCTGCTGGGCATCCAGGTGTTTTCTCCCACTATCTCCTGTGACTGGCAATGCAGGATGGAGCTGGTGGGGCTTGTCCACAAAAACATCTGGAAGGCTCATGGTTCGGAGTCATTAGAATGACAGGAGAATGTGTCTGATTAATCATGTTGCCATCTTGGAAACAAAAAAAAGGCTTTTGATGTATTAATCCTACTTGATGAATCAGCTACCGACTCAGTTTACACATGCCTACTCAGACATAAGGGCCACTAAATTCAATGTAGCTTACTCCCATTATATGAAGTGGATATAGGATCCCAGCCTGCATGTCACAAGCCTTGTTTTCAACACTGGGATTTTAAGCAGGTTTGCAAGGTGAGTGTGGTTTCTGTGGAAGTATAAATTCAGGAAATAAATGGTGGATGAAACATACCCTGTTTCCGAAACCAGGGATTATCCTGGAGTTGTTTCCAATAAACTATGTTCAGCACACTCCAACTGATTCAAAACTTCATCACCTTAGGTCTCCTTTGTATGGGAGAGAATACGAAGACACTTTACTATTGAATTGGAACTGGAGTGAGTGGGGGGCCGTGTTGGCCTTTTACACTGCAGTGTGCAACAGATTAGACACAGATGAATTCAGAATAAAATCTGGCAGCTACATGATTTAAAACTCAATATGGAGAAGCCCATTGTGGAGTTGTCTCTTTTTAGTGAAGATTCACCGTTTTTCATTGAGCCAGCAGGGGCGGTTTAAATATGCTTTGATTGGGGTGGCATCGCTTTTGTCTGCTTGCTGTGGCCAATGTAATCACCTGATCCGAAGGCAAAAGGGTGCTTGCAGGGGTGGTCCCACTTGAAGTAGTGCCTGATGTCTGGAAATAGTTTATATTTTTTTTCTAAAAGGCTTTCAAGCAGTTCTTGAACACTATTGTTAGGTCATTTCAGGAAACGTAATTTTTTTTAAAAAGAAGTGGAAATTGTCAATTAGTACTTGTCAAAGGCAGCTTCTTCTGTGCAAACACAACTCTCTGCCTCTGCTGATTCCTGCCTATTATTTGATGCCTGGACAGAAACAGTGATTTCATGCACAATTTGAAAAAAAAATGCAAGGGTATTTTCCTCACTGTTTAGTTGCACCCTGAGAAAAGTTACCTTTTGGACAACAATGCCTAACTCTCCTGGCCTCATGCCAACGGTGGGTGGGTGGATCTGAAACTTGTAGTCCAAAAAAATAATTTCTCAAAAGTTTGTGTTGGATATAATTTTACCATTTCAGTATTTTTGCTGTGAACAGTGAAATCCACTCAAGAATGAAAACAGACAGTTAATTAGGGATGCTTTTCTAAACTCATGTTGGCTCCTTTGTTATGAGAAATCACAGGGTGAAGCAAATGAAAGAGTTTGAGCCATCATGAGCAAGCCCACAAATGATAACATGTTTTCTGCAGGTGGAAGCAATGTTTGGAATTTGTTAGAACTTTCCATCAAGCCTTCGTAGAGGAAGAATGAACTAATTCTGTTAAATAAATTGGCTACTTAAGAAGAGATTCGTTACATCCAAAATATATCTGCTTTGGTAGAGTACGTAATTGCTAGCTCTGTGTACATTTTCAGAGCTCAGAAACTCCCCCCCCCCTATGGTTTCCAGAATGTGGGAAGGTTATATTGCTGTGGCATTCTGGGAATTGTAGATAAGCCCCCCCCCAAATATTTCCAGGCTGTGTTCTTCCCTGACACCAATGTCACTTTTAATGTAATGAACAGGAGAACTTGACTTGTGTGTTCTTTCTCCCTTTGACAGACGATCATTTTATTTTAATTATTGTTTTATGCTAAGAAGTGCGGTTATGGGTGGGATAAGGATCCTTAGAATGTTGCATGTATTTGTGGTGGGCATTAATATGCCAAATGCAGAAGAGAGTATGTGGGGGGGGGGGGAGACTCCAGATCCCCATAAGGAGTGGAAGAGAAGTGAGAAAGCAGTTACACACAGAAAACAAGTAATGAGTAAGGAAAAAGAGCGGAAGAAGGTATGAAGATACTATCTTGTAAAGAGTTGGCTGTGGAACTCTTATCTGTCAGTTGCTGTTTCTAATCCTACCACAGACATGGAAAGATGGGAACGATCATGTGAATAAAGAAGAATTATGCTAGTAGTGGTAGGGGGAAATCCTGTTCATGGTAGTCTAACAAAGTTATGCAAGTGTAAATTATGCTCAGCAACAAGGAATTGTGCTATGCAATTGCTTAATCAGTTGCAAATCCACAGCATGACTGATTGCACAATGCACTGGTGGAAGTGCTTCAGGGATTACACTTACACCTTAGCACTAGCACAACTACTGCAGGTGTGTAACTTCAAGTTGTGCAGCAGTATTTTGGACAGTGAATGAGAAAATAATGAAAAAGGCATGGGTGTCTGTGGAGGTGAGCAACCTCCCCATCCTAAATTTCTTTAATATTTTAGTGTGCACATAGAGATGCAATGTGCTGTCATGTCACCCACTATGCTTGTGAATTATACCACGACAGCCTGATTTCTCCCACTGGAAAAATATTTTGATACTCTTGAATGGAGAATAAAAACTCCTCTTTAAACTAATAGTTCCCAAGTTGTGGGGTGTCCTCTCTTAAGAGGGAGTGGGGCATCCAGAGGCAACCCAGGGAAATTCTAGAGGACAAGATTTTGCTTTCTTAGAAAGTGGTTTGTCCCCTGACCCCTCAGCCAAAACCCAAATCAATAGAAACACTTCTGGCATAGAATTTAGTTTACACTATCGTCCCAACGTGATTTGATATGATCTGTTATTTCATTTGAGTAAATGACCAGAAAAATGCATTTTCCCTGTCATGCAGTTGTAAAAGTCACCGTAAATTTCTCTCTCTCTCTCTCTCTCTCTCTCTCACACACACACACACACAGAGAGAGAGAGAGAGAGAGAGAGAGAGAGAGACTGCCATTGCTTTTTCCTGAAAAACATTTCTTCTGCAAAAGACTCCAGTGTCACAATAAAAGAAAACAAACATTTGTTGCAGAAACAATAGGCTTACATACTTGAATATACTGTAATTTCAGAATTTATGTTGACAGCAGTGGTTATAGGGAGTTGAAATTTCTTTTTCACTCAGATCCCTTCTATCATTTTCGAGCCTTTTCCTAGCTTCTGTTTTGGGCCAGGAAGATCCATCATTTTGGAAATGCATGCACAGTTGTTTGATTCTGAGAGGGAAAGACATAGCAACACCCATTAGATTAAGTACGTTTCTAGAGATTAAGAAACCATTCTTGGATACATACCTTAACATGAGGAGATGGTTAGACTGTGTCAGGGAGGTGAGTGAAATAAAGTGAAAAAGGACATTTGAAATCAAGATAATTCCAAAGTAAATAACTCTGGAAATAAACTAAAAGAAAACTAGCTTTTAAAGTGAAGTCAGGTGTAGACCAAGCAGTTAGGGACTATAATTTGAAATTTGTCTGTACGCTATAATTCAGACTTCAAGGAAAGGCTGTCAACATACCCACCATTCAAGGCTTCACACCAATTACAAATGTTGAAGAAGAAGAAATTGGAAAGTTTTACACAATGATTTGGGAGGAGATTTATCACACACCGAAACAAAATAGGCGGGTAATAATGGATAACCTGAATGCAGAAGATTTTAAAAACTCCCAAAAACAGAACCAATCATTATCAGAATCTGGTATGAAGCAGGAAAATGACTCATAGAAGCAAAAAAAAATTTCTCATTGCAAATGTGTGTTTCAGACAATTGTACAAATAGCTACAAATAATGGATATCACCAGATGGCCAATATAGAAATAAAAAAGGCTATATAATGGGAAGTAGGAGATGGAGAACCTTGGCTCTTTCTGAAAAAGCAAGGCAAGAAGCAAGATGTGATATGGACTAGTAGTGTGTAGATTTGTTTGGACTACAGCTCTCTGAATTCCCCATATTTGTGTTATAAGAAAACATTTGCAATCTGAATGTTTCATTTTAATGAAAGGAAGGATCACAAAAGCTTTAGATTTTGTTTGTGTTTCCCTCTTTAATTTGCTCTTTCCTTCACCTCTTGTCTCTCAAACTGTCCTGGAAGTGTTTAATCAACTAATGTTCCAACAGCTGCTGTCAGAAGCCAATCAGAGTGCCTGAGCTGTCAGAATTTTGAGTTGTAGAAAGAGAAGTATTTGTTGTTGAAACCAGTGAAGAATGTTCTTTTGCTTTGGTTCTTCCTTTTACATGAGATCTGGGTACTGCTGACCTCTATGTGGTCCTCCATCTTGATTGCGCTCTCTGTCCCTGTGGATCTTTTTGTGGTTTTTTTTTTTCTGGACTTTTGGAGGGATTTCCCCAGTTTTTCCGTCTCTTTCATTTCCTGGAATAGTTTTTCTGCCTACTGTTGTGTGCTGATTGTTGAGTGATGGTGTTGGAGGAAAACCTTTCCATATTATAGATTAGAGATGGGGGTGAATATAAAAACAGATTGGTTTTTTCGATGAAAATAGCTGATTTGTTAAATATTTGTCGATCCGTATTCGTCAAGTTTTAGATCCTGACAAATACGGTGTGATGAATATTTCCCCATTTTTGTCCATAATTTAAAAAAAAAAAACATTCTGCCTACTGGCCGCCAATCAACTGATCAGCGGGCTGATAGGCAGCCATCCAATCCCACAGCCTACCCCCCAACCTTTTCCGCTCCCTACCTTAGCCTCCCCACCCCTGCCTACACCCCCTTACCGTAATTGTTGCTGCCACTGCCGAGGTCTCCATCAGGCTTCTGCAGCCATGGCGTGTAAAAAGGGAAACTGGCTGCCCTTTGCAAAGATGGCGGCTGCAGCTTCCCTACCCTAAATGAAGCTGCAGCTGCCATCTTTTCAAAGGGCAACCAGCTTCCCATTTTACACTCTGTGGCTGAGGAAGCCTGATGGAGACCTAGGCAGTGGTGGCAATGATTATGGAAAAGGGGTGTCGGCGGATGGGGTGGTGCGGCGCGGGGTGGGAGTATTTTTTTAAATAACCCCCCACGAATCAACAGTTTGTCACTTCATGGGGGCAACTTTGTGCTTTGTGAGTCGTCAACTTTTTGACAACTCACGAAGCGGGATGACTCACCAAAATGGTCAGTCGTCCCCATCTCTATTCTAGATGCTTTGGTTTGAGGGGGCTTTCACTGTATCTTTTGCAAAAAACAAAACAAAACACCAAAAAACAAAAACTCAAAATGAATGAGGCACCCCCCTGATAGAACCTAAATGAATGAAATCTGAAAGGTTGCCCTGTACATATCCCCAGTAAATATAATGAAGTGTTAATATCAAAGTTTGGAATAGAACAAAAGCAATTGCAGTGCCAAAATACAATTTAAATACTTCAGAAGAAGGTAAGGACTATGCAAATAATAGATTTGCATTACTAAAGTCAGTTGACTGTGAACCAGAAAAAAATGTGGTTTGAAACTAGAGATATTATCAAGAAGGAATGCAAAAAACCTCTTAGCATAGTCCTGCCCCCAAGAAGTCTCAAAGAATTGCTGATGAAACTCTTAGATTTCTTACTGACAGATAAGAAACAAAAGGTGAGAGAAATAGGATCAGAATCCTAAATGTAATTTTCAGTAACTGTTAATGAGCTGTTATAATAATCATTGTA
Source organism: Pogona vitticeps (assembly GCF_051106095.1). Lineage (NCBI taxonomy): Eukaryota > Metazoa > Chordata > Lepidosauria > Squamata > Agamidae > Pogona > Pogona vitticeps. Next base: position 164,437,462 of record NC_135787.1, on the reverse strand, counting down.
AGGAACAATTAAAAAGGGGGAAACGAGACAGTGTAAATAATATATCGAAGAACAATAAAGAAATGCAAGGATGACAGTTTCATTTGAAGAAGAACCTGCAGTTTTAGAAAGTGAAGAAAAATCTGCTGTCAAACAGTTGCAAGTAATAAATCAACAGGGATAAATGGGATACCAGTAGAACTATTCCAAGCTATGGAGACTGAAGCTATCAAAATTCTAATAAGAATATGCCAATGAATATGGAAGACAAAGTAATGTCTAGATTGGAAATGTTCAATGTATCTAGAAATTCCTAAGAAAGAAAATGTAAATGATTGTGGTATCTATTGGATCATCTCATTAATTTCCCATGTAAGCAAAGTGACTCTCAAGATTTTACAACAAAGACTTGTACTATACATGTTAGATGTTCAAGTTGGATTCAGAAAAGTAAGGGTCACAAGAGATAATATTGCAACATGTGCTGGTCATTGGAGCATAGTACAAAAGTTCATAAGAAAAAGGGAGACCTAACGCTAGATGGATTGAATCTATAAAAAATTGGCTTAGCTTTTAATTTGCAAGATCTGAGCACGACTGTTAATGCTAGGACCTTTTGGAGCTCACTAATTGATAGCCTCACTATCAGTTAGAAAATATTGCAGATAGCAACAGTAGAGATGATGAAAGGTCCTTTTTGGGATTACAAAAAGGTAAGTTTCTTTTGGGAATGCCCATCTTGCATAAAGGCTATCCATACTGACTGCAGGATTCTGGGAGCTGTAATCTAAAAACAGAAGTTTCCCAATCATTGTTACTTTCTTACCATCTTCTATCTGTGAACAGGATGCTAGGCTTTCTCCACCCATCCAACCTACCACTTGCCAAGAAGCCTTTATTTTTAAAATCACAAACAATGAACTAGCAGCTGTTATGATCCTGGAGGGAAATTATATATACATTTTAATTAGCTCCTTTGAGTCAATTTCCCTTCTCATCATTCATTAACAGGGGCAGGTGCCAGAATTGACCTCCTAACCCTTTATCTGTGGGGTGGAGAAAATTCTCCATTCACTGGAGCACCTGGCATTTATTTTTAGTACTTATATATCCCTGTGGTTTTAAACTCTAATGTAGTAGAGTGAGTGTGTGGTAGAGAATCCTGTGTTTTGTTATCATTTTAATGTCTCTGCTAGTTTTGGGTACATTTACATTGTTGGAATGGAGCTGAGTATAGACAAATGGCTTGAGTACCTTCCCTCTTGCCTTTTCGTGGTCTACATGAAGATTGGTAATTCTGGCATCCTTCCTCTAAGCTCACCTCCTTATGCCATCTTCATTAGAGCAGCAGATATGTAACCAAGACGGGCCTGTCTGTTAGGCAGACTCTGGCTGCCACCAAGGTGGTAACGTTCAGTTCAGGGGACTGTGCCAGAGCCACCCTCACCATACTTTCCTGCTTGAGCTTGGCAGCTCTCGCTGCTCTCTTTTCTTCTTGCCATTCTAACTACATACTGTACTTAACTACATATGCTAGCTGTTTTGTTATCATCCTACATGAATAATGCCTGAGTCCCACAGCTACTCAGAGCCAAGCTGTCAGGGCTAAGACATTATATTTATTTATTTATTTTATTTAACTTATATGCCGCCCAATCTACCCAAAGGTCTCTGGGCGGCTTACAACAATTTTAAAAAATAAAAATAAAAAATAAAGAGTTCACCAAAACTGCCTTTTTAAAAAACCCACCAAAAAGAACCAGTGGGGCCAAAGTGTTGTTCATATAACCAGCCAAGGAGCAAGCAGGGCAATTGGGTTGGCGTGGCACAATGTTCCTTCTAATGTTCAGCCCTGCTGGGTGGGGCTCAGCCCCTTGCAGGTGATTCCCACCCCCTCCATACAAAGTTCCATTGCAGCTGGAACCAAAGGGGCTGGAAATGGTCACTGTTGGTGTGCGGAGGAGGAGGAAGGTTGCACGGAGGGATGGAGAGTTGCGTGCACCTAAGAGGGAACTTTGGTGTGGCAGAAAGAATGGTTCTGCCGTCATCCTCCCTCCAACTTCTTTTGAATATTTTGGGTGCTGGTAAAATTGCTGCTTCACTTTACAGCTTAAGTGGCAGTATAGCTCGCACTGGTGCTACCTGCCAGCACAGAATCAAGCACACCCAACTTCTGTAAGTAAATTTTGATAGTCCTCCTGCACTATCTTGTTGACACTCCTTGGTGTCTCAGCAGTGTTTGATACAGTCAACCATGGCCTCCTTCTGGATAGACTGAATGAAAGATCTTGTGCTTCACTGGCTTTGAGCCTTCCTCAAAGGTGGCACCCAGATGGTTCAGCTTGGTGATGTGGTTTTGATCCCTTGGGTCATTCAATATGAGGCCAGTCATATTGAATAATATGACTGACCCTCAGGGGTCAGTCATATTATCAGTGTCCTTTATCATCTACGTATGGGAAGTCACTGGGTGAGGTCATCTGGAGCTCTGGAGTTTGCTGCCATCCATATGCAGATGACATGCGGCTCTTTCTCTCCTTTTCTTCATCTGCAGCAGATTCTGTCTGGACCTTTGAGTGCTGACTGGCTTCGATAACGGATTGGATGAGGGCAAACAGTTTAAAATTTAATCCTAACAAAATAGAAAACTTGCTGTTGGGAGATTCTCCTGACTGGCGAGAGAGAGAGAGAGAGCAGGTAAAGGAGGAGATAGAGCGACATAAGCCCCTTGTCTGATCCTCTCAATCAAGGTTAGGGAATATATGGACCTGCAGTTGTTTTTAAAAACCTGCAACTACCATCCAATACAGCCACTGATGAGGGCTTATGGGAGATGCAGTTCCAAGCTATGTATAGGGCTCCAGGTGCCCAACTCTATGCTGGACTGTTCTGTGGACTGGGTCTATGGGGAGAGGATAGACAAGGGCTCAGAAGGGACAGTGGTGAAGACAGAATGGGCCACCTTAGAGAAGAGAAATACCTTTTCTCTTTGCTCTTAGTTAGTCCACCACCCCTTCCTCAGCCTGGAGCCAGCATTAATTGCCCATGGAGCTTTGGAGGGAGCTTTTGGGGACCTTCTGTGGAAAAGGACCATGGCTGTTTTATTGTCTGCGAATGTCTCCAGGCTACAATTGAAGGTCAAGTTAGACGCAGAGTATCGGCTCCTGCCCCCATGACAGAGTGAGTGTGAATAGGTCACACTTATCTTGAGAAAACAGAGTAGTAGGCAAGGCATGACGTCAGAAGCCCTGTGCCCCCAGCTTGTCAGCTCTTCCAGCCTTCCTCTCCAATGCTCTCACACAGGTTTCCCTCCCGTGCAGCTCTTGGCCATGAGGAAGCACCTTGCCCTACTGTTGCCAAGCCTGCTGGAATGTAAGCAGAGACTAATGGCTCTTGGGATGGCAATGAACCCAGTGCTCCAGCTCTTTCCAAAAGTCTGGCACCTGCCATTCAGTGGCTGCAGAACTCTAAAAGGCCCCTGAGCAAAAATTCCTCAGCTACCCCCCAGGTTGCCATTTGGAATGAAGGTGGAAGGTTGGCTGGTGAGGTAATGTGAAACCCAGTGAGCCTTTTTGCACAGTGTGAGCACATATGCACTGATTAGGCTTTCTAATACTTTCCTGTGATAATTTGGCTCTGCATTTCTGCCTGTAACCCTGAAAAGATGGTCCTCTGCTCACATGGGTCTCTGTATCTACTATAATTATGTCCCTTGCTTATTTTCAGACACCTCTTCTCCTAGGGATTCATTAACACTGCATGCACATTTATTTAGATCTGCGCCAACTTTCAAATTACCATTATAAAACAACAACAAACAAACAAACAAGTGTGGATAAGCCAACCATGACAGTTCCATGACACAAAGAGAATCATAATGCTGTTATGAAACCCCATGAATAAAACATTTTAGATTGCACCAACAGCTTGCAATATTTGCTTGTGGTGTTAATTCTCATCCTCATGGATGGTAGTGAGCAACTGCTGCTATTACTACTGCTACTAAAACCTTAAATACCTTTAAGACAGTGGTTCCCAATCTTGGGTAACCCGTGTTCTTGGACTACAGCCACCAGAAATCCTGGATAGCACAACTAGTAGTGAAGGCTTATGGGAGTTTTAGTCCAAAAACATCTGGGTACCCAAGGTTGAGAAGCACTGCTTTAAGATCTTTGATTTCAGTATGGACAGCTTTTTCACCAGTACAAATCACACAAACCTCCACATATTTTTGGTTGCTCTGACCAGTTTGTCCCCTGGAGGCCAATCTTCTGGTGATAACCCTATCTTAGCTAGCATGGTTCTCAGATGAGGGCATTGGAATCCAACCTCCAGGGCCTTACTGGTTTGCATTCCACTGGCATAGTCTTTGAGAGCCCAGGATTGCCTTCATTATTACCTTGAGGTGACAAGAGTTGGAATTTGTGGAAAAATAAGAAACAATAATAACAAACATTCAGGGTTTTGTAATATTTTGCGAGTATTGTGTGCTTGCTCTTTGTCCACCTTGACTGGTTTTACAAGACTGGAATGGGTAACTTATCATACAATCTCCTTATATGTATCTTCTTGGAAGCAGAATTTATTGGGCAAAATCCTATTTACGCCCAGCCCAAGTCAGATCAAGCACTAGAGATATTTCATTTACAGTAATTAAAAACCTTCCTGATACCCAGTGTGATGTAGTGAATAAAGTGATGGACTAGGACACAGGAGATGTGAGTTCAAATCCCCACTTAGCTATGGAAACTCACTGTGGGTGTGGAACTGGTCAAGGCACTCCATAAATATCTCACTTTGAAAGCCATATTAGGATCACTATAAGTTGGTTCCGACGATGGCATATAACAGCAACAAAAAAAGCTTCCAATTCTTCCATTTTAGGTTCTGAGGCGCCCTTGGACTCTGCTTTGCACCAGAGAAGCCTTGGGATCCTTGGGACGATGCAAGAAGCTCTTAAAAGTCGGAAATCACCACTGGACTGGCAGCAGTGGTCCAGGGGAATTTTTGACTTTTAAAGACTTCCCTCACCACCTTGAGGTTCCCAAAAGCTTTCCCAGGGCAAAAGGGAACCCCAGGGAGCCTCAGAAGTAGAAGCTGAGAGAGGATGCTTTAAAGAAGTGTACATTAAATGTTTCTGGTGCTTGATCCCAGTTGCTCTGGGCACAAAGCTATGCAACAGGATTTTGCCTGCTGACTTTATTACCCAGCTAAGGTCGTGTAGGATTATCGTTTAAAGTTAAGCACTGACGCTTGTGACAAATAATTCAAACCTGTGGTCAGAAACATATCTAGCTAGACCTAGTATCTCTCTGTCTAATTTTTCTAAGTATGAGAGATATATAAATTGCTACTTTTAAGCTCAGCTTCCTTCCTGCTTCTTTTCCAGGAGATACCTCTTCTTTGCCCTAGAAAAAAAAGCAGCTCCATATCACCATCTTGGCTGCAATGAAATACTTGTACTCATCAAAGCCAGTCCCAGAACTGGGGTGGGTGGGTGGAAATCCTTTTGCGCTGTTCTGCTGGTCCAGCAAGAATGATGTAACTGGCAGCAGGAGGTCACTGCTAATTAAAGTGTTTCTGCTACAATTTTCAGTTGCATGTGAATTGCGCACAATAAGACAAAAACAACCTGAAATTGCAGCAGGAACTCTTTAATTGGCAATAATCTGCTACTATCAGTCACAATGCACTTGTTGCACTGGCAGAACTACACAATAGGATACTAGCTAATGTTAGAATTTCTCTTCTGATATATCCCTGAGTAGTTTTCCAGAGACAGTTAAAATTACTATTCTTTTTCAAATCACAAGCTTTCAAGAGTATTTATTATCTTTCTATAGACACAGCTTGGCACAAAATCGCGGAGTTTTCATACCATAGTCCCCCCCCCCCACTTTCCCTGTGATTGCAGTCTTAAAAGTTTACTGCCTCTGAAGCCAGAGTTAGAATGTAGCCATCATGACTTATAGGCATGGGTGAACTTTGAGGGTGGTGGTGCAAACAAGACACATCTCTCTTCTCCATGCCCTTGCTGCCACCCTTCCCAGCATCTGCCATCTGAGGATAGCTATGTTGTGAGGATAAGAGGAAGGGAAGGAGAGACATCCACACAAACTTGAGCTCACTGCCGGAAAGGCAGGATATGAATGTAATAGATAATCTAATAATAAGGAAAGATGGGGACTTGGCTTCTGGAAAAAGTGTATGTCTAGACTAACACAAAGTAATATGCTCTCTTGGGGGGGGAGGTGATAAAGAGACAGGTCATTGACTTGGTAATGGGTGACAGATTTCGCACATTACATGCAAGGGGCATTCTCTGCATTCCAGAGTTTGTCAACCCAAGAGCATAAACTATAGTTCGCTGGCACTGCTGCAGGGTGGTCTCTCTGTTTGCCTCTGAAGAAGTCCTTGCATAGTGGGGCGGGGGGGAGGAGAAGATTCTCAGTCTCCCATTAAGAGCCCCTTGCTAATTGCTCCTCAGGCAGGAGCTGGCAGACACCCCCCCACCCCCCACTGCAGCAAAGCCTTTTGATGTGATTGCCAGCCCTCTAGATTAATCAGGAGTCAAGGCTCAGAGGAGACCAGCTATGGAGGAAGAACCTGTCAGCTGCTGCTTCTCAGCCTGCTCTGCAATGGACAGGGCTCTTGCATGCCCCTGACATGAGCAGTGCACTGGAGTGGCAGTGGCCAGTCAGATAAGTTGTCATTTTGAACTACAACTCCCAGAAGCCCCCAACCAGCATGGCCACTGGCTGATGTATTATTATATCTGAAACTCACCCACCTTCTTCTTGGGTGGGGGGGGGAGACCACACAACATATTCTAAGTTCTGCAGCTGAATTGAGTTGGCTAAGGCTGCAGTCCTTAAGTAAGAGTAATTATTCTGTTTCTGGTTGACACGGCAGGGCAAAAGTGGGGAGAAAAGCCATGTATAGCACTTTGTATAGCACTTTGAGGGTGGAAATGCAGGATATAAATGTAATGAAATAAAACCAAATACCCTTTGGACTACAGCTCCAAGAATACTCCAGACAGCCTACCCGGGGGTTTTACTGTTAGAGAACTCTGGAATTTATTCCAAAAAGAACTAGGCAATTCTCAAGATCTGTTCCTTACCCATTAGTAAATCCTTGCTAAACACAATGTGCTGTTAGGGGGATCCCACCCTTGGGATTGATTCCAGAAGAGCCATAGTATTTTGTTCACTAACCTTTGACAAGGTGTCTACGTCAAGCTGGGCAGATTGTAGACTTACAGGATCTGCTTAACTCTGTTTTATTACTACAGTATTTATCTATTAACTAGAGCCAGCTGTAGAACAGTGGCACATGGAGACACACACACACATATATATACAAAGAAGTGAAAACAAAACAACTGTGTGCACACATTTAACCCAGGGGGAAAAAATCCATTCTTGGTTTTCTCCCAAGTTTTCCTGATGCAAAACAAAAGTACTTCACAAGGAACCGTATTCTTTGAGAGCTAACAGGAAGCAGTTGGGCACACAAGCTATAAACACTGAGAACTATAGTCTTGGCCTTCCCCTACTCTGCACCAGCCCAGTGTGATAGAGTTCAGCCCATGCAAAACAGGTGGATGTCACATTCAATTAAAAGCTGTAGAATCATTACTGGATGCCTGAAGCCAACACCTATTGATTCAAAACCTAGCAGGCATTGTACCTAGTATACAAAGAGAGGTGGCAGGTAATTGTGGAAGATTCAAAGCATCTACATCAAATAGATATCTACTCCTTGGCTACCATCCAGCCCTTTCCAAATTAAAATCAGGGCAAAGTTTTTTCAGAACAATCATGGATCTTGAAGGAACAGCAGAGAATGCCAGGAGAATAATGTGGAAAGAAAGAACTACCTGCCTCGTAAAATGGATGGACCCCCAGAAAAGTGTTAACCCCAGTTGCGTGGAGAACTGGGTTAAAGAGAATAGGCTACAGACTGACATTGGCAGAACCAACATGGATCTAAGAAAATGGGGTTTCTGCAGTGACAGAGTCCTTTGTGAGTTCAGAGAAGAACAGGTAACTTCACATCTACGTCAGTGTCCTCTCAACATGCACTACGGAAGACTTGGTGTTAGTGGCCCCAAATGCTTGTGAAAGCTATTTGATAATGTTTATTGATTGTATGGTGGTGTTTCTGACATGAATAAAGAAAAAGAACGTGATTGAGGGAACTGGGTGTAGGATTTATTTATTGCTATTGATAGGCAACTGCAAATAGCAGGAAATAAATTAGTAGGCGCCTGTCAGCCTACAGTCTTTCTTGATTTACATGATCATGAAATCTTTGTCCTCCAGCTTTTTCTTTGAGCTTGCCTTTTTTTTTTTTTTGCAGATGCCAGAAAAGCTGATCCTTTGGGGCGGGGGTGGGGGAGAACAGCATAGTAGCACTATGTCAGGCATAGTGGCGATCTTCTGTCTTTAGTCTGCTTTGTTTAATGATTTTTCTGAATGAGTGAGCTTATCACTGATTTTAAAATGTTACATTTTATTCACTTTCTAACTTACTGAAGCAGATACACACCAATGCTGGCATTTAAAACATGTTTTCTCAGCCTTTGTAAGCTGAAGTCTCTAGTTTCTTTAGGAAGTCAATCCATCTTGTACTTGGTCTTCCTCTTTTCCTGCTGCCTTCAACCTTTCCTAGCATTATTATCCTTTCAAGAGAATCTTGCCTTCTCATGATGTGCCCAAAGTCGGACAGCCTCAGTTTCATTATTTTTGCCTGTCAATAAATAGTTCAGGCTTGATTTGATCCACTTGTTCAACCTTCCACAAGTCCAGTGTATCTGCAAAACTCTCCTCAGGAGGTGCCTATTTTTAAATGAATCATTATGAACGAATCATTGTTTTTCCTGTCGGCTTTCTTTACTGTCCAACTTTCACATTCATACATAATGATCAAAAATGCAAAAGTGTGGATGGTCCTGTTCTCCAGTGATCCTTACACTTGATGATCTTTTCCAATTCTTTCATTGCTACCTTTCCAAGTTTCAGTCTCCTTCTGGTTTCTTGGGTCCGTTTGGAGCGATGAAAAATATACTAAAATCACATGCTCAGATGAATTTGCCTTCCTAACATAGAGATAATACAGCAACACGGACACACACTCCCTACCCCTGCCAGAGGTATGAAAAGTAAATTGCAGTTTGTCATAATAACATATGGCTGAAGCACAGTGATAGAGTGTAGCAATAGGGGCAACTGTTTGGGACCACCCTCTAGTCTGGAAGCAAAACCCACTGAACACAATTAGATTTACTTGGCTGGATAGCTCGGTGAATTAGAGTCCTTGGCTCCTGAGTCCTTGGCTCAGGAGCTGAACTCCCCACTGGGTCTCCTAGGAGAAGACCAGTCTGTGTAGCCATAGGGAGACTGCACAGTCCCAGAGCCCTACCAGGAGGAGGAAGCTATAAACCACTTCACAATATTTGATACCCAGGAAACCTTGAAAACCCAATTAAGTTCACTTCTAAGTTGGATGCCACTCTATGACACAAACGGACAAGCCTAAGAGTGGAAAACACACTGCAAAAACAAAGGTTAGAATAGGAGTCTACATTACAGGGCTGTTGTAACAAATTTTGAGATAGTGGGTTTGTGAAGTGCTTTGAAACGTAAAATGTGCTTTGTAAATGCTAAGTCTTCTGCACGGACAGATAGACCCATATTTTCCCTCTGAGATTTACTTCTACTTGGTTTCCTGCAGAAAAAGATTTCCCAGATTGATAAGTATTTCGCAATCTATTTAAAAACTTGTTTGGGGGCTTCTTTGAAGCACAACCCTGTGAATTGTTACTCAGAAATTAGTTTCACTGGAAACTGCTTCCTTTTGCCATGTGAAATGTTGTATGTTACGCAACCTTGCTAGCAGTAGCAGCTGCATAGAAACACTGCTAAGTATTTATTGGGTATAAATGCTCCTCTTCCGCAGAACATCTGGATGTCTGGATGCTTCCATAATATTATAACCCTGAAAAAACAATGGAGACAGTGCCAGATGTATGCATAAGCTTAGCATGCTAAAGTTTAAGGCCTCTAGTCATAAGGGGCATCTGCATGTCTTTTAAAAATGTTCTTAAATAATACCTTTCCTATCTCAGTAATGCTACAGGGCTTCTTAAATTGGGGTAGCTCGGGGCCTCAGGATGCCTTAATCCAACAGTGAATGGGGACTTACAACTGTCAAATATGGTGCCGTAGGCTGCTGATGTTGGCATGGGGTGTGGCTTGAGAGAGGAAGCAATCCAAACATCTAAGGAAGTACAGCTATAAATGGTGATGATAGTCATAGTACTTCTGCCTAGCTTGGTTCTAGAAGCACAGAGCCCTTGGTGTGGGTATCTGAGTGTGCTTTGGACCAGCCATGATAAGGCCCACCCCCATCACCCACAATATAAGTGCTGTTTACTTCTAACATCCCATTTCTGAGCCAGAGAAAGCAGCTCCTGGTAAATTTTTGTAAACTGTAAATTTGTAAAACTAATTGGTTTGGCTATGCTGGCTGGGGGATTCTGGAAGTTGTAGTCCCAAACAATTATTTTCCCATCCTTTGACTGCTGTCAGTTTTGCATCTGTAAATGACACATGAATTTGCCAGAAAACATTCAGCATTCCCCCCGCCCCAAATCACTCCACTGCATGATTCCTGCTTCCTAACTGGATATTCTCCCACCTTTCCATAACTTGCCAATGTTTCTTGACTCCTGTTGTTCTTTGATCTATTCTTTCCAACCAGCTAAAACATAGGGGACATGACAAGGAAGGTCCTTTCTGTCTGCTCAGCTGCTCCACAAGCAAAAGTGCAACTGACTAGCAACATGGTCACTTTCAGAGTGACCAAAATATGACAGGTCCCCTGTTCTTCCAAAGTTTGTGCCAACAGGAAAATATTATATAAATTTAGAAACATTACCTTTTTAGGTGGGCTGCAATTCCTAGACACCCCCCCCCCCCAGCCAGTAGGAACTTTCCTAAGCTTTGTTGAAGAAATACCAATTGATAAGTTAAATTAATTGCATATATTGCATAGGACTAAAACAGTCAGTGGCTGAAGCCCTGTTGCTTAATGTAGTAAGTGGCTCTAGAGTAGGCCCATTTAATCAGTAAGGATATGGTGATTCAACTCCTTCATAAATTCCACAGATTCAACTAGGTCTACTCTGGTTGTGATCTTATTTAGTATATTAAGTAACAACTAGAGTAGGACCACTTGACTCGGTTGAACTTACAGACAAGGTGACTCACCAAATCCCCACTGTGGTTACTCTAGTGGGACTTACTATGCCAAGCAACAGGATTTCAGCCATTCTGAAACAAAAAAGAAGAAAAGAAAAACAAAACAGTATGTATCTGCCTCATAGTTGCAGGCACTATGAGACGTCTCCTCCATGCAAAGCTGAAAGCAGAATGTGGTTCTTGTAAGTACAGTATATGTATTAAAAACAAAACAAAAAAAATAAATACCTGTAATGAATTAATAAGTGTAGAGTGACTTTTGGTGCATTTAAAGATTATCATTCTAGGTATGTGATGTGACCAACATTAAGACACACAACCAATGTATTTGAAACATGGGTTCCAAAACTGGGATTCCAAAACACTGCCTCTTATGTTCCTATTTTTTTTGTTTAAGTGTGTGTCACATTTTCTGTTCTTGACAGTCCACTTAGCAAGAAGACTGAAGGTGCAGCAGACCACAGAGGCTGAACTCTCTTTTGACCCCTGGAGGTGGTTCCACTCTAGCAGAGCTGCTCCAGGGTCACAAGGGGAATGGAGGAAATCCATGGCTTCTCTCTCTCAGCCCCATTGCAGCTCGTGTGGTGGATAAATAGCTGGCTGCACGCACAGCGTTCAATTTTTTCCGCTGGTACTAAATTTGCCAAAGTGGGGTGGGAAGGGGAAAGAAACCATAACTAAGCAGAGAGACATCTGCTTGTATTTTGGTACACTGAAGAGAGAAGCATGAGAAATTGGGTGCTTCTTTTCTCCCCCTCATGGCTCCATCCTCCCCTCCCAGCCTTGACAAAGCTAAGCGGAACCTCTTAGCCTTGACAAGTGTCCATGGTGGAGACCAGTGTCTTGGCCTTGAGAATCACACTTGGCATTCCTGGTCCATGTCAATGCAGCCATTGTCCTTAGAAAAGGTCACCCGTCGTAGCCCTTGCCAGGCACTTTGCTGGCCTGCTGAAAAATACTGCTTAAGGAGCAAATTGGCTTGGAGGAAAGCAACCCGGGGGATATCAATTAATCATAAAATCCACTTTATTCCATATGATGGATTCCAGTGCAACCCAAATTTTTGCTCAGTAACTGCAGGGTCTGTTGATTTGCATCTAGGATCTTAACAGCCTTGCAAGATATCCTCAGAAAATGGAACGCATTTCCCTTATTTTCAACAGTCAATGCAGTCACTGAAAAATTGCCGCCATAACAAGTGGCCAAAGGGAAGACAGGCCAAAGGCATTTTGCAACCTGAGCCAAAGGACAAGCCCATCCTATTCCATGAATAGAGGTCAGCCATCTTCCTATCATACATAAGAACATAAGAAGAGCCCTGCTGGATCAGATCAAAGGCCCATCTAGTCCAGCTTCCTGTATCTCAGTGGCCCCAAAAGATGCCTCTGTGAGCACACGAGACACAAGATACCTGTCTCCTGATACCCCTCCCCTGCATCTTGCATTTTGAGGTACCTTCCTTTTAAGGCTGGAGATTATACATCGCCATCATGGCTTGTGACCTGTGATGGACTTTTCCTCCAGGAAGCTGTCCAATCCCCTTTTAAGGGCATCTAGGCCAAATGCCATCAACACATCCTGTGGGAAGGAGTCCCACAGGCTAACAATACGCTGGGTAAAGGAATATTTTCTTTTGTCTGTTCTCACTCTCCCAGTACTCAGTTTGAGTGGATGTCCCTTGGTTCTGGTATTGCACGAGAAGGAAAAGAGTTTTCCTCTATCCACTTTATCCATCCCCTGCATCATTTTATACTTCTTAATCATGTCCCCCCTCAGGCACATTTTCTCTAGACTAAAGAACCCCAAATGCTGTAGCCTTTCCTCATAAAGGAGATGCCCCAGCCCATTATTTTAGTCCCTCTCTTCTGCACCTTTTCCAGTTCCACTATGTCCTTTTATGAAGTGCAGCGACCAGAAGTGTACGCAATACTCTGGGTACAGCCTTACCAGCATTTTGTACAATGGCATCATAATATTGGCTGTTTTATTTTCAATTACCTTTTTAATGATATCTAGCATGGAACTGGCATTCTTCACTGCCGCCGCACACTGGGTTGACACTTTCATCAAGTTGTCCACCAGCACACCAAGATCTCTTTCCTGATCCATCATGGACAGCTCAGAACCCATTAACTGATAAGTAAAGTTTTGATTTTTCACCCCAATGTGCATTACTTTACGTTTTCCTATATTGAAAAGCACTTGCCATTTTGGTGCCCATTCTCCCAGTTTGGAGAGATCCTTCTGGAGCTCTTCACAATCCCTTCTGGTCTTTACCACCCAGAAATGTTTCATGTCATCTGCAAACTTGGCCACCTCACTGCTTATCCCTGTCTCCAGGTCACTTATGAACAGGTTGAAAAGCACCGGTCCCAGGACAGATCCCTGGGGCACACCGCTCTTCACCTTTCTCCATTGTCAAACTTGCCCCTTGACACCTACTCTCTGTTTCCTGGTTCTCAACCAATTCTCAGTTCATGAGAGGACCTGCCCTCTTTATCCCCTGTGGAGTTTTTTTTCCCACAGCCTTTGGTGAGGGACTGTGTGTAAAATGTGTTCTGAAAATCCAGATAGACAATATTCACTGGTTCACCCATGTGCACACGCCTGTTGACCTTTTCAAAGAATTCTAAAAGGTTTGTGAGGGAAGACTTAGCCTTACAGAAGCCATGTTGATTTTCCCTCAGCAAGGCTTGTTCTTCTATGAGTTTTAAGATTTTTATCTTGGATGAGGCTTTCCACCATCTTCCCTGGAACAGACGTTAGGCTAACCGGCCTGTTTCCCGGGTCCCTCCTCCTTCCCTTTTTAAAGATCGGCGTGACATGTTCTATCCTCCAGTCTGCTGGCACTGTGGCCGTTTTAAGGGACAAGTTGTATATTTTAGTTAAGAGATCAGCAACTTCATTCCTCAGTTCCTTAATAACTCTTGAGTGGATGCCATCTGGGCCCAGTGACTTGCTGCTTTTCAAGTTATCAATTAGGTCTAAAACATCCTCTCTTTTCACCTGTTTCTGATTTAATTAATTAGTCAGGAGGGGCCGTTCGGACAGTGGAATCTGCCCAAAGTCTTCTGTTGTGAAGACAGACTAATTTAATTTCTCTGCAATCCCCAAGTCCCCTTTTCCCTCCCTCACCATTCAGAGGGCCAACTACGTCTCTGGCAGGTTTCCTGCTTCTAACATATTTAAAGAAGCTTTTATTATTCTCCTTTATATTTTTGGCCATACATTCCTCAAAGTCTTTCTTTGCCTTCCATATCATCTTCTTACATTTCTTTTGTCAGAGTTTGTGTTCCTTTTTATTTTCCACATTTGGGAAGGATTTCCATTTATGGGAGGACCCCTCCTTGCCCTTCAAAGCTAACTCCGCTCATTAACCATCCTGGCAGCCTCTTGGACTGAGGTGAGCCCTTCTTTCTTTGTGCTATACACTTCCCCCTCTACTGCTGTTGTTTTAAACAGGCTCCATGCACTCTGGAGAGATTGGATTCTTTTTACCTTCCCTTTCAATATCTTTCTAACTAGTTTCCTCATCTGAGGGAAGTCTGCCCTTCGTAAATCAAGGGTTTTGTGTATGTCAGATTTGCTTGACAATCTCCCCCCCCCCCCCAGCATACATGGTGAAAGAGATCTCAGGATGGTTGCTATTCCCTATTGGCTCAGTGACATTCACATCCCTAACCAGGTCCTGAGTACCACACAATATTAAATCCAGAGTCACCTGTCCTCTGGTGGGCTCCGTGACAAGTTTCTCCAAGGCACAGTCATTTGGCATGTCAAGAAGCCTGGTTTCTCTTTCTTGACCTGAGCACGCATTCACCCAATCGATGTGAGGATAATTGAAGTCCCCCATGATTAGAGTCCTGTCCCTCTTGGACACCTCCCTGATTTGTCTCCTCATTTCCAGGTCCCCCTCAAGTTTTTGATCTGGAGGATGATAACAACCCTCCCCTACACACACACTATCACATCACTCCTTGGACCTGGTAGTTTAACCCACAGTGATTCTATCATGGAGCCATCCATCTCCATTCTGCTGGATTCTACCCCGTCTTTGACATAGATGGCCACCCCACCTCCAACACGCCCTCCCTATCCTTCCTATAGAGTTTAAAGTGTGGGATTGCCGTATCCCACTGGTTCTTCGAACTCTGTCAGGTTGCTGTTATGGCTACTATATCAATGTTATCCCTAGCCACCAAATGTTCCAGCTCTCCCATATTTGCTTGGACGCTTCAGGCATTTGCATAGAAGCACCTGCGTACGGGGTCCCCCAAGAAGGGTTGTTTGTTTGTTTCTTTTTTTCCACAGTTTCTCCTTCCAGTGGACCAACTATCACATCCTGAACCAGACACTGCTAAGCTCCTGTCAGCTTTCCCCAAGACACTACTGATTATGATTTAAGTCGCCTAAAGACAGGCTCTAGGGACGTGGTGGCGCTGCAGATTAAACCACAGAAGCCTCTGTGCTGCAAGGTCTGTAGATCTTCAGCTGTAAGATCGAATCCACGTGATGGAGTGAGCGCCCATCGCTTGTCCCAGCTCCTGCCAACCTAGACGTTCGAAAGCATGCAAATGCGAGTAGATAAATGGGGACCACCTCAGTAGAAAGGTAACAGTGTTCCGTGTCTAGTCATGCTGGCCACGTGACCATGGAAACTGTCTTCAGACAAACGCTGGCTCTATGGCTTGGAAACGGGGATGAGCACCGCGAGTCAAACACGACTGGACAAAAATTATCAAGGGAAACCTTTACCTTTACTTAAGACAGGCTTGCTGGCATGCCCAAATCAGTCCCCCTACTCCTCTGCTTTGCTCTTCAGCATTTGCTGTCTGAACTTTGCCTAATGGTAGGACTGGTCTTGAGGAACTATACCAGGGCTAGTGTCATTGCCTGGTATCCTTGGTCAGCTGCCATGGTGTAGTTGCCCCTCAGTACAATGGTCTCTCAGCATCTCTTGAATTCTCTGTTAGTCGCACAGGGGTTTTTCCCCTCTCCTCATTCTGACAGGGCCCTGTTGATGGCCTAATCTCAGCAGGGCTCTGCTTATGTTCTCATGTCCTATCACCAACAGAAGTCATATTGTCTAAGATCTGAGGTAGGACCTTCTCTGTGCCTGTTCCTAGCAGCAATGGAACTCTTTACTAGCCTCCTTTCTTTGGATTTGTTCCATTAGGCCATGATGTTTCTTATCCAGCTTGCATTTCGTTTGGTGGGTTGAGCTAACCCCTGAACTCTCATGATTTTTATGCTGCTGCGCCTGCAGTTTTGATTGCATTTTAAAACAATTTCAATATAGAAAATAAAAATATAGTAATTCTACTGACAAGTTTTCTATTTGTTAAACACCTTGTAAGCTTCCCTTGTTTATATAATGAGGAGGTAGGCTGTAAGTGTTTTAAATAAATACGTAGTTATATATTCTTCCAGTAATGTTTGCATTGCCTTCTGTATTCTGAACTCTCCCAGCTATTTCTTCAGTAACTCTTTTTCACCATATGTTTTCAGACAAGTCATTCACAGCTGTTGCCAACATATTTTCCATGTTACCCTACTTCTCTTGCATTCCCTTTCCCTCATCAGTATGTGGGTGCTGCGTGCCTTTGGGTGATCCTCTTACTAGAGCTGCCCCTCAGCACATCATGGATTTTCTTTGTTAGTCAAAAAGTGCAGCTTTTCTCATGTAAACTTTTTAAATACCTCTGTGTGCATTTTGCTTGCTTGGTTTGGTTTCTTGGATTTGTTGTTGCTGCTGCTTTTTGGATCATGCGGGGGGGGGGGTGATACTTACAATCATTCTGAAGTGTATTGTTCTGGGGGGAAAAGATCATCTCTCCAGGCAAAGCTGCCTAGTCATTGGTATCCCAAAAGATCCTCCAGGCTGAATTCTGCACATTTCAGAGCCTTTGAGCTTCATGTCCTCAGGCAGGCTGAGAATGAGCCTTCAGCTTTATTGTGCAGAAATGTTTGCAGAGAACTATTTTATATAGGTGGTTCACACCGTTCCCACTTTGAAAGAATGTGGTCATCCCCTTTCCACATTGGAATCCTCATGATAGCCTGCTATCTTGCTCTGAAGATGAGAAGATAGAACCAGAGTTCTTATTCCTGAATGAACCCAACAAGAGATGTTAATTTCTGTTTGGGACACTAGGCTGGCCATGACCCCTAATTTAAATGGGGCAGTCCTCTATCTGAAGGGTTGTACAGGGCAACTCTCATTTAAAGCTCAATAATGGTAGGAAGGGAAAGTCACCTTGAAAATACCCATCTGTAGTTATAGTTGGTGGCAGCAGACTAAACAAGCGCAGAGCTCACGTGGCCACAATTTTCAGATGTTCTTGGACTAAAATGCCCAAAAGTTTTCACCACTAACTGCTGGCCATGATTTCTGAGAGTTGTAGTCCAGAAACACCTGTGGACCTAAGATTGGGAACTGATTATTTAAATTACTGTTATTATTTTTAAACAGCTGTACATATCAGTATTATGCAAGCTATTGCCCTCTTTCTTCCTCCTCCTCTAGTTATGTATGGCCTCTTTTTGGCAGTGTGTTCCTTTCTACTCTGCTTAGGACACAACTAGAGCTGGGATGTCATCTATAGTCAGGAGGCCTGGAGTCTATCCAATCTTTGTTGTTGTTGTTTAGTCGTTAAGTCGTCTCCGACTCTTCGTGACCCCATGGACCAGAGCACGCCAGGCCCTCCTGTCTTCCACTGCCTCCCAGAGTTTGGTCACATTCATGTTGATAGCTTCAATCCCACTGTCCAACCACCTCATCCTCTATCGGCCCCTTCTCCTCTTGCCTTCACACTTTCCCAAAATCAGGGTCTTTTCCAGGGAATCGTCTCTTCTCATGAGATGGCCAAAGTATTGGATCTGTCCAATCAGTTTCAGGATCTGTTCTTCCAGTGACCACTAAGGGTTGTTTTCGTTCAGAACGGAGAGGTTTGATCTCCTTGCAGTCCAGGAGACTCTCAAGAGTCTCCTCCAGCACCACAATTCAAAAGCATCAATTCTTCAGCAGTCAGCCTTTTTTATGGTCCAGCTCTCACTTCCATACATCGCTACTGGAAAAACCATAGTTTTGGCTATGTGGACCTTTGTCGGCAAGGTGATGTCTCTGCTTTTTAAGATGTTGTCTAGATTTGTCATTGCTTTCCTCCCAAGAAGCAGGCGTCTTTTAATTTCGTGGCTGCTGTCACCATCTGCAGTGCTCATGGAGCCCAGGAAATTGCTATCCAATCTAGCTCTTGTCAAATGTTTTTAATACAATTCCCACAATTGCCCACCCAGCCTGTGGCCTTGCTGGCTGAGGAGATTAAATAGGTTAAGGATAGAAGAAGAGCCATGCTTGGATCAGACCAAAGTTCTGTCACATCCAACATTCTATTCAACACAGTAGCTGTTAAGGTTGCCAGTTCAACGTCTCCTCATTCCCATAGAATTTATAGTTAAAACCTCAGATGAGGAGTCAAGTCCTTGTGTTGTCCCCTGGAGGTGAACTCATATGTAACACTTGCAAAAAAAAAAAAAAGGCTGAAATCCTGTTGCCTAGTGTTAGAGTAGGTCCAGGTATTCAATGAAGATTTCATTAATTCAAATGAGCCTGCTCTACTGGCAACTTACTACAGTAAAGTAAATCACAACTATTTGAATCAGTGGAACTTATGGAGGAGCTGATTCGCCAAATCCTCATGGATTCAGGGGGCCTGCTCTAGTGTGACTAACTGTGCTGAGCAGTAGGATTTCAGCCTATATGTGTGTGCATGAGTGTACTGTATATGAAAGTGGAACAGACAGTACAGATTTGTAGTACTGTCTTCTAAACAAACTTGTTTGCATAACACAGAGATGTTTTTGCATTTAGCATAAATTGAAACAATTTGGTTTTGGTCTCAACATCTGGAACAGGAGACAATAAACGCGGCTCCCTTTTCAATGTGCTCTTCCAATATTTTAAGATGGCCATCTTTATCACTGTTCAGACTTCTCATTTCTGTCTAAAGATATTTGTCTCCCTAAACCATTCCTCAGAAACCTTCATTTCTGGACCCCTTCCCATATTTGTGCTGTCTTTTAGATATGTTTCAGCTTTTTGGTATTCTCCTTAAATTGTGGTACCCAGAACTGGACACATTATTCCAAATGAGATCTGACCAAACAAGAATAGAATGCTACAAGTATGTTCTTTGATCCTGTATATTGTATTTCTGATTATACAACGTACGTTCACCTTTTTAGATACCATATCACACAGTTGTCTCACATTTAATTCATTGTCTACTAAGACCACTGCATCCTTTCTGTATATACCATTGCAAGGTGAATTGTCACCCATCTTCTTTTTGTCCATCTGATTATCGCTGCCTAAATGCAAAACTTTTTTGCAAAAAATGCCCCCCCAAAAAAATATTTTGCATTTTTCTTTGTTGCCATTCATTTTGCTTGTTTGGGTCCAATCTGTCATGGTTCTCCAGAGTCATGATTCTGGCTTCTTAGATTTTAGTTAACTCTGCTAGTTGCATACAGTATCATCATAAAATTGAACCTCTACTTCTTTATCTAAGTCAGTTAGTTAGAAATTTGTTCACCAAAACCAGGCCCAGGACAGGCAACATCCTTTTTCTCACTTTGAACAGTGTTCAAAGGAGTGCTCACCTGACAGAGCAATTTTCAGGAAAGAAGAAGACTAGTGTCAAAGTCCAGCCCAAATTGATGGCTTATTTGTCTCATCTGATCGAAATCAGATCTTATTTTTGAGTTTGCTGCAAACATGGGGAGGTGGGGGATGGAGAAATGTGGATTTAACACTTGCTACTGATTTTAGTTTATTTGTTTGAGAAACTTTGGGTTCTTGAGCAATACTGCCAAATTTCCATGGCAACTGAATTGTTTCCCTAGAAGTACAAAACTGAGATATCCTCCTCCACCATCTTCTGCTTAACGCTGCTGTAGACCAGAACATGGTTTCAGGTGACTACAGAGTTCCTGCAGGTGAGAAGGGAGGGAGGAGGTACAGCTCTTTGGGGAACAACAGTGCATTGAGGCCACCGTATCTCTCTGGGGCAAAGGAAACGGAAAAGCGATAAGAAACTCTTGGATCAGGAATTCCTTCTCACTTTCCTCTTTGTGTTTGTCTTTCACCAGAGATAACACCAATCGTCACACAGTTTACCTGTACCTACAGCTGCCAAACAAGAGAACGAACAACTATGGGTCACTTTCCTTTTTCAAACAGGCATATGGCTTACTAACCAATAATAACAGAGCTTAGCAAAGTTTCCTCTTTTTTTTACTATAATGCTCCCAATTTGTCAATGCTGCCTGGGAGATTTGAAGAGTTATAGTCCAAAAAAGGAACTGTGCCAAGGTGTGCTGAGCCCCTTAGATTCTAGATAGAAGCATGTTGGACGCTGCCTAACACCTCTTACCTGCCGGCTCCTATACCTTTCCACCCTTCCTTCTCTTGTTCCCCACCCAATGCCCAGCCAATTTATCTTGAGCAGCTGTAACTGGAGGAGCCGTTCGGAAAAACAGAAACAAGATTGCAAGCAATGAAACAGGGAGAGTTTTGAAAGCCAAAGTGCTGATAAAGGGAGGAGAATATTTGTATAATGTTTCATTCACCTCTTTTTCTTGCAAGGGGTGTGTGGGAAAGGATATTGGGCACTTGTTGAGGGGGAAGGTGTGAATTATGGAGAGGACTAGGATAGGTTTGTTTCTCATGGCCCCTCTTTGTTTTTGAAATGGATTTCCCAAAAGCAAATTTGTACACCGTACCACCACCTGTAGAGCAGGCCAGTACAGGCCTAACCCAACCCACCAATAATGAATGGTCTATGAAGTCACAACCCTCCTAGTTTTCTGTAAGCAGCAAGACCAGTTTTATCCAGTTTTGTCAAACCATAAACCATCATCTAGTAATCTGCAAGGTGTCCTTTATCACCCTGAATTGGCCTTGTCCTTGTTCACCCCATAAAGTGAAAAATCCTAGAATTATATCATTGTAGAGTTGGAAGTGACCCAACGGTCATCTCTCCCAACTTTCTGCTGTGTTTACTCTTTTACTCCTTGCCAGATGACTGCTAAGCGAAACAGAATCCAGGGCCTTCTGAGGGACTCTGCTCCACTCCCAGAACAGCTGTGGCCCTCAGGACGTTCTCTGTAATGTTTAGTCAAAATCGCCTTATGACTTGAACCCACTAACAAATTTGCTGAATCTTATGGCAGCTCTACAGATATTTCAAGATGGACATCCTATCCCTCTCAATCTTATTGTCTTCAGACTAAAAGTGTCCAGTTTACTGCTAATCATCCAGAGATCGCTCCATCCCTTGGCTTAGACTTCAGTAAGTCTATCTTTTTGTTGTTTCCGCTGTAACAAACTGATACAGGTACTCCTTTCCAAGTTGCTCTGCCGGTAGCAGAGGGTACTTTTGCCTTCTGCATTAACCAAAGGCATGTTTTCTTCTTACAACCCAAAAGGCTTACTGTTGGAATTATTTGCATTCTTTGTTTCTCCATCATTTGCTGCTCAGGGCATACTTCCTCATTAAAGGAAATGAAAGCCCAGAGCGGGGAATTATGTAGAGGTACTATGGGCAACTTCCTCTTTCTTCTCCTTTGGCCATTAAGGTCTGCTGTCTCTCAGCATAAGGAATGACTGAATGGTCTGATCACATGTAGTCCAGAGAGTAATGGAATTCCTTTCTCTACAGTGGAAGCTGGGTGAAATGAAGCAACCCTGGGTGCAGAGACTCATGTAGATATGCAGGATCCTCTACACACACCCCTCCCCCGAATAATGCATTGATTCCACAGGCACGTTCCTCTATCCTTTTATTAGATCACCCTGCTGATCCTCCTGGGACATATGCCATAGGGAATTGCTGGATGACTGCATTTGTTGCACTAATACTAGCGAAAAAGCATTTGTGCTAATGCAGCGGATGCAAGAAGAGGAGCCAAAAGTACACAGACTGCAGAGCTGTTTTTCAAACCCAGCTCAATTTTCAGCTCAACACCTTTTGGCAAAGGTTCCTTGATTTTATTTTTGGCTTGTTTGCCACAGCTCCGGTTGACGCAGAGGATCTAGAAAGTAGGGGACACAGGAAGGCAGATGACTCAGCCTCTGAGGCCAGATGGTGGTTCTAAGCTAATGCACACCTGAACAGCTCCAGAGTAGCAGGAAAAAGATCAGGAGGGTGAATATACCCAAAGGAATGCCAAAATAATAAGGGTTTCCCTGCTTTATTGTTTGGTCCTCCATCTGAGAATCTCATCAAGGCAGTGCCTCGCGGGAAGGAGGGCAAAAAACGTAGGCCTTATGCTACAGCAATGCTGATGAATCTCGTAATGGATATGCTGATGCAGGCTACATTGCCTAGAAATTGTGAAAATGGTAAGCCACTCCATCTCACATATTTTGAAAACTCTGTTAAGATTACCATAAGTTGCAGGTTGCTTGATGAAACATACAGTGGACCCTTGACTTACAGACGGCTTGACTTACAGACTTTTTGAGTTACAGACTTCTCTGGCCGCAAAATTTAGGTTTGACTTGCAGCCTGAGAATTGACTTACAGACCAGAAAAAAACCAAAATGGAACAAAAACGGCCTGTTACGGGATTAATCGGTTTTCAGTGTACTGTAGGTCAATGGAGACTTGACCTACAGACTTTTTGACTTGAGAACCGCCTTCCAATACGGATTAAGTTCTCAAGTCAAGACCCCACTGTAGCAATAGCGGTTGGAGACATAGATAGATAGTCATTGAAGTGTCTCCTGGCTGAACAAGATTCACCAAGTACATTTCCGTTAGAGACAGAACACCATGGATGGGAAGAGGAGAGGCACTGGAAATACTAAACCTATAGTCCTGGCTAGACATTGTTACAAGGTGGCTAAAAATGAATGCCTGAAGAACAGGTGCACCTACACATATTGATGTTTAGGCATAAATGCCCATTTAAAAGAATTCCTATTCTTTAAGTGAAATTAGAATGCTTCTTACTATAGCCCAGAGCTACCTCATGAAAATTTTGGATTTAGCCTTTGTGAAAAGCAGTGGAATGTGGCAAGATGAGACCTATGCTCAGGTGCGCATTCTGACATAAATGCAGACCTGTACCTGAGGTGTGTACAAACAGTTCCTGATCTATGAAGTGGACATTTCATGACATCAAGTGGAATCAAGCATGCTCAAATGATTCTTGTTCTTAGGGTTGTGTTGCAGTTCCATCTTTTCTTGCAAGCCTTTGCAGTGTAGTTGCAGCCTATTTTATGAGTAAGGGAATTTGTGTCTTGTTTCTTGGTTGTTTTATTATGATTCTCTCCTCTTTCCAGTCTTCAGGTAGAAACAGTTTACAAATATTTGCAGACAAACAAATGTTATACACATGGAAGCCTGCTTGCAAGCCTAGACTTGTTCATTTCTATCAAGACAATGGCATTTCTTTGTCCCACTATATGTCAAGAATTACAAACTCAACAGGCACGCCCCACATCCCATGACATTTGTTGGTACAGGTTAGGCTTTCTTAAATTCATGCCAGATTCCCTATTTGCAAACATACTAAAGTACTTTGGCCATCTCATGAGAAGAGAAGACTCCTTGGAAAAGACTTTGATGTTGGGAAAGTGTGAAGGCAAGAGGAGAAGGGGACAACCGAGGATGGGATGGTTGGACAGTGTCATCGAAGCAACCAACATGAATTTGACACAACTCCGGGAGGCGGTGGAAGATAGGAGGGCCTGGCGTGCTCTGGTCCATGGGGCCACGAAGAGTCGGACATGACTAAACGACTGAACAAACATACTAAAAGGCCCACATTCCATCTTGTCCCTTATAGTTGCCCAAGGCCAGAAGGAAAGACCAGCCAGCGATCCCCATTTCAGTCTTGCGGTGCCCAGTCTTCTTCAAATATGGCATGTCCCTTCATATATTGGATCTCATGGTTCGGAGCCAGCTTTATGATGGCCATGATGCTCGAGGATGATGGGAGCTCTAATCCAACATGTTTGCAGGAGGTGGGAAGTTGGAAAAGGCTGATTAAATTGCCCTAACCCATCCTTCTGCCCACCCAGATTTGATTTGGCTGAGACCTGTAAGGTTGTTTTTTTAAATTATTGTTTTAAAATGCTCACCAGAACAACTAATATTCACCAAGACAAGCATGTGGCTTCTGAATTCCAAGAGGCAACCTTTGAAAATGTTACTTTTTCTGTACTGCCATGGTTAGAGCATTCTAGCAGTCGTAGACCTAAAGGAAATTTTCCCAGGCTCTGCTAACACCTAGTGAAAATGCATGAGGGAATTGGTTACGGAATGCAGCAGAGATTCTCATGGCTGTTCACCAGAGGAACACCTGTTGTGATCTTGCCTGTTTGAGGCCCAGGGAGCTTTCGTCACTTCTTGGCTCAAGGAGGAGAGGGGATATCCTTAGCATCTCATCTTTAAATGAAGCATCCGGTCTCATACTGCCCTTGATGAGTTCCTGTCCTCTGGAATGTGAGTGATGATCTAAACTTCCACAATACTGCCCTGATACCTGAGCCCCTATGATCCCCTCTGTAGATCAGGGCCACCCCTCTTGGCTCACTTCCTAGGCTAGAATAAACCTGTTGTGTCAGAGGATCTTTCCCTTTTTTGTCAGTTTATCCTCCTCCAAGTCTCCAACTTCCCCTGTTTCAGTTATGAGTCAGCTCTATTTTTACATCTAGCCTGATATTATATTTCAAAACAGCACCCTGGTCCCAACGGAGACAGCTGAATGTCAAGGTGGGCCAAGACATGTTGCCAACGGAGATAGAACAGCAAATGACCTCCTGCCCCAACCGACAGAATCAAAGAATAAAGTACGAAAGCAAACTGATTTAATTTCTCTTCCAAGACAGAAAAGCTAATAACAAAATAAATGGTTAATACATCCCAGCAATTTCAGAACACCCAACTTGCTCCCTGAGGTGTCCCCCTCACTCTGCCCAGTACCACGACTGGCTGTGTTGGGTCACTACCTAAATGTAGGGCCAGCCTTGTTATTTCATACAGATTCAATGGTTAGTCCAATTGGCCTCTGTAACTGGAAAGGGATGATGGTATGGGAGCATCATCATCTTCAAGAACCAAAATGCTGTGCTGAGATGTCTGCAGTGCGTCTTTTGGTATTATTAGCTTCAATCTATTCTGCCTTTTCACATCCCATTTTGGCTGCCTTTGTCATTTTGCAGGCCATGCCCAGAGCTCCAGCAGGGATGGAGATAGCATATGCAGATTGTTTTTCTTACTAATTGCTTATTTAATCAGGCTAATGGGAGCAAGTAGCACTTGGCAGATCTTGTGAGTGGAACTCCACTGTGCTCTGTATCACAGACCAGTCTGTCATCACAGGTAGAGAAAGTGGGGCACAGAGTGGAAAATTCACTGGACTGTGTTAAGGGCAGAGATGAGCATATTGAGTGAAGGTAGAATTCTAGCTTTGAACTCTTTCATGCATGAGCTCATGATTAAGCCACTGGTTTCTACTCCTCCAGATTAATAATTTAGGCTTTCTGCTAATTTACTTCCTTCCACAAGAATGTGTTTAAATGTAGGCATAGAAGTGAAGAAATAAATGGCTGCTTAAAGGAGGGCATCCCATGATTTGAGCATCTCCCCCTGCTAGATGAATAAAGGTAAAGGTTCCCTTTGACATTTAGTCCAGTCATGTACAACTCTAAGGCGCAGTACTCATCCCTATCTCCAAGCCACAGAGCCAGCTTTTGTCTGAAGACAGTTTCTGTGGTCACGTGGCTAGTGCGACTAGACACGGAATGCTGTTACCTTCCCACCGAGGTGCTATTTATCTACTTGCATTTACATGCTTTCAAACTGCTAGGTTGGCAGGAGCTGGGACAAGCGACGGGAGCTCACTCCATTGTGTGGATTCGATCTTACGATGGCTGGTCTTCTGACCTTGCATCACAGAGGCTCTTGCGGTTTAACCCACAGCACCAGATGAACAGATGAGCTTTAAACGCAGTTTTGTTTGGGGCCTTTAATATATGGCACTCTCATGACATGTTTGTATGAAGCTCACAGGATCACCCATTTGGTAGCTGTCTTCAGAAATGGAATTCTCTTTTTTTAAGGACATCTATGCAGAGATGGCAGTGACATAAATTAACACATGAAAAGTTAGTCTAGCCCTGAGATCCTTTGAACCACAGAGAACACTGATTGAACCTGGGATCTTATGCATGTAAACTATACAGCTGAACAGTGAATTCCAGAGCTCAGAAAACATACTCTTTGGATTCAAATTCCCAGAATCCCCATGTTATAGTGAAAATTCCTGCCCCTGTCAAACTATGCTAATTCCTGATTTGAACACCATTCAAAATCTTTATTAAATCCTATCTGTTTGTTGTTGGTTTCCAATGGTTTAAATGCAACTCAAGTGCTCATTTACCTGAGAGTAATCTCTCTTGACGGCTGGTCAGTTTAACATGCCCCAGCCTACCCCACAAAAGAGGAAGAAGATGTCCATAAAATGTTCATAGCATAATTTGTATATAGAGATAAATATGGAAGACTGTGGAAAGGGTCAGTGCAAAGGAGGATCTTTTAAAAAAAAAGAGTATGGCTGGCTTGAAAAGGAACACTCCACACTGCAAGCTCTTCTTGCAACACCCATTTGTAAGGCAGCACATTATTAACTGCATTTCAGATGTTTGAACTGTATGTGGCGAAAGAGATGTATGTGTAAAAGTAGCAAAGACAAAATGTTGAGGCATTTGTGAAGTCTGCTCTGCGATCTTGGAATAATTTCTCAGAGAACATGAGTTCACCGAATGGCAGCAGGAGGTCAAAAAGTGGGAAGAGCTGGAAGTAGCTCTTTGGACCAAAGGAAACCAGCTGCACCTGTTAATAGCTTTGAATGGAAAGCTGAATAACGGAAGGGGCCTTCTTGAAGGAAGTGATGCAACCAACCAACTAATGGAGATCTGTTTCATTAAGGTACAGCCAAGGTGTGAAGTCAGGGCAGAGCAACAGGAACCATTCCTGTGACCAAGAATTCCTCATATGGCAATTGTGGACGTTTCCTTGGGAGTGTGTAAGGAACATTCCTTCAACTGTTTGCTCTTACTTTATTGGGAAGAGAGGTCATCCATGGTCTGAATGAGGGGAGACACCTCCTCCACCTAACAGGAGGAAGGCATCTTGAAATAAAGAGCTGTCTTCTGAGAGTCTGTCAAATACAGCAGAACTTAAAAAGAGGGCGGCCCTTCCTGAAGTGGAATCACATACTTATGGTGGTGAATGGCAGAGACAAAATATGATGGGATCATGAAGGTCTACCATTGGGACAGCAGTAATTTCAGAGGGAACAAATTAGTTGTTTAACTATTTGTGTCCTTTCAAATTGGCCTTGCAGACAGATAGCTGAGCAGATGCATCAGTGAGATGGCAGAGTAAAACAGACATGTTGGTGTCTCTCCCCCCCCCCCCATTTTCTTGTGAGAAACTTAGTCGGACCTTCTCTGTGGCCTTTTCCCTCAAAGTTTCCTTTTGTGTTTGCTGGACAGAGAGCTCCTTGTATGCAGGATGCTTGTATGCGAGACAGCTGTCTTGGCATTGTGAAGTGGAAAGCAGAGCCTTTTGAAATGGCAGAAAGACCCACGCCTATACCCTGAAGTAACATTAGGGTATGTTCCTCTCAGTCAGCCCAAACTGTCACAGGCCAGCCAACAGCTTTTTGAGAACAGCTGTGTCCAGGTTGGAAAGAAGCTCCTGGGATTCCCCTTTTCCATTCCTCCTGGTGGCAGTGCTTAGAAATGTCACAATTACAGCCCCTCTGGAAAGTTATAGAAATGCTAAGGGCAAAGAGACTTCAGAGTCATTGAATCCTAGCAAATGCTTGCGCTAACCCCTCGGGCCCTTCGTCGCCTTCTCCTAGCTTGTCTTTCCATCATTCACATTCAGGGAAAGGAAGGAAGCAAACTGAGGCAGAGAAATTAGGAAAAGGATTGTGGTTGAAAAACGGAAACCAAGTTTCAGTGGTTGTTCATGGGACTACAACCCAGGAGAGCATTTAAATCAAGGATTTTGTGGATGTTGGAGAGAAGTCCAGTCTGTGTTGCTGATGGAGACACAAGACCTACTGAACCTACCGAAGATCCCCATAGCTTTAGGAGTTGCTCACCCTGTCTTAAAGGCAGAGATAGGTGTTTAACATGATCTCTAGTTTGGTTCAAAGGAGGAGAGAGAGGGAGGGACCATCCATCCATCCTCCAGCTTCATCCCAATGAAAGGGACCCAAGGCGACTCACAAAATATTTAAAAGACAAATGTTAAGATGGCCAAGAATACAGTAATTTATAATATTTGAAAACTATGTATTAGTACTATTGACTAAAAACAGTTTTAAACCATTTAAAAGCACATTTAAAAAAAGAGAGGAAAGAGCACCCCATTAAAAAAATCTCTCCCTCATCAACCATTTACTTACTAAAAACCTGCCTGAAGATAAAGGTCATCAGTTATAAAATGAGCAGTGATGGATAGATATGGAATGTTAATGTTATAGAGTCCAGGACTCTCAGAAGTAAGGATCAATGCAGATTAAAGTTAACAGATCATGCAAACTTTAATGTTTTGGCTTCTTCCCTGAGCATAAGCACAAGGCTCTATTTTTCTTTGTAGAATATCTCTTTTTTTTCTTCCAGCTGAGTGCAAAGTCCTGGGATGAGGTAGCTGTAGTTAATCTGTGGCATTCTCAATTAATAGCCTGGAAGAAGGAATAGATCTTCTACAAATCTTACATGAAGTACCATGTGTATGAATCTTTGAAGTAATGTGAAATGAAACACTTTTCAGTAATCCTGGTACATTTATTGGTACTATATTCTGCTTTAATTCCTATTCTGGGTACAACCTGTGTTTCCAAAGAATAGTGTCAAGATTTCCAAAGGCACCAGCATACTCCCCCCCCCCACATAATTCGGCTTACCTCACCATCGAGCAACATGAAATAGCTTCAAACAGTAGATCTTAAAGGTTATGCTTCTTCCTTGCCTTCAAATAGAAGCCTCATAGTGCAGTGGCTGAACTAATATTGCAGTCCAGCGTTTGCTCATGACCTGAATTTGATCCAACGAGCTCAGGTAGCCAGCTTGAGGTTCACTCAGCCTTCCATGGTTGGCAGACTGAGTACCCAGCTCACTGGAGGGTTGAGGCAATGTGTAGCCTGCATAAATAAATTGTAAACCACTCAAAGAATGGTTTAAGCACTATGGGGCAGTACATAAGCAGCACACTTTGCTTTTTCAAATAGATTGTTCTTGTTGTTGTTGTTTAGTCATTTAGTCAGGTCCAACTCTTCGTGACCCCATGGACCAGAGCATGCCAGGCCCTCCTGTCTTCCACTGCCTCCCGGAGTTGGGTCAAACTCACGTTGGTAGCTTCGATGACACTGTCCAGCCATCTCATCCTCTGTGATATCAAATAGATTACCCATCATTATTTTCATGTCCCTTCAAAATTATGGCAATCGTAATAGGGTTTTCAAGATACATGAGAAGTTCAAGGAGTGGTTTTCCATTGCCATTGAGTTTTTGTTGTCAACCAGGCATTTGAATGAAGATTTCCTACTTCCCAAGCTGATATTCTGTCCACTACACCACACTGGCTATTAGCCGGTCATTAAAAGAGTGAATTCCCTAACTGCTGAGAAGTGTCTGAAAGTCCGGTGCTGTTCCCTCACTCTGGATAGTTTGGAAATTAGCTTCTTTTGTTTTCTGATTGGTCTTTGAGAGCTAAATGTAGGATTAATTTGCAAGTCTGGTTTTTCTATCAGGAAAGTCTGTCCAAAAGACTTCTCTAGAGCACATTTCATCTCCAGTTACAGGTTAACATACAGTTTTTAGAAGGGGTAGCTGTGTTAGTCTGTGCAAGCATTATAGGTGAAAACAAAATAAAAATAAACAGTAAAAACACTAAAAAATGTGATGGCACCTTAAAAACTCTTATATTTTTTAATGTGAGCTTTTGTGGACAAATCCACTTCACAGCTCATGTCTGATGAAGTGGACTTGTCCATGAAAGCTCACATTAAAAAAGTTAGTATTTTAAGGTGTCACCACTTTTTCATGTTTTTACTTTTTTTTTTCACCTATGAAGTTTAGCTCTGTATGATTTTAAAAAGTGGTCAAAGAGAGGGTATGATCTTGATTTCTTCCTCCTCATATAAAAATGTTGGCAGGTAGTGACTACATCCAGCATAGAAGCAGGATAGAGGGGGCTGTCAATGTCACACATGTCTGTCCTAAAATGGAAAGGGAGCCCCCCAAAACCCTGAATACATTTATGACTCAAGCATATCTAGCTTGGACTTTGTGAATCTCATTGTTTCCTTGAAAAGTGTCACCAGCATCTTCAAGCAAGTGTTGATTCCGCTTCTGTCCCGGCAGCTTCCTGTGTTTCCTCATTTCCTCTAGCAAACAAGGAACACAGAAACACAAAAACAGGATCTGGGTTTCTCAAGAAGCCTCTTGCTGTTCATCCATTGACTCAAGGTCACTAATATCTGTGACGTCACAGCCATCTCCAGGGTAGGCAGCCCGCCAGATAGACAGACCCTATGAGGATACAGGCTGACACACATGGGGAATATTCTATACCAGAGTGATTCAAAATCCCCATCTTTTCCATAGACACAAAGCTGTGCCCGGAGAGTATGATTTTTAATATAGCCTCCCTTTTCCTATAGAAGATAGACGTTGAATGTTCTGAGTCAGCAACTGTGGAGAAAAGGTGCGTGTGCCTTGAAAATATGCTCGGTTGCTCAGCCTTAGAGGGACAATGAAAGTGCATGAGAATTCCTCTTCTCTGCAACATTCTCACAAACAGCCAAATCTTTCCTGGTTTTCCTGTTACGATCTAGTTCCCAGGAAATCAACAGTAGACATTCTGAATAATCTGCTCTACCAGCAGGGCAAGGCTGGCCTCTGAATATTTTGCTCCTTGAATTGTAGAACGAATGGCGCTCCTCCAGTTCTACATACAGATGCTGATTGGTTTAGCAGGTGAATCTTTCTTGGGTGCTGCTGGTGAGACAGCATCTTCCATCATGCCTGCTGGCAGCAGTTGTAGCTTAAGGGATACAGGACTTACTCCATCAGTATCTTGCTGCTGCGTTCCCAGCTGTTGCTGCTGGAGGTGACAGCCTCCTTCTGCCTAATGGCAGGCTCTGATTTTATCGGGAGTGGCTTGTGGAGTGTACCAACACCCTTTCCTTTAAAAAGCATCCCTGCAGGGCCCTGGGTGGCTCCAGACTGCAACATGGAAGGAAGGAGGATTTCATTGGTACGTCTAGTGCTGCAGAAGTGCTGTAAGGTGCAGAAGGAGAAGCATGCAGACATAAGCGAGACTGTATTCCCACACTCTGACCCACATGCACAAGTGACAGGAAGATGTTTTGTGGCACCAGATAAACTAAAAGAAGCTTTGTTTGGAATGCACTTCTGTGCCACGGCATCTGTTACTTCATTTGGCAGATTACAGTGCACATACTTGGATAAGTGGATAATGGATTCTAATCCGTGGAGTCAGAGGTGAATGAAATGCAAAGATTTTCTAACAGTGATCATTAACAAAGTTGAGGGTGGTCATTAACGAACACCGCCCAGCTACTACTTCTTAATTCCCATGGTTAAAGTTATAATCACTGTTTGTATTTTTTGCACTTCAGTTTTGCAGTTGTATTTTCTCAGAACTCACATTTCTGATACAGTATATTGTTTTTTTATCACTGCTGTTTCTGTACTTGTGGGCAAAAGGAAGATTTGTTAATAGGAATCTTGCCTAGATTGCTTTTTACATCCTGGCTGAAATCCTAAATCACAATGAGAATAGGGCCTTTGAGTCAATGGAACCTGTGATGGAGTTGACTCACCAAATGCCCACTGATTCAGGGGGCCTACTCTACAGTGGACCCTCGACTTACAGACGGCTCGACTTACAGACTTTTCGAGTTGCAGACTTCTCTGGCCACAAAATTTAGTTTCGACTTGCAGCCTGAGAATCGACCTACAGACCAGAAAAAACCCAAAATGGAACAAAAACATCCGGTTACGGGATTAATCTGTTTTCAATGCATTGTAGGTCAATGGAGACTCGACCTACAGACTTTTTGACCTGCAGCCACCGTTCCAATACGGATTGATTCCGTAAGTAGAGGGTCCACTGTACTTGCTACACTAAAAGGATTTCAGCCACTGCCTGAGGCTGATGTAAGAAATAGCCATAGAAACAAAGGCATAGTTTCAGTAATACCTTTACTGGGTTACTTAAAAAGATATGTATAAGACAAGCTTTCAAGTGTTTTGGAACTTTTTATCATGAAAAAACAAAACAAAAACAAAACCAAACCTGGGGATTAAGCAACTAGTCCAAAAATTTGCCCCGGACAGGCCATCTTTTACTGACAGTGAGCTCTGGAAAACTCAAACCGTCACCTTATTTATAAGATTTTAATGACACAGTAAAGGTATTGCCCAAGTCAGAACTTTGTACTGCTGCTACTGCTGTGCTTAGTTTGGGTAAATTCTTAGGTTTGGTTTTGTGTCGACTTCTGAAGGACTGACTGTGTGGAGCATTAGGAGAGCTGGGATACAAATTTATTAAATCAACAGGGAAGCCAGGGCTTGTCGAGTCAAAGCGCAGGAATTTTTTGATTAGCAGGAGGTGACATCATCTGCTACACCCCTCAGGCTTCCCAGGCGATTCCTTCTGCACTGAGCTACAAGGATCCTTACCATAGCAGCTGCAGGGAAAATGGACTTTCCCAGCAACAATATATTGTTGTGAGCTCTCCCTGTGTTGACGTATGGATCAACACAGCTGTCTGCATTTTTGGGCTCCCCTTTGAGGTGTGGCTGTGGGGACATGTCATGGTGAGTGCCTATACTTCAAAATTTATCACTTCATCCACTGTAAAGGAATGAATGAATGGATCCAGGGATGGCTCTAATTTTCCCTAACTGAAAGTCTCATGAATACATTCCCACTGTCCCACAGTCATGTCACAAACAGTTATGGTTTCCAAACTAACAAAGGATCTAGTGTGATTGATATGCAATATATAAGACATTATATGAAGATTTTTGTTCAAAGCTACTAGGACACTGTTAGTGGCATGCCCCCAGGCTGTATGTCATAGAAACAAACATTTAAAAAGTTGCATGCTAGAAAGAATAGAAGGAATGTTCTTGTTCTAACTGTTAATTATACGACCTTCTGGAGGGTGGTCATGAATTCATAGGATCACCGTAAGTGAAAAATATTCCAATAGATAGTTTCAAGCCCCCTCCCCAAACCCAAAGACTGCAAACCACTGGCCTGGGTGCAGAATAATTTCTCTCTGTGTCTTTCTTGTTGTCCCCAGGGATACGAATAGCCCAACTCTTAATTCTGACTCGTGGCAGCCCTTTTCAAGGTTATCCAAGTAGAGAGTACTCAGAAGTGGTCTTGTCATTCCATTCTTCTGGGGCCACGCTGGGACTCTGCCGCTTGCCAAAGGATACCCAGGCTGGCTGTTCTCTCTAGATGTAGAGAACGGAATCAAATCCCCAACTTCTGACTCCGCAGCCAAATACTCAAACCACTGAGCTATCCAGCCAGCTTTCAAAAATTAATTAAAAGCTTTTCTTAATACTAGACAGAACCACTTTACTTTTTAAAAGCCAGGTATTCAGCAAGAATAGCTTCTCCCATGACTACAGTGAAGAAACCTGTTCCTGGTGAGCAGTTTAAGGATCACAAGTATCCTATTCTGATTCCAGCAAACCCCAGTGTGAAGGTTCCATCGGTGAAAGAGAACTGCAACATCTTTCTCTTGATACTTCACACTTGGCACTTCGAACTTGACCAGTGCTTGAACAATGGGACATGGGTCAATGAGGCTGGAGATGGTGTCAAGGCTGCTGCCAAGACTACAGGTTGCCGTCTCGCTTCTCTTCCTGCACGGGGCACAGCTGTGGTCAGCACTGAGCCTGTGCTGACAGGGCTCATTTATCTTTTCAGGGAAAGTAAATATATAATGTGCATACCGTGGGCTCAGTCTGCCCCACTCTCAAGCTTTGCCAGTGCACCTGTAAGTAGAAGCTTGCCAGATTCAAGATGAGGCTTTTGTACTTTGATAAGCTGCAAAGACGGAAGAATTGCCACTGGTGTCATTTCTTTTACCCTGGCAGAAAGTTTCTGTGTCCTAAAGATCCCCTTTCCAGGCAGTTTCTCTATTACAACCTTTTGCCAACTGAACCCACTCCCAATATGTTAGGCTACAACTCCTATCATTCCTCACCAGCATGGGTCTGACAGATACTGTAGTTTAATCTGTTTGGGGAGTGTTACATTGGGAAAGGCTGCTCCATTGAATTAAGAGACAAAGGTGGATGATACCTTTATCAGTGGTCTAATAAAGGTATCATTCATCTTTCCCTTTAGATCATGTACCAGGTAGGTAACTTGTTCAAGCAATCGTTGTTCAAGAGGTCAAAGATGCTGGTATCTTCCTATCAAAACACATGCACGTGTATCAGATACAGACTGCTCAACACAGAGAGATTTTTATGGAGAGACTACAGATAAAAATGGTTTAAACGGACATATGGGAAATGTAACATGAAAGACTGCATCTCTAATTGCTAAATTCAAAACAAGCATTCTTCCAACTTGTATGCTTTGCCTCCTGGAGGAATGATTCCATATTAGAAGGAAACCAGGCTGGGAGCAGCTGCCGGCTTTCTTCCCTGCAGTGCCTCCTACAGGGAAGGCTTGGGACTGACCTGCCTACAGGATCAAATCCTCAAAGGCTCCCCCCTTTTGGGGTCTAATCTCAATCACAGTTTTTCACTCCCCACCCCCAAGTCCCCAAACCAATCCATTTGCAGGTGAGAAGAGGAGAAACCTTGATGAAAAATGCATCAGGTGTGCCAGGCTGATAACAAGACCTGTCTGAGGTCATCAGTATATTTAATTAGCAATGGAGCCTTGTTTAAATATTAACCCGGGGAATCTCCAAACTCCAATAAGACGTTTAACCCTAAGCAGTGTAGGAGAAAAGAAATAACAGAAGCAGAGACCCGCTAATTAGGTAGTTTTATGGGTAGCGCTGGCCAGGTATGGCCCAAGCCATTAGGCTGCCCAAGCCAGGAAACATAATGGCAACTCCCCTGCAGAAATTGCCAGACACTGGGAAGGTTGTGTATAGAGTTGTACCAACTACAAGAAGTAGGCAGTGGGGAAGTACTGAGAGCTATACTTCTACCTCTTGAGGGTAGAGGAGAAGAGCCACAATCACCACTCCACCCTGCCTCACTAATGGTGCCACTTCTTGGTCCTTCCTCCCGTTCGCCACACATGCCCTACCTCACCACCACCTTGGCCACCCACACTGGTGGTAAAGAAGCACAGCCACAGGTGATGTATGTGTTTGCTTACCTCCCCTGAGGTGGAGGGGCTTTGGTAGCATGAAGCAGAGGGTGTATCTTTGCGCAGAGCCGGTACTGTGCATAGAGAAGCCGCCTGGAGTGGTCGTAATTGACCAGATAGGCGGGATATAAATAAAATAAAATAAAAATTACCAGCTCTGCACAAAACCAGGTGGGGTGTTTAGTGCAGCCAGCCGGCCTGCTCTGATATGGGCTGACTACACAAGAGCAAGCATTCTTTCACCCTGGAGAATGTTTCGCATTCTACCCAGCCGGAGGCAAGGAAAAGCAGTCATGGTGGCAGAGCTGGTGCTGGAGTGACGGGTGCATTCTTGGCATCTTGACACCTGATGCCACTGTCTCCCTCAGCCTAAAAAGAGGGCCAAGCCCTGCTCCTGTGGCTACTTCCCCCTTTTTAAAAAAGGGTATCTAGAAGTGACAAGAGGGACATGGTGGCGCTGCAGGTTAAACCTCAAAGCCTCTGGGCTGCAAGGTTGAAAGACCAACAGTTTGAATCCACATGACGGAGTGAGCCCCCGTCGCTTTGTCCCAGCTCCTGCCAACCTAGCAGTCCGGAAGCATGTAAATGCGAGTAGATAAATAGGTACCACCTTGGTGGGAAAGTAACAGCATTCCGTGTCTAGTCACACTGGCCACGTGACCACAGAATCTGTCTACAGACAAACTCTGGCTCTACAGCTTGGAAACGGGGATGAGCACCACCCCTTAGAGTCGGACACGACTGGACAATTTGTCAAGGGGAACCTTTACCTTTTAAGAAGTGACTACTTCAACTCTGAAAGCTGCTGCTGCTGGAGGCCTCTAGAGTAGGGGTGGTGAAAATTTGTCGCTCCAGATGTTTCGGATTACAACTCCTACAATCTTTTTTCGTTGGCAGTGCAGGTTGGGGATTCTGGGAATCAAAAGTCCAAAGCTCTGGGATGCCAAAGGTTTGCCACCCCCTGCCCTGTTTCTTAGGTTTAGAAGACCAACAGTATTCCAGGTTGACTCAGCCTTCTATCCTTCCGAGGTCAGTAAAATGAGTACCCAGCTCGCTGGGGGGGGGGGGGCAATGTGTAGCCTGCATAATTAAATTGTAAACCTCCCAGAGAGTGCTTGAAGCGCTATGGGGCGGTATATAAGCAGCATGCTTTGCTTTTTTAATTGAGCTGCAGCTCAATTTTAATGTGAAGCATGGGAAAGTAAACCTTTCGGAGTACAACTGTAATACATGCTCACTAGGGGATTTTGGAAGCTATATTTCCCAAAAGTAACCTTTAGGAATTTTGCTTTACTTTAACTGTATTCATTCAGGAGCCATTTCTTTGTGGGAGGTTTTTTACCCTACATTTGTTCTCAGGGGTACTGATAGTAATAAACCTACCACTGAGGAAGATCTATTGCCCAGTAGTGGTTCCTAGTTAACCAACTGAAGACCAAGATACCAGATCATCCCAAGCCTGCTGAAGGAAGTAAAGCTATTGCATCTCAAACTTCATGTCAGCCAAAATCTTCTGAACATACCAGAGACACCCAACTCTTCATTGCTTTGGTAGGTAGTTTGAAAGTGAGTTCAATGCATATGCAATAAGTGCACATCAAGGGATTAAATGCAAATATCAGCTGTGTCTGAGGCAGGAGGGGAAGGTGTCCTGGCACCCTTCATAGCGGCTACTTATGCTTCTCTCCTTCTGAGAGGAAGGCAAAAAGCAAGGAGGCTTATTGGAGTGCAGTACCTGTTGAAAAACTAGAACTTTGCATGCTTCTCTTTTAACAGGGGCCGTCTATGGGGAGTATGCTCTCTACCTGCTACTAAGCTTAGAGTGTATTTCCATATCAAAGTCCCTGAGATTGCCCCTTTCGTCCTGTTGCTTCCTTTGTTAGCCACTTTCCCTCCCTGCTCCATTATCTGCTTTCCAAAGTAATAGATGTAGCTCTGCACTATAGGAGTAGAAAAGAACAAAGTCATAAGTTGCAAATAAAAGAGTTGTGGGTTTTTTCCCCATTTGTTTCCTTTAACTAAGAAGCATTCAGAGTGATCATTTTTCCTTTTCCAAGGGAATGGGTGAGACATGGTAGATCTCTGCATTCTTTTCTCTGCACCAAAATGTGAATAGCCCAGTTCCAAATCCCTCCAGCAACAGAAGCCTCGTGAAGCAGCAGGCGATGCTCTCTGCAGAGCTGATGTGATCCAGAACGCTTGTCTCTGAGCCAAACATTGCAGGCAAGGTGCCTAGGAACTTGCCTATGCAGTGGTGGCCCAAGCAACCTCCCAGGGCATCATGATCTCAGCTTTTTGGAGGGCCCTTTGGGGTCTGGATGGCTGTAGATACTGAGTTTCTCCAGAGAAGTGAGATTTTCCACCCCTTGCATTCCTTTGCCTGTGGCATACATCTCCTTCTGTCTCATGGGAGTGCCAGCCTTGGGGAAATACCAACCAATAGAATTTGCATATATACTGATGTCTCTTTGGATTAAAACAATATCTTTAAGTGACTGTGGTAACTCAGCTGTGAGTCATCAAATGTTTTTAGTCACTGACTTTGAAGCCATGGAGCAATAACTTGTTTGAGAATTAGTTTTAGGCTTTGCACATGTGTACCAGATCAATACTGGAACATTTAAATGGTAATTTCATATGTTCTCATCCTCACCCTATGTGCACTAAACTGAAAGAATGAGGAAACAGGTAACAGTGCTGGCAATTTCCACACTCTCACAAGTTTGTGTGATTCCTGCTCAGGGCTGTGAAAGGGTTGGTCTTATTTGTTTGTTTGTTTGTATGTATGTATTACAACTCCTGGAATCCCCAAGTCAGCTTGGTTTTTTCCAAGCTCCCCTTTCTACTGGACACCTTGCATGGCTTGTGTTGATTCATACTTGCTGGCACCAAGATGGTCTCAGGCAGTCAGTGGCCAGAATCCTAATGCTGATTTGTGCTTGCATAAGCGAAATGCCATTAAGTGGTGTCTGCCTATGAAGGTGGTGTCGACGAGAGGGTTTTGTTTTTAGGGACCACGGGCTAAGCTTCCTGGAAGGAGGACTGCTAGCATCTGACAAGGACTGGGAAGAAAATGTGTGCCCACAGCATGAAGAACTTCATCAGGAGGGCTTTAAACTGAATTGGAAGGAGGAGGGAGACGCAAGCCCAGAGTTAAGGGTAGATGAAACCTTACACACAATAAGAGGAATGGACCAAACTGATCAAAAGGGCAACAATAATAACATTAACAATATTAATCACAATAGTTAGTTAGTTAGGCATACTTCAGTCTCGAAAGACTATGGTGACGTGCTCTGTATGGAGGACGTGGAACAGTGTCTAGTGTGGCTGAAGAGGCCAATTCGAGAGTGACAATCTCTTCCACAGTGAAGACAAATACAATCTGTCCCCTGTCCAGCTCCCTGGTTTTGCTGCTTTTGTGACTTCCTCTTTGCCTCGGCCTGCTGGACAAGGGTCTCTTCAAATTGGGAGAGGCCGTGATGCAATGCCTGTCTCCAGGCTGAACACTTAGATGTCAGGGTTTCCCATCTGTTGAGGTCTATTCCTAAGGCCTTCAGATCCCGCTTGCAGATATCCTTGTATCGCTGCTGTGGTCTCCCTCTGGGGCGATTTCCCTGCACTAATTCTCCATACAGGAGATCCTTTGGAATCCGACCATCAGCCATTCTCACGACGTGCCCAAGCCAACGTAGACGTCGCTGTTTCAGTAATGTATACATGCTGAATATTCTAGCTCGTTCTAGGACTACTCTGTTTGGAACTTTGTCCTGGCATCACAATAATAAACATAAATATAACAGTGATCAAATTAATAATCGTAATGATATTCATAAAAATGTACAAAGACAAACAGGCCACAGATCACACACCCTTTGGTGTCTGTATACAAATGTCAGGAGTATGGGAAACAAACAAGAAGAATTGGAAATTTAAATTCAAAAGGGTAAGTATGACTTGATAGGAATAACTGGAATCTGGTGGGATGACTCCCATGACTGGAATACAGCAATTGAGGGATATAAACTGATCAAAAAGAACAGAGAAAATAAAAAGTTGCAGCATATATCAAAAATACACATTCCTGCACAGAAATACAGGAGGAGGAGGAGATTGGTTGTCCCCTCAAGAGCATCTGGATCAATCTAGTTGGAGTCTACTACCAACTGCCCAATAAAAGAGAGGAAGCGGATGAAACGTTTTCATAGAGACAACAGAGTAGTGATGAGAGATTTCAATTATCCAGATATATATTGGAAACCAAGTTCTGCCAAGTATGGCCCTTCCAAGAAATTCCTGACTTGTGTGACTGATCATTTTCTCCTACAAGAAGTGGAAAAAGAAACTAGAGGATTTGCTATCCTTGACTTGATTCTGACCAACAGAAATGACTTGGTGAGCGAAGTGGCAGTAAGGGGAACTCTAGGCGAGAGTGACCATGTCCTTCTTGAATTCCTGATTTCAAAGGAAACAAAATTAGAGTGTAGCCACACACTTCTGCTGGATTTTAAAAAAACCAATTTTAATAGTCTCAGAACAAGGATAAGAAAGGTCCCATGGCAGGAGATCCTAACAAGAAAAGGAGTCCAAGAAGGGTGGGAGCTTCTAAAAGAAGAAATTCTAAAGGCACAACTACAAGCAATTCCAACAAGAAAAAAAGGTGGGAGGCAGCAAAAAAAAAAAATAGGCCAGTGTGACTTCACAAAAAGCTCAGGG
This sequence comes from Pogona vitticeps, assembly GCF_051106095.1. NCBI lineage: Eukaryota > Metazoa > Chordata > Lepidosauria > Squamata > Agamidae > Pogona > Pogona vitticeps. Next base: position 164,397,024 of record NC_135787.1, on the reverse strand, counting down.
AGGATCTAAAAACAAAAAGAAAGAGACATGTATAGGAACTGGAAAGAAGGCCAGGCCACCAAGGATGAGTACAGACAAATAGCAAAGAAATGCAGGGATGGCATTAGAAGGGCAAAAGCTGAGAATGAGCTGAGATTAGCTAGAGGCACTAAAAGCAATGAAAATGCATTCTTCAGGTATGTGAGTAGCAAAAGACAAACAAAAGACATAGTGGCACCACTCCTCAATGGAGATGGAAAAATGATAACAGAGGACAAAGAAAAGGCAGAGGTACTCAATTCCTATTTTAGTTCAGTCTTTTCCCATAAGACAGACTATGAATTTCCAAACAAATTGGAAGTACAAGTGGGGGAGGGGGAGAACAGGATTGCAGCTGGAGATAGATAAACAAATAGTCAAGGAAGACCTTACCACATTGAAAGAGTTCAAATCTCCCGGGCCGGATGAACTGCATCCGAGAGTACTGAAGGAACTGGCTGAAGAACTCTCAGAACCACTATCCATTATTTTCTTGAAATCATGGGAAACGGGTGAAGTGCCAGAGGACTGGAGGAGGGCCAATGTTATCCCTATCTTCAAAATGGGCAAAAAAGAGGAACCTGGGAACTACAGGCCAGTCAGCCTGACATTAGTCCCACACAAAATTCTGGAACAGATCATAAAGTGGTCGTTGTGCACCTAGAAAACAATGCAGTAATAACTAGAAGCCAGCACAGATTTGTCAAGAACAAATCCTGCCAAACTAATTTGATCTTGTTTTTTGATCAGGTCACCTCCCTGATAGACAGAGGGAATGCTGTAGACGTAGTATATCTTGACTTAAAGCTTTTGACAAAGTGCCCCATGATATCCTGATTAGCAATCTAACTAGGTGTGGGCTGGATAGATCAAGTGTCAGGTGGATACACAATTGGCTACAGAATCATAGAGGGTGGTGATTAATGGGTCCTTCTCTAAATTGGGAGGAGGTAACAAATGGTGTTCCCCAAGGCTTAGTCTTGGGCCTAGTGCTCTTCATTTTTTTTAATTATTCGGATGAGGGAGTGCAGGGAATCCTTGTCAGATTTGCAGATGATACAAAATTATACGGAATAGCTAATACCCTAGAACAGTGGTCCCCAACCTCGGGTCTCCAGATGTTCTTGGACTACAAGTCCCAGAAGCCTTCACCACCACCTCTCCTGGCCAGGATTTCTGGGAGTTGAAGTCTAAGAACATCTGGAGGCAAAAGGTTGGGAACCACTGCCCCAGAAGACAGAAACAAAATTCAAAATGACCTTGATAGGATGGAGCACTGGGCCGAAAGCAACAGAATGAAATTCAACAGGGATAAGTGCAAAGTCCTGCACCTTGGAAAAAGAAAACAAACACACAGTTACAAGATGGGGAATACCTGCTTCAGCAAAACTACAAGTGAGAATGATCTTGGAATTTTTGTAGATCACAAGCTAAATATGAGTCAAAGGTGCAATATGGTTACAAAAAGGCACGTTATTTTAGGATGCATTAATAGAAATATAGTTTCCAAATCCTGCAGGGTGCTAGTCCCCCCCTATTCAGCAGTGGTTAGGCCTCACCTTGTGTATTGCGTCCAGTTCTGGACACCACACCTCAAGAAGGATGCTAACAAATTGGAACAAGTTCAGAGGAGGGCAACAAGGATGATCAGGGGGCTGGAAACCATGCCTTTTGAAGAAAGGCTGAAAGAATTGGGCATGCTTAGCCTTAATAAAAGAAGGCTGAGGGGTGATATGATAGCACTTTTCAAATATTTGAAAGGCTGTCATACAGAGGAGGAGCAAGATCTGTTCTTGATCATCCCAGAGTGCAGGACACACAACAATGGACTCAAGTTAAAAGAAGACAGATATCAGTTGAATATCAGGAAAAACTTCCTAACTGTTAGAGCAGTACGACAGTGGAACCAGTCACCTCGGGAGTTGGTGAGCGCTTCAACACTGGAAGCATTCAAGGAAAACTTAGATAACCACATGGCAGATATGCTTTGATTGTATTCCTGCACTGAGCAGGGGGTCGGACTTTATGGCCCCGAAGGCCCTTTCCAACTTAACTTTTCTATGATTCTATGAAGTATTGTTGGCAGTTGCCACTCATTAACAAGGTGCTGGATGCATTCTTGGTTGCAAATTACAATGATGCCCCACTTAATGTTTACCCCACTTGAGGATGAATCCGCTTCACGATGAAGTTTTTGCGATCGCAAAACGATGTTTGAATGGGTTTTTTCCGCTTTGCGATGATCGGTTCCCTGCTTCGGGAACTGATTCTTCGCATTACGATGATCAAAAACAGCTGATCGTTAGGTTTCAAAATGGCCGCTGGATGTACAAAATGGCTCCCCGCTGTGTTTAGGAAGGCTTTTTCACAAGACAGGGAGCAGAAAATGGCTGCCCTATGGAGGATCTTTGCTGGACGGTGAGTTATTCAGCCCATTGGAACGCACTGAACGGGTTTTCAATGCATTTCAATGGTATTTTTTATTTCGCTTGATGAGTATATCACTTAACAGCAATTTTTCTGGAACGGATTATCCTCTTAAAGCGAGGCACCACTGTAATAACATGAATAGGCCCAGGAATGCAACCAGCACCTCATTAATAAGCAGCAATTTGCTGCTCAGACTTGCACAGTTTCTCTTACACAGACATAAATTAGCAGTAGAATTCTGGTCTACAGTTATAGAGGCAAAGTTGATCATAACAAATGACGTTTTGAAAGAGAAACTGCAATGATTACCAAAAGCTGAATTGTGATGAAGCCCCTGCTAAGTGGTTCAACCCCCAGGCTGTGATGTCTGATAGAAAGATTCACTTTCTGTGTTGCGTGAGTCAGGCCTCCCTTACCTCCTTAACACCTGGACTGCAGGAGCGAGACAGGCTCATGCAGACACCTCTTCACCTTAGGCCATGGAATTGTCTCCCATGCTTCCTTTTGTGGCTTGGCCAAACATGTTTCACTAAATCTATCCACCACCTACCCACCCTTCTGAAAATTACTAGAGGGACCATATCAGGTCTGAAGTAAGATATCAAGGAGTAAAACACCTTGTTCCACAATGTTATAAAAAGTCATTATCCAGTGCTTTTCTAACATTTGGAATACAGGTGCTTGAGCACATAGGAATTCAAGAAGGTAGTCCTTGGGCCTCTCAAAACCTACCTAGTCTAGCATTTTGTTCCCACTGTGGCCAGCCAGATGCCACTCAAAAGCCCATGAGAAGAAACCAAGTGTAATAATATTCCTCTTATTCATGCTTCCCAGTAACTTCCCATACAGAGGCATCCTTCTTCTAATGTACTGGGACTTGGCACAATCCTGTTTTGCCAGGTGACTGGGCAGAGATTTCATCCACAGCTGCACAGGAGAAACTCAGTCAGGGTAAATGGATTAAAAAAAAAATACCTGCCTTAAGTATTTATACCGGTTGTCCTTTTCTCCCCATATCATCTCTGCTTTCTTGTTGGACAACTTGGTTGATTGGGATGTCATCCTGGATAGAGAGATGGGTACTGCCTGGCATCGGCTGTTGTTTTCCTTGATCCTGTTTAAAGTCTCAGACAGAAGATTTCAAGCTTCTGCCTGGCTGCTTGCTTTTGCACAGATTTTTAGGTTAGAACTGGCATCCTCCATTCTTTTACATTTTATAGGATATATCCACATGACATTATCATTGAGTTCTGCTCTGTTTTCCCCATAGCTTAGGAATGTACAGGGGAATTACAGATCCCAGTATTCTCTGGTTATCATAGAAGCTGCAGTCCAAAAAAGGAATTTTCCATGCTCTGTTGTTACAGAAGTTAATCCATTCTCTTAATGGCCCATGGATCCTTCATAGCTGACAGTTTGAAACCCTTAAAACATAGCTTCCTATGGATTGGACACCTGCCCTGAAGAAAACTGAAACATTATTTGAAAAGGTCAAGGATGGAGTAGTCTTCTTTCAGAGATGGATTGTTTCTTTGTGGTGCTTTGTTCCGAAATATCATTATACAACTGATTAGTATATCCGATAATTTTTACCTAATAATGGGCAACATCAAGGGCATTTGGGGCAGCTAGTCTCAGATCTCCATGGCACTTGTTGAGGGGCATGGAATACACTGACATTGGTGTGAAATTGCCTATTCTTTTCGATGCTGACAAAGAACTGCGTTGATGTGAAACTCCCATGTCCTTAGGTTTACTTTAGACTATGGACAACTCCACCCCATAGTCTATTAAGTGAGCTCCAAGTAGCCAAGTATGACTGGGGGCTAGATTTTCCTGGGATTCCATCCATTTTAAGAGGAGGGTGGTTCTCTCTTTCCACATTCTCAGAGTCAGGTGCACGTTCATTTTCCCCTAACAAAATTTGAGAGGCCTCCCTTGCTATCACTCAGTTGCAACCGGACACATTACAACCTTGAGCACTTTCCGCCCAGCAGAGGGATGTGGTGTCATCTCATCATCATGCTCCAAATCCTGGCCAGATTCCAGGACTCTTTACTTTTAGGCATATGGGGCTTAGTTTGCTGTCTATGTGTGCAACAGTTTTAACAGTGCAGGCCCAACGCCAGGCTCCTTTCTTCCTGGAGGGAAGAACAGGGAGGGATGCAAGTGTACTTTTAGTGAATTGGGATTGGGCCTAGACTTGCCTGCTCTGTGTGTAAATGTGGAACAGCTGCAGGCAGTAGAAGAGGATGGATGATAGCAATGATGTCACCCAGGCAAGTCCCATATTGTCATGTCATAGGAAGAGGGAGAACGGAGGCAAGAATACTTCATGGACTGGGAGGACTCCATAAAACACTCCTAGGAATGGTCCTATTCAGCATATCCATATGTTTGTTGGGAGTACATGTAGGCCAGGATCCTTTACACAGCTCTGCAGCAGAGTTGAGTCATCCTGCTCTTCAGTTAAGCCTTTGGCACCAATGCTATTCCATTCCCCCAAGTAACTAAGCTTAGGAATACATTTTCACATGTCAAATTTTAGGTTGTACATTCCTCATGATATCATCTGGTCTCTTATTCAGTAAAATGCCATACAAGTTAACTGCAACAGCTATTATTACTGCTACCACTACCTGAAGTATCACCAACATTTGGCTTACACGTCTCTGAATGTTTCCCACTACCATCTTTGCACTTTCTCTCTCCCTCCCCCCCCCATATTCTTTCCCTTTCTTTTCTCCCTGCACCTCCTCCATATTCTATCAGCCTTTCCCTCTCCTCACCCACAACCCCATGTACAAAGCAGCAGCAGTTCTCTCTGTATGTTTGGGACCTGCTGGAAAAGTTGGAGGCCTTGAAGAGGAAAGCTCTGCATTGGAGCTGTTTAGAGGCTCTGTGAAGATATTAATGTTTCCAACTTGCATCCAGCCTTGTTTTTAAGATTGAAGAAGCCTGGAGTTACCGTATTTTTCGCACCATAAGACGCACTTTTTTCCCACAAAACAGGGGGGTGGAAAGTCTGTGCGTCTTATGGAGCGAAGAAAACAGATTATATTTTCCTGTTTTCTTCTCCTAAAAAAATGGTGCATCTTATGGAAAGGTGCGTCTTATGGAGCGAAAAATACGGTATTTAAAGCTAGCACAATGGGCTAGGGACAGAATGTAACTGACTGGTATTTATTTGTTTGTTTGTTTGTTTGTTTGTTTGTTTTTGAAAAACAACGTAACTTTGAGATACAGAGAACCAGGATTCTCCAGAATCCCTGTCAAACTTGCTATAGTTGCTGTGGCTGATGGGCAACTTTCTGGAGATGTCTCTTCCTGGTTAATGAAGCTGGATTTCAGATGGCAGACACACAGTTCACCTCCAAGGCTATAAGAGTCTTGCCAATTTGTTGAAACCTGCCAAAGCTTGTGTTCTGTTGGCATAATCTTTGGGAAGCAGGTTCATTTTCATATCCAAAGGTGGTAGTAGAGTAGGACCAAATGGAAAAATTAAAATAATGGCATGAGGAGAAGGATACTGATACTTTCTTACCTAGAAGAACCTCTGTTGTGTCTTTCTTTCATAGGTAGCAAGCAAGGAAGATTAAAGCCATTTAGAAGTGAAGTCACCAAGCTGGACAATTTCAGACCCTTTTAGAGCCTGGAATTCATATGGATGCTAGAACCACTTGGACAGTAGCTAGAAACAGAAGGTGGCTTCACATCCCTTGGAAATGGATGAAAAAGAGATCTACAGACCATTTTACATTCACTTTAAAGTAGTTTCATTCTCTTCTCCACCCAACTCCTTGACTGACAGAAAGCTGTTGGAGATTATTTTTTTTACTATTTATGGTGTTTACTTAGGTTGAGCATGGGGAAAACAAGCAAACACCCAATGTTTGTCTTTACACCAACTTCCATTTCCCCAAAGGAGGTAAGATACCACTGAAGCCTCTACGGGTGATTTGTTTTTGTGGTCTAAACAGATTTTTGGCTATATTCTGGTGAAAAGTTTCTTTCAGCCTCACCCAAAGAGCACCAAAGTGCACCAACCACCACCCATCAAAGCCATTAAAAATATCTCAAAAGCCTTGAAAGTCCTTCTGCATATCCAGAGGCAATGAATACTGTACAATTTTTCTTGAACATGCAAAGCCTTTCAGTGTCTAATCAGTTCTGCCTTTAACTGATCATTTTGGTTGAATTGCCTTTGGTAAGGTCCTCACTAGCCACAGGTTTCCACTGCAATATGGGAGTTGTTCTTATGATGCACAAATATTCTCAACTCTGCACAGGAGTGTGCATAAACACCAAAATAATTAATAAGTACTATGCATGCATCCTCAAAGTATCTGTCTCACAGTAAATGGTAGCATAGATACACACATTTTCAGCAGTCACCTTTTTCCTTGTACTATACTTTATATACAATACTATAATTTTTAAAAAAAGGTAATTACCTGTTATACTAGCCATAAAACTCCCAGGAAGAGAGGGTGGATTGCCTAAGTTATTAGTTGGGGAAACCATTTCATGTATAAGGCTCAAAGCTAACACATGTAGAAATGCTTTTTATGGATCCATTTAGTATATTTACATCGGGCACCCTAGTGTACCAATGATGGTACTACAGAGAGACCTCTCTTCCAGATGGTGGCAGCATCCTGATAGATGCCATTTGGGTGACAGTCTCCAAAGAACTGTGCACATCAACAAGATGCTTGTGTAAATGATCCCAGATTTTGGAACCTTCTTCACATGTTGTTTTTCTTGTATTAATTCATAATGTCTGGGATTGCTAACTTGGCATGCATCTTCCCCAAGTGGTGAGCCACCAAACTGTAGGCAGCAGTCTACTAAGTGAAGAATCTTCTGGCCACAGACTAACTGTTCCTTCCCAGACAGACACAGGTCTGGCCCTACTATTAGGCAAAGATAGCTGAAGGACTATGGGGCACAGATGACATCAACCCACAACTATTTTCTTCTGTGCCCCAGACATTCCAGTCTGGGATTTGTGTGCAGTTGTACAGTGGCATACCTGTGTTGTTGCCTATCACCTTCACCAGGCGACCTGCCTGCTGCACAGTGGAAGCAACTATGCCATCACCAGTGTGGAGGAACGGGTCTACTGCCAGTTTGGGCCAGGCAGCAGAAAACCATGGCATAAGTCTGGGCTGGTGATCACCAGGTTCTGCTGGGCTGGAAGGAGCGTGAAGGCCATATTCTAACAACTGACCTGCCCTTGAGCAATATGGTCTTCCCACAATCTATGGTGTTTTCTGTATTCTGATTAGTCTTTGGTCTTGACTTTTGATTTGCTCCTATCCCTGACACATATTTCAGTCCCAACTACTTTCTGGCTTGTCCCATGGCTTCTTGATCTTGAGTCCAGCTGCAACCTTCAGCTAGGTCAGGGGTCTCAAACTCAATTTACCTGGGGGCCGCTGGAGGCAGAGTCGCATCAGATTTTCTGCCAAGTGGAGCAAAAGCCCGAGGAAACCGCCCAGGAGTTTCCTTAGCCCGGCTGGGGCTCCGAGGAGTAGGAGTAGGAGGAGTAGGGGTGCGCAAGCTGTCTTGGGAGAGAGCCGGTAAGCAAGGCAAGTCTTTTTTTGACTCCTGACAGCAAAGGCCACGTGGGCACTTTGGGGGGGACAGGCAAGGCAGGGGCCACAAACTATCATCTGGTGGGCCTCAAATAGCCCCCGGGCCGCATGTTTGAGACCCCTGAGCTAGGTAGTCATATCCAGAGCTGGAGAAGTTTTATTTTTTGGATCATAAATTCCAGTCAACGTGGCCACTAACAATGGGAGAATTCTGGAAGCTGCAACCCCACCGTGAAACCTTTCCAAGATCTATCTATGCCACATGTCCTCAGACCTCCTTGAGACATAAACCACAAAACGAAAATGTGGAAGACTTAGTACATCCAGAGTGTCCATGGGAACTTTTCCAGGGGCAGTGGGGGAAATTCACATAATTTACATTGATGATGGGTGGCTGCACAAAACGTCTATGTATGTATGTTACATGTATTTACATGTACTGTTCATTTTGTTTTTATTTTAATTTTTGGTTTGTTGCCTTCATGTGTTATTGTTATTATGGTTATTTTTATTGCTGTAAACCACCCAGAGTGGCCTCTGGCCAGATGGGCAGCACAGAAATTAAATAAATAAATATTAGAGTAATAAATAATTTTTTTTTGGGGGGGGAGGCCCTTTGCCTCCCCAGAACCACACATGGTAGATGCTTTTGCACTGAAATTCCCAGCAGAATAGTAGAGATTGTCTGAAAATGGCAACTGGAAGGCCACGAGTTGCCCACCTCTGCCCATGTCCACATATTAAGAGTTTTGCCATTTAATTGCTAAACAAGCATTAGCTACAGCTTCCAGTGCTGTCAGTTTTGAGCCAATGAAATTGTCACTGCCTATACCACGTGCTAAACAGCAAAGCTGTCTGTATTGCCAGCTTTATTGTTAAGAGCTACATCAGAAATTCATCATGGATTTCGTAAGTCTTGATGGTTCCTCTGTCATTGAAAAAGAAAAAGGAGAGGCTTCTTGGAATCCCAACCACAGAGTACTGTATTAGGAGAAATCTGGAGTGCGGATGTTTTTTCTCCCCAGCACTTGGCTTACTACCTCTTAAACGTCACTTCCTCCCTGCAAGCAGTGCTTGGGGAGGCAGAAGCTATGGCAGAAGCAGATGTTGATAAATGCTGTGTCATGACAGCCTGAGCTGGCTGTTGTATATACACGGGGGAATTCTAATAGTCTGAAATCATGAATCAACATCCACCTGCATGATGAAAAAGCACGGTACAGGTTTTAATTCAGGCTATAAAGGGAGTTGTTTTGAAAAAGGTAGACTGGTAAGCTGGCTGGCCGACTGGCTGGCCAGCCAGCCAGCCAGCCCTTGGGAGAAGGGTATTTCCTTTCCATTGCATATTACACTTCATGTCACTCATCTGGAAAAATGTACAGAGACGTCTGGGAATGTGTGTTCTCTCCTTCTGGGCATATCTCCTCTTTCCTTCCTTCCTCTTGGACAGTTGCTTCATCCTTGGGCCCCAGGGAGATTCTAAGGTTAGGTAAAGGTTGCTTTCAGCCATCAAGGAACCTGAAGATATCCCTTCTCCTCTGTACCCTTCCTCCATAATTCCCACAAGAAAATTAGCCCTGGTTTAAAATTTATATTATTTGAATGCTTGTTTCTTTATATTCTTTAAACTCAAGACAACCAGAGGCAGGAAAAGTTACTTGGTTTAGGGGTGGCTACAATCCCAGAAATTTTAGCCCAGAAAAATAACTTTTCCTATTGCTTTTCCAGTCCTGGGAGAACAAAAAGTACTCTTAGACATTGATGCCAGTACCAAAGGGTGATCTTAATTAAATTGCTGCTTTCCCATCAATAGCAGTTATTCACGGCATCTGAGAAAGTACGGAAGAGCCCTTTGCAGGGCTGTAACTAGGATGGAGCAACTGGACTTTGCTCCAGGGCACCTGCCTTTAGATAGGACTGAAGCCTAGATGAGAATCTGCTGATGAGTGTAGGGCCACCTCCCAGTCCCATTCAATTTTGATTTTCTGAAGTTACAAACATTTTCTCTTTCTTTGAAGGGACTCCGTATTCTTGTCTTCCTTTTCTGTGGTGGCGGGCGGGGGGAAGAGTGCGAACATGGTTTAGAGTAGAGGGGTGTGAAAGGGTGCCACTTGCCCCAAGTGCCAAAATGGTTAGCTACAATTCTGGCTCTCTAATAGGGTTACCAAGTCTCAATCGACTGCTTGTAGCCTTAAGGAACTGATATGCTTCCCTAGGGGTGTGTTCAGAAGACAGTTTTGCCTAGCCCAATGCCGGTTGTTTTGCTTTTTGAGAGCTGGTGGAATCCATTGGATAGAATTTCAGACTAAGACTCAGGAGACTTGGGTTCAAATCCCTACTTGGCCATGGAAACCCCTTGGGGTGGGGATTTAGCACCAGTAGAACTGCTCCCTAAATATCTCACATACCACAGAAACCTTGCTGCAAGTTGGAACTGATTTGATGGCACATAACACACTGCGTTTTTGTGCAAAGCTTAGAAATTTTTTACTGCAGCTCTTTTTAGACTACAGCTTGGCAGCCAGGCTGAGGATAACCTCATATATAGAGCACTTTGTAGTAGTCAAAGTATGATGTAACTGAGGCGTGGATGACTGTTCCCACATCTGACTGACTCAGGAAACGTAAGTAGTACACTAAGCAGGGTTGTGCAAACACCTGCAAAAATGTGCTTCTCAATAAGCAAACTATGAGGGAATATTGACAGGGTAGAAAAGCTCTATATGGAGCATTCTTTGTCACTAGTCTTTATGGTATAATTTTCAAAAATCCCAGCAATACTTGCCTTGTAGAGAACTATCACCCATTGCCACCATAATTTACTGTGGGTATCCATATATCAAATAATTAAAATTAAAAATGCAACAATCAATATGAAAGTGTCACGTTTCTTTTTTAATTTATGGATTGATCTTCTGATATGTTGTAGTTTTGTGATGGGTCTTGCTGACTAGTATGATGATGATAAAATGTGAGGGATCTCCATGCTTCCCCCTTCTCCTCCTCTTCCTGCAAAGAGTTTATTTCGATATCCAATGACTAGAGATGGGGACAGATATAAAAATGGATTGGTTTTTTTGACGAATATAGCTGATATGTCATATATTCGTTGATCCATATTCATCAAATGATAAGTCCCGACCAATACAGATCGACAAATATTTCCCCGTTTTGATTTATTCCCATATGAATTTTTTTTAAAAGCCATTGTATGGCTTTTCCATTCAGATGATTGGCAGTCCAATAGGCACCCACCCACCCCCACAGCCTACTCCTCCATCCCTTTCTCTCCCTACCTTAGCCCCCCCTGCCCCTGACACCCCCTTACTGTAATCATCACCGCTGCTGCCGAGGTCTCCATCAGGCCTCCGCAGCTATAGAAAGGGAAACTGGCAGGCCTTTTCAAAGGTGGCAGCTGCAACTTCATTTAGGGTAGGGAAGCTGCATCTGCCATCTTTGCAAAGGGCACCTTGGATTCCCTTAGCCTGCCTAAAGTGCAGAACAGCAGTGGTGTGTGTATGTGTGTGCCAGCAGGGAGGGAGGGTGGGCCTGAAGGTGTTTTTTTTAGTAAACCCCCCCCCCACGAATCAATGAATACATTCATTATTCGTCAGTTCATGGGGGCAACATCATGCATTGTCAGCTTTTGATGACTCATGAAGCAGGACGACTCACCAAAATGGTGAGTCAGCCCCATCTCTACCAATGACCTCTAGGGCATATTCATCTCTAGTGGTGCAAAATAGAAGCACGTCCTAGTAAGAGTATTCTTCCTAGTTCCCGACTCTTATAGAGCTCATCTTGTCCAAGTTAATTCCTCTCAATGGAGATAATATCTCTGGTAATATGTTGGCATATCACACCACACAGTCATGCCACCTTTTGCCAAAAGTCCCACCTGTGATGTTTTGTACAAGGCAGAACTGTAAAAACATGGGCTACCAACCTCACCTTGCCCCAGAATATCAAACACAGACTATGTATGCCCATGATTCCATCAAATAATGTGTCTCTTTATGCCATAATACAATACTCTCTAAATATGACTATTCTTTGAACACCATGCAGATGGCAGCCACACCAAATGATCAGCAATTTATAACCCCATCTTTATTTGATCTCCCCTTCTTGCTCTCACGCAAGAGGTGGGCATTGGCCCTAATGCCGGAAGGTGTAAACCTAGGCAGGGAAAAGGCAGGTATAAGCATAAGGGAGAACACCACCTTTTGTAGCGTGGATTGATGACTGAAAAGCATTGTGTAATGAAACAGAATGACTGAGACATAAGTGGTCTGTTCATTTGGAAGCAAAGAGTGAATGAAATGACACATTACGACATGCACTGAGGAAGGGGAGAAAGGACATTGCGACCCAATGTAGAAAAACAGCAACTGTCTGGATTGCTTCTGTGGTACAATAATGGTGGGTCAGGTTGCAAGTTTTGCTGCTGGTGAAACAATCACACAATCATTTAGCTACGAGCACAGCTCAGTCCAGATATGCTGCATGCAAACTGACACCATGCTCACTGGGTTGTGTGAAACTGGCCTCATAGCCATTCCCTCAGGACGATGAGTTTTTCCTGCTCCCTGGAACCGCTGCCCCTCCCCTCGCCACCTCTGAAGGATAAGGTTTCCCCTGGTAGAATTCATGCTCTCAGAAAAATGATTCCCCTCCTAAGCAGGCCTGTCCTCCGCCTTGATCTGAAGGCCCCTTCACTGACCCCTCCTTTTGACTGTCTGGAACCTAACACCCTTAATTGCTCCATGACAAAATGGGAATTTGGTGAAAGAGAGAGTGCAAGAATAAGAGAAGTATGAAAAGAAACAACCACTTCTCAGACAGACCCAGTTTTCCCCAAGAACTCCGTCCACCACAGCAGGAAGCTTCCATGGCAACAAGGACACCTGGGAAAGGCATCCGTCAGCACCCCGCACATACATCTTCTGTGCGGAAAGAGGTAGCTTGCAGGAATAGGAGCAAGCCAATGTATTTGTGTCAAAACTTGTCCAGGACAGGAGGGCCCCATTCCCATTTTTCACCCGTACAAACCTCTTTTCTTACTTAAGTTCCTAATATTCATTAGAATGCCCAATTAGCTTTCTCCAGCTTTCTGGTTTGATTTTCAGACTTAGAAAGTGACAAGTCAACAAGTAATATAATATCTATGACATCACAATTTTTCTGGCAAAACTAAAATAAAATTAAATTTGAATAGTAATGCAAGAAGTGGGATGATAAGCAGTTTACCACCAGTAGTGCTTCTTTATTTTGATCTAACAAGTCACATTTCCTAGTTATTTTTTTAAAAAAGTTAAGGCACTTATAATCAATCTTTGAGCTGAATATTTCAAGATTCATCCCACTGTTGTCGATTCTAAGGGTTATTTTTCCAGTAATAGGTTGTGGGAATGTTAATAATCCAAGAAAAGGAAAGACTTGTAACATTAACAGCAAGAAATCTTTTTTGACACGGAAGCTGCTTTCTCCTTTGTTTGCTTGTTTTTAGAGGTCTTATATGTGCTATGTGCATTCAACAATGAACGTCTGTGGCAAGAAGAATAAATTCTGCACATCCATATATTATGCAAACATCTGTTTGTGTTTATAGTAACTTAAAGCCAAGGAACCGCAGCAACTGTACTTCTGTGTGTAGGAGGCTAATACTGTACTTTTTAACAGAATTCTTGTATCAGGGACCATTTCTTTAGAAATAGGAAGTTGATCTAGAAGTGCAGCTTTCTACAATGTGAATTCCTTGCTTCACTTCGGGATTTAGGAGAGCAAGAAGGACTTCAGTGATAGATATCCAGTAAAACATATTCTGTAGCTCATAGAAATTGGAGTCCCTCGGCCAAAGTGGCGGTAGCGGCAACAGTGGCTGCCACAACCTCCCTACCTCTTCATCTGTCTTCATTCTCCCCCTCCTTTGAGGGCTATTGGGAACGAGGCGTGAAGAATTTCTGGCCCAGCTTCAGAGAAGAAGCCTGTTCAGGCAATAGCAGTAGCAAACACACGTCAAGGCTGCTCTGAATTCCACTTCTAAGAGGCAGAAATGGGATGAACGCCAAATGGGAGGGACTGGAATAGCTCTGAGTAGGACTCCTCGGTTGAAGCGGGAGCACTCTGCCACGCACCTGGTTACTTTCAGCATACATACATGCATATACTGTACTGTTCTCCCTCCTCTCAGTGAATGAGGTTAAAGGGTCAAACAAAGTAAAGGGTGGGAAGGAAGTATGAAATAATTTATGGTGTTAACGAGAGCAGAGGTTAATAGGGATAGAAGGGAAAGACTAAAGAGTGAAACAGACTTTTTTCAGGATGCAACCTGTTCAAACTGAGAGGCAGGTGTGAAATAGAAACATTAGTGGGTCAAGTCATGGAAGTATGAAACTGCAAGAAAATAAACATTTTAGAAATTTAACCTAGAAAGACCTCTGAACATTATCTGGACCAGCTCTTTAGAGAAGGTGTGCTTATTTCACAGAGAAGAGGTAACAAATCCTCTCTGTCCCATAGACTGGAAGTGGCATTACTTTGTGGTGGGTAAGAGGAAGGTCAATTAAATGGTAAGGGCAGAATGTCTACCAATGTTGGATTTGTGGTGAAATTAGTATGAGTTACTTGTTACTCCAAAGCACTATTGAGCAGCCATTATATTTTATTTTTATTTAAAATATTTACCGCCATCTTCTTCCATTTGGGGCAAACGTTTTAAAGGGATTTTTAAAAAAAAAGAATTAAAACAGTAATACAGTAGTAATATGCTACTCACCATTAAGTTCCTCGTTGAATTATGAGCAATGAGCAACAAGTTACTTGTTTACAAGTAACACCATTGTATTAGCATAGTAAGTCATAACTAGAGTAGGCCTATTTGAATCAATGGAACTCAGGGAAGAGCAATAGGATTTCTGTCAATCATTTCTGCTTATGAACTCCAGTCATAATGCCACTTTCCATTGACTCAAGAAAAGAAGCACTAACTCTGGTATGGGTGGGCCTACTGTTTTTTCTGTGAAAAACAGGGTATGATAGCAACCAGCCCTCTGGTATAGAACAAGCCAGGAACAAATAAACAAACAAAACCAAAAGGGACTGTCGGAGTTCCCCAGCTTGTGGCTTTCTATCTAGCAGAGCTTGGAAAAGTCACAACTCCCAGCTAGGAAAAATTACAATGTCGAGATTCCCCTAGCAAGCATGGCCACTGTACATGCTGACATGGAGATCCTGGAAACTGTAGTCTACTCAAATGCCTTTCCCAAGCTCTAGTTTCTAACTAGAATGCAAGCAGATTACATCATTTAGGTACTCTTCATTGGGCTAGGCAACACAGAGCTGGTGGGTGGCACAGAAGAATCATAAAAGTTCCAAAACTCATGGGTTTAAATGCAGGCCAGGCTCCTGTCTTTAAAGCAAGTTTCAAAATGAGGGCTACAGACACAGATCAGAAGTCCTGGCTTCAGATTTTGCCTCTGGTGGTGTGGATTAGAACGTCTCTTCCAAACTTGTTAGACAACCAGTTGTCAGTTATTCAAGATCTCCTTCTCACAGAATGCCTTTTTGGCTGGGGAATAAAGGCATATAGCTTGATGAAGGGTCAAAGATAAGTTATGTTTGTAGCTTTTAGTAGTCTAATAAAGATATATCCCACCCTTGCCTTTGAAATGTGCATAAGAACCACATGGTTTTTTTTGTTGTTTTGGACTATCTGACTGTCAAGGATTAGGAGTTTGATCCACCACTGTGCACCCCAGGAGAAGAGCCAGCTAGTGCAGCCTTGGACAAGATGTGCAGTTCCAGAGTATCCCCAGAAGGGAATGACAAAGCACTTCTGAGTAACCTATACAGTATGGTTGTTGTGGGTTTTTCGGGCTCTTTGGCCGTGTTCTGAAGGTTGTTCTTCCTAACGTTTCGTCAGTCTCTGTGGCCGGCATCTTCAAAGGACAGCACTCTGTGCTCTGGTGTAGTTTGGCTTTGGGAGTGCAGAATTTATGGCTGTGAGATAGGCTTTTGACTTTTTCTGTAGAAGGGTGATTAGTGTGCATTTGTCAAGGAAAATTACAGGCCTGAGCAGAATGGAGTGTATTAATGAGAATCCATAATGATCAGGTGCGCTAAAACTGAGTCAGCAGTGCTGATGCAACTCATGGATGATGCAATGTGTGATCTGATTGGTCCTGTATATGTATATATGTGTTAGTTGTACAGTCAGTTGTATCTTCTTCCTGCTTGAAGATCACTTCTACACGTTATGCTGCCAGATTGCTGTAAATACTGCTGTAAATATATGTTGCTGAAGGAAATGTTGCTGGACTGTGTGTGAGTTATTTCTGGACTGCCTGGACTGAGAATCACTCTGCTAAAACCACAATTTGCGCTAAGAAACGCTGACAGTATTGTTGTGGGTGTACTGTTGTGCTAAGAAGAGATTATCTGTTCCTGTGGTTGATGGGTGTAATTAGCTGGTCTTTTGTGTGTAGTGATCCCCTGTCCTTGTGGCTGGGTAGAGTTCGTTGACCTTTTGCACACTGTATTTTTTAGAGCTGGGAGCCAAGTTTTGTTGAGCTTCACACTTTCCTCTTTTCTGTTGAAGTTTTGCTGGTGCTTGTGGATTTCAATGGCTTCCCTGTGCAGTCTGACGTAATGATTGCTGGTGTTGTCCAGTATTTCAGTATTTTGGAATAGAATTTCATGTCCAGTTTGTTTCAGGGCATGTTCAGCTACTGCAGATTTTTCTGGTTGTTTTAGCCTGCAGTGTCTCATGTTCTTTGATTCTGGTGTGGATGCTTCATTTTGTGGTTCTGGATACCTTGCAGTTGTTGAAGCACAACAATACACCCACAACAATACACACTAATCACCCATCTACAGAAAAAGACGAAAGCCTATCTCACAGCCATAAATACTGCACTCCCAAAGCCAAACTACACCAGAGCACAGAGTGCTGTCCTCTGAAGATGCCGTCCACAGATACTGGCGAAACTTTAGGAAGAACAACCTTCAGAACATGGCCAAAGAGCCCGAAAAACCCACAACAACCATTAGATCCCGGCCGTGAAAGACTTCGCGAATACATTAAACCTATACAGTACTTTGAAAGCCCTAGGAAAGGCCTACCTTAAGTCTGACTGAACAACATACAATAGTAGTAATGAACAACATTATTTAAGTAGGTGTATTTGACCTCACATGTGCAGAATTTCAGATTTCTTGAGTATGTGGAAGGATCAACAAAACAGAAAAAAAGAGAAAGCCAAAAAAAGAGAGAAGGAAGCGATACTGCCTTATTTCAGCTGGAGAGAAAGGGAACAGAATATGACATTATAGTGACATTAGTCAGTGTATGTGAGAGAGAGATTACTGCTTTTTCAAATTACAACTTCCAGATTCCCCTAGCAGGCATGGCTACTGCATAGAATAGGAGTTCTAATTTGGTAGTGATGATTTTCTATTTCATCTTCCATCTTCGTCTCTTTGAAGGAGGAAGCATCAGTTTCAGGTTCACCTTATTCCTCTCATCCACCCACATGCAATTTCCCTCATCAGAAACACATCTTTAAAAAAAAAAAACTCCAACAGAAATATTACTGAAAGAATTCTAGGGATGACTAAGTTTATGAAATCCCATTTGAGTCAGGGATTGCCTTTCTCAAAACCTTAGAAAACAGTGTGGGTTTTTATACATAAAAGGGTTCTGTGAGGAAAAACGGTGACCTGAACTCTGTGGCAGAATGTATGCTTTGTATTTCAGGGGTCTCCAATTCTGTCTCTTCAGCTTTTTTCTCCAGAGCAGATCTTGGAAGATACTTTTAAAAAATGACAGTTTTCAGAATCCCTGTCTGCATAGGTTTTTCAGAAAGAGCAGTTGGGCATGGGTGAGTGATGATGGTGTATTGTTCTGATGGTAAAACCCCTTTGCCTGCTCATTGGATACAAAGAAGGATTCATATATTTATTTATTTATTTATTTGTTTTATATGCCACTTCATTAGTGCACGCACTACTCTGGGTGGTTTACAAGCTAAAACTTTTAGAATTCCACAGACCCCACATAACAACACCTGTAGGCTGATAGGTATAAGGGAGTCTCCAACACTCCTGAAATATTACTGAATAAGACAGTTGGCCCGTTGGAATTGGTTTGGCTCTCCCATAAGTTAAAGCAAGGGTGAGCAAAGTGTGGTGTATAAGGGTGGCACTGAGTCTCATCTCCCTATTTTCAAATCCCCACTGCTTTGAAAAATTGCCAGCCCCTGACCTAGCTGTTTCAGGCAGCTGATTAGAGGTGTCATGAAAGCACAGCTAATGGTTGGTTGGTTAGTTAATAACAGAAACCCTGTTGCACAGCTGGAATGACACAATTGGTAGTAGCAGACTGCAGCTGATTAAAGTCTTCCTTTTGTGATTTCGAGATATGCACAGCTTGCGCACAATGTGATGAAGCTGTGTGCGCTTCAAAACTACAAAAGAAAGCCTCTAGTCAACATCAGTCTGCTGTTGCTGGCAATGATACCATTTGTGTTGCATAGGCAAACCAAGCCCAGTAGAATTTGGCCCTTTGTATTATTATTTATTTGTTGCCTGATTTGTTTTTTATTGCGAGGGAGGGAAGGAGGTGCTCGTGGAATTTTGGTCCTGGAGCTGTAGAGCACACTGGGGAAAGGCTGCTCTAGAATGTTATTACTGTTATCACTTGCAATTGAGACTGTAAGAAAAGTCAGTCTCTGCTAGCAGTCTCACAATCTAATAAGAGAGTGAAAAGGAATAAGGAAGAAAAAGGAAAGCAAGCACACCCAGGCATCAATTATTGAAATTAATGGTGTGTCAGAAATATCTCTTAATCTGAATAGGTGTGTCTCTCTGCCTTTAAGTGTGCACATCAAGGAGGAAACTTAGTCTCCTGGTCAGTGAAGGGGTACAAAATATTATCTCTTCTTCAAGCTCTACAATCATCAGAAAACCTATTGTTAGGACAGAATGTTCTCTCTGGAATGGAGGAGACAAGCAAGTTCCATGTAGCCACTCCTTCTTAGACTAATGAATGAGGCCAAGCTGGACTTCCCTTCCTGTGGCCCTACTTTCCAGTGCCCTTGGCCCAATGGGCAAAGAGTACTTCTGCTTCAGCTCCACAGTCCCAGAGTGCATTTTCCTCACCCCGCAAAAACTTCATTCCAGTGCCAAGTTGAAGTTCAGACATGCCCTATCATGGCCCTGTTTCTGAAGAAATGAAGTCAGGCAGAGAGTGTCACCATATTTAGTGTACCCTGAAACTTGCCAGTGACCGCAACAAAACCCATGACTCTCTTACAGTGGAGGAACAACAATAACTTCCTCAAAAACATCACATGAACACCCACAAATGAATAGCCTTTTCTAGGAAACAAAGATGCCTCCAAGCAAAACTAAAACAGGAACACCAAATTACACACTCAAACTGACTTCGGATACTGCAGGAATATGTGAGCCAGTGCCCTCCAGGTATCTTGAACATCAACTTTCATTTTTCCTTGCCAACATGGCTAATGACCAGGGAGCCATTGTTTAAAATCTGGCAAGGACCAAGTTGCCTACCCTTGCTCGACTGACATAAACAAGGACATCTAATTACCAAAGAGTTCCTCTGTTATTTTTTTCCTCTGTGTGCTCCCCAATTTCCCTTATGCATAATTGGCCTCTTTCCTTTCAATCACAAAACTCCAAAGATGTTATGTGCCATCAAGTCACTTGTGATGTGGTAATTATATGAGTTATATATGTGGTGATTATATGACCCCCAAGTGATTATATGTGGTGATTATATAACCCCCAAAATGTGATATCACCAATAGCTCTGCTCAGATCTTGCCAACCAATAGTATCTCATGTTAGATTGTTCTTTCCTCCTCCTCCTCCTCCTCCTCCCTTCCTAGCAATATTGTTCTTTTTCATTAATTTCTGCTCAGACCTAGCAAACTAAGAGCTGTGGCTTCCTTTATTGGGACAATCTGTCTCACGATAGGCCTTCCTGTCTTCCTACTGCTATTCCCAACTTTTCCCAATATTGTCTTTTCTAGTCAGTTCTGTACAGTATTTTCATTATATGTACATGGTAGGATAGCTTCAGTTTACTGATTTTTGCTCTAGTGAGAGTTCAGGCTTGGCTTGATTGAGTACCCACTTTTCTGCCTTTCAGACTGTCAACGGCATCTGTAAAGCTCTCCTCCAACACCACGTTTCCAATGATTTTTATCTTTTGCTTTTTTCACTGGGATCCTCTAGCACTGGTTAATTCTACATGAGGGAAGTTGCTGTTGGAATTTCTCTGCAGTGTATGTATACTTAAATGTCCATCTTAAAAAGCCAGGAAATTTAATTCTTCAAAAAACATCCAGTTTAGGAATATGGGATATTGTGCTTCTGAATTCACAGTTCAAAATGCCAGGATAATATTGCACAATATTGTTCCCTTATTAACAGCAGGGAAAAGGATGCTAACCTATACATAGCAAAGGGCAGCCTGAATGTTGACAACACCAATGTCAGCAGTCAAGATGGTCTGCAGGATACTCTTCCACTCATTACCATTTATCCTTTTTGAAAAACAGCCCTGACAATTGCTTTGTTTTTGTGAAGTGGTTAATTGATGAAAAAAGGAGTCAGCACATGGGATTTTCTCTTGCTTTGTCACAAAAGACAAAGACAAAAATCAATTCATTGGAAATGTGGTGTTGGAGGAGAGCTTTCCAGATAATTTGTGAATGGTAGCCTCACCAGTTATAACACTCCCTCTTCCAGGGAAGAGAAAACATTTCAGAGGAGATGTTTTTTCCTTACCACTTCCACCCATTATTTAGAAACAAGCCTAAAGTGAGTGATGGGGTTCATTTTAAGGGAAAGGAGCAAAAGAGTGAGGAAAAAAAGGAAGCAAACAGAGAAAGATGTATAAATTTGCTAATCAAGCACAAGGCAAAGACAACACAGAACAGCAGTACGTCTCCTGGCTCCTTCTGCAAATGGGTAATTTGGAACTACACACACAGCCTTGAGCAAAACCGTTCAAGCACTTCATGGTGTAAAAGCAAGACCATAACTCCGCCTTTTCATGTCAATGTTCAGGGAGAGGTAATATCTCAATAGTAGAATTTTACATGAACTCCATGGAGGCCTCTAGCTGCTCCTGTCATGGACTAATAAATAATAATTAAGATGAGTGAGAGGCAGCAGTTTGAAACTTGCCTGAATTACAATTCAAACTATGATACCATTAAAAAGGAGAAGAAAAAGGGAGGGAAGGGGGGAGCATGAAATATATATTGACTTTCAAGTTGGATCTCGAGCATCAAAACAGCAAAGAGAGTTTGATGGGGGTTATAATAACAATATGTCTTCCAAGGAAGGTTGGGGGGAGGGAGCAAGGCACCAGAGAACAGCCACAAGCAGCTTCATCACCCTTGGGCACATTAATAAGCTGCTTTTCCATGTTGAGCATGCTTGAAGTGCATCACCTGTCACTCTGATCAAAGCCAGAGGATTGCTCCAGTGCAGGAGTGTCAGATGGGCTACTTGTGAAGCTAATTGTAGGAACATAGGACTCCAGACCTAGCCTTCCCCACCTCCTTGTGTGCCTGAGGCACCCTGAGTACCATCAAATGTCTTTATGCTACAGAGAGCCATAGCTGGGCTCCATATCCCCTCTGAAGAGGAATAAGAAATTAGGAACAAGCAGGTTCCAAACCCAGAGATTGTGATTGTGTGTGTGTGTGTTACTTTTTAAAAAAATTATAGTGCAGGTACTAGTGTTTGTTAGCCGCCTAGAGTGGTCCTGAGTTGACTAGATAGACGGGATATTAAATAAATAAATAAATAAATAAATAGATAGATAGATAGATAGATAGATAGATAGATAGATAGATAGATAGATAGATAGATAGATAGATAGATAGATAGATAGATAGATAGATAGATAGATAGATAGATAGATAGCTTTCCCATTTGTGTGGAAAGACACCATGTACAGCAGATTTCCTTTTCAGGAAGTCCCACTCCCCAGTGTGGGAAACAATGAGAGGCAGGGGGTGGGGCTAGACAACTCTTCCTGCTCACACTTTCAGATCCACCCTTTTTGATTGCCTTAACAAGATCATAGTTATGCTGGAAAGAGAAACAGGGCAGAATACATGTTTTGCCAGGATAGCACTTCCCATTCTGTGGGGTTTCAGGGCTCAAACTTGAACTCAGGGGCAGCCCCCTTGTGATGTCACAGGAGCCAGAGCATTGCGTAACAGTGGCAAAATAATATGTAGGCATGGGTGAGACAGTGAGGCAGACAGTGTGGCCTTCCTATTACCTCCTAAACCAATATGTGCGCAGCACAAATACAAAGACTTTAGCACTGAACTTACGAGTCTTGGTGGAAGTTGGGAATGAGGAAACATGCATCTACTACACATAAAATCAAACTTGTTTCCCTCCAGCACCACTCACCCTGAAATGTGTCTCTCTGGACACATGGGGAAGTATAACAATTACCTGAGACTTCACAGACCTTGAGACCTGGCAACCTGCAGAACGCAGTTCTGTCGCAACACTAAAGTGTTAAGGGCACACTACATCTGCTGAATTCTCTTGTATATGCTGCTATTAGAACCACATTAGAAAATGTCCTTTTATAGGAACTTTCCCCAAAAAAGTAACTTTGTGACTCCTAGGTTCATTGTTTTTGGAAGATAATATGGTTACACCCTCATCACCTCAAATAGTTAGGCATCCTTCAGTCTCGAAAGACTATGGTGACGTGCTCTGTATGGAGGACTTCGAACAGCGTCTAGTGTGGCTGAGGAGGCCAATTCGAGAGTGACAATCTCTTCCACACTGAAGACAAATCCAATTGGTCCCCTGTCCAGCTCCCTGGTTTTGTTGCTTTTGTGACTTCCTCTTTGCCTCAGCCTGCTGGACAAGGGTCTCTTCAAATTGGGAGAGGCCGTGATGCACTGCCTGCCTCCAGGCTGAATGGTCAGATGTCAGGGTTTCCCATCTGTTGAGGTCTATTCCTAAGGCCTTCAGATCCCGCTTGCAGATATCCTTGTATCACAGCTGTGGTCTCCCTCTGGGGCGATTTCCCTGCACTAATTCTCCATACAGGAGATCCTTTGGAATCCGACCATCAGCCATTCTCACGACGTGCCCAAGCCAACGTAGACGTCGCTGTTTCAGTAATGTATACATGCTGAATATTCCAGCTCATTCTAGGACTACTCTGTTTGGAACTTTGTCCTGCCAGGTGATGCCAAAAATCCGTCAGAGGCAACGCATATGGAAGGTGTTCAGCTTCCTCTCCTGCCGTGCACGAAGGGTCCAGGACTCACTGCAGTACAGGAGTGTGCTCAGGACACAGGCTCTATAGACCTGGATCTTGGTTTGTGTCGTCAGCTTCTTATTGAGCCATACTCTCTTTGTGAGTCTAGAGAACATGGTAGCTGCTTTGCCAATGCGTTTATCCAGCTCGACATCCAGGGACAGGGTGTCAGAGATGGTTGAGCCAAGGTACACAAAGTCATGAACAACCTCCAATTCTTGTGTGGAGATGGTAATAGAAGGAGGTGAGTCCACGCCCTGGCCCATGACTTGTGTTTTCTTCAGGCTGATTGTTAGTCCAAAGTCTTGGCAGGCCTTGCTGAAACGATTCATGAGTTGTTTGAGGTCTTCAGCAGAGTGGGCAACAATGGCTGCATCATCTGCGAAGAGGAAGTCCCGCATGCATTTCAGTTGGACTTTGGTCTTTGCTCTCAATCTGGAGAGATTAAAGAGCTTTCCGTCTGATCTAGTCCGGAGATAGACACCTTCTGTTGCAGTTCCAAAGGCATGCCTCAGCATGACAGCAAAAAAATCCCAAAAAGGGTTGGTGCGAGGACACAGCCGTTTCACTCCGCTTTGGATGTCAAAGGGATCTGATGTTGAGCCGTCAAAAACTACAGTGCCTTTCATTTCCTCATGGAAGGATCCGATGATGTTAAGGAGACAAGGTGGACATCCAATCTTGGGAAGTATTTTAAAAAGGCCATCCCTGCTAACCAATTCAAATGCTTTTGTAAGGTCTATGAAGGCCACTAAGAGTGGCTGTTGTTGTTCCCTGCATTTCTCCTGCAACTGTCGGAGGGAGAATACCATGTCAGTGGTGGATCTATTAGCTCGAAATCCACACTGTGATTCTGGATAGACTCTGTCTGCAAGCACCTGGAGCCTCTTCAGCACAACACGGGCAAGCAGCTTCCCTACAACACTAAGAAGAGAGATGCCACGGTAGTTATTGCAGTCGCCCCTGTCTCCTTTGTCCTTGTACAATGTGACGATGTTTGCAACCTTCATGTCCTGTGGTACTCCACCTTCCCTCCAGCAGAGACAAAAGATTTCATACAGTTTGGTGGTGATGATCTCCTTACCGCATTTCAGCACTTCAACAGGGATGTTGTCCCTTCCAGGTGCCTTGCTGGAGGTGAGGGAATCCAAGGCCGCTTTTATTTCTGCTAAGGTTGGTTCGCTGTCCAGCTCTTCCAAGACAGGCAGGCACTCAATGTTATTTAATGCTTCTTCGGTTACTACATTCTCTCTGGAATATAGCTCAGAGTAATGCTGCACCCAGCGTTCCATCTGCTGTGCTCGGTCCTGGATGATCACACCTGTAGCAGACTTCAAGGGAGCAGATTTCTTCTGTAATGGACCTAAGGCCTGCTTGATACCATCATACATTCCTTTGATGTTACCTGTGTCCGCTGCTATCTGTATCTGTATCTCAAATAGTAGCTAGTTGAAATACTCATAACTGGCTACTGTATTTCCAAACTCAGGGGTTAGACAACAACCACTCAACTTTTTAAGACTAACTGTCAAGGGAATTTTGTTGGGGGGCTATCAGCACTTTGGATAGGAGATTGTCACCCTCTGCTTGCACCCTACTCTACACAGTAAGATTGTGATGCTGGAGTCAGTGGTTTAACACTCTTGCCCCAGAACTGAGGGACTACTCTGTGTGCCCCTATTAACCTTGTAGAAAGTTGTACAGGAAGACAATATGCATCAGACTTGGGGGGTGGGCGAAGGGTTAAGCTTCACCTCTCCCCAGTTGTATTTAACCTTCAGTAGTTCAACTTCAATAAATTGAACCTTTTATCTGCAGCTCAGCCCTCTTTTTCTTGCCGCTTAGGTGAAAAACTGGGTGGGGAAAGTTTCAGAAACCACAGAGCTGAAGAGAAGCAAAGCTGGGAATCTTCCTCTCTTGTTTGGATGGGCGGAGCGGCCCTCTCTTGATCCAGACAGGGAAGACTTGGATGTGGGTTCAGTGAACCACATGTAAGTTGGCGGTGAGGCACAGGCTGGCCATTCCAGGATTAGACACATTTCTGGAGGATTGATGTGTCTTGTGTTGAAAAACTTAAAACTTAAGAGCCTCTAGGGTGGTTGCGCTGGAGAGAACCAGGTTCAGACCCCACACTGCGAAACTCACCAGGCTGAGGTGCCTTTGCAGGGCTGTTTATGAGGAGGAAAAGTGGGCAGAAGAGTCATGTGCATCACCTAGAGCTCATTGGTGGAAAGGCAGGATAAGAATTGGGGGTTAGGGTTCATGAGGTGCAGGTGGCAGCATCTTCGATATTACAAGTATTTCACTTGTCCTTGCAAGTGAAACCAAGTGCCCAAAAATTTCCAGTCTCAAGGGGCAACAAACACCTTTTTCCCCCTCCTCCTCCTTTTTCCCCCCCTCCAAGGTATGGAGCGCATACAGTATTTTCTTCTAGAGAAAACAAGATTTTGAAACACTGTTCTCCCATTTGGGGGAAAAAAAAAATTAAAACTGAATTTTCCCTGGAGGTACCAGGAGCTTTTTCATGGTATTCAGCATTGTAGTAATATAAATGGATCTTCACAAGACATTTTTGTCAAGTTCTGCAAGTCATTTGAGAGCAGCCATCTCCATCTTCAGGATATGGTAATATAGATTCCAATATTGTTTGAAAGAGAACTGGAATCGATGCACTTTTACTCCAATTCGGAGGGGGTCCCGTTAAAACATGAAAATGGTTTCCGCACAAGTTGTATTGTGTCTCTCAAGAACCCACTGTGTGCATGTGCTAGTACAGTGAAAAGGCTTGTGAATACTGGACGGGGTAGCGAACCTGGGTTCAGATCACTAAACTCCTTGGAAGACTGTGCTCTGGAACGTGGGTCCTGCTGTCCTTAGAGGAAGAACAGAAGCAAAAACATGCACACAAAGACTTTATTTCTGAATAAATACATTTTAAATCTACCTGTAATGAACTTTTGAGCCTTCCAGAGATTAGTATACTTCTTGCTTTTTAAAAGGGCATACATATCAAAGGGGTATAGAAACTAAAATTTCACATGAAGGTTGCTTCAAAGGGCGTGTTTTAATTGCCTTGCCCTCTGCCCCGTTTCCCCCTAGTCTCTGATCTCAGGCCACTTTATCCTCCCAGAAACCACTTATCCTGAAAGCCAAGTCTCCTTCAAGCTGAGCCCACTGCAGAGGCCTAGCCCGTGACTTCACCTGGTTGTTGCCAGTTGCTATGGAAGCTGGGGCCCAAACAGAGGAGACGCAAGCTTTGCTGCAGAGAGATTGACTAGAGCCAAGGGAGACCACTACCGCCACCTGCTGGCCCACTCGGGTCATCAACCAAATGGCCACTTCTCTTTTCCACAGGCCCAGAGACTTCTTCAGCTTGAGGGCCTCTAGTGACAACAGAAACTGTCTTCGGACAGGCGCTGGCTCTACGGCTTGAAAAGCGGGATAAGCCGCCCCCTAGAGTGGGACACGACTGGAATAAAAAAATGGCAAGGGGAACCTTTACCTTTAGCTTTATAGGACTGAGTTTGTGGCACGGGAAGGATGACTGGAGATGATGGAAGCCCGAGTTCATCACAGCCAGAGGGTGTCACTTTGGTGAAGGCTGAAATAATAATTCATACTTCATGCTTGCAGAATACTTCACATGCAAAATGGGGAAGAGACATTTGTTAGTCACTACAGGCATTCTTTTCCAAATGCCAGTGAATCAAGGACTACTCAAAGTACTTGCAGCACAATTCCATTTTTCTCCTCCAGATATATGCTGCCTTTTGTTTATTCTCAAGGCAGTTTACATACATTGTTTTGAAAATTTCTGTCCTTTTTGCCTTAACCCTCAAGTAGGCACCCCATTTTAAAGCCTGCAGGTCAAGCCTTCGTCATAACATGACCTGCCTTGCACAACCATCTCATTGCTGTTGTACTGGCAAGTGAACTGATTTAAATGGTACTTTTTTAGTCAGATATGGACTAGAGCAGTGGTGTCGAACTGTGGCCCTCCAGATGTTCTTGGACTACAACTCCCAGAAGCCTTCACCACCACCTCTGCTGGCCAGGATTTCTGGGAGTTGAAGGCCAAGAACATGTGGAGGGCCACAGTTCGACAACACTGGACTAGAGCTTGAGTTGTCAAGTCACAGGATTGGCATTACTGTTACAGAAAAGCCTGCTGGTTGAGACTGAAGGTCTATCTAGTCCTGCGCTGGCCACCAAGTTGGGAGGATCCACTGGTAGGCCATGAGGGTTATGGTGTACTCTGGAACATGGGTCTCAGCAACCAGCAGACACATGCTCCCTCTGCTGACAACGATAATTGCTATGTATTTATCTAATGTGGCTGAATCTGGGGATAAAAAAATGCCTTGTGGTTTTCAGGGTTAGACTGATCTCAATCTGTTACAACTCCCCCAATGAACTAGGTCTGTACAGCTTCAGAAATGCTCCTGGATTTATCCTTACCACTTGATGCCCAGAAGTAACTTTTACCAGCTTTGAAAGGCACAGCAGCATCCATGTGTCTCAGCGTGCACAATTTCAACGGATTATTGAACATGTTCTATGGTGTGCTGCCCCTCACATTGGGTCAAATGCTATGGCTAGTTCAATGTACTACTGGCTGTTTTAAGAAAGCCAGTATGGCGCAGTGGACAAGGCGCCTGGCTAGGACTTGGGAAACCCAAGTTCAAATCCTTTGCTCAGGGACAAAAGCTCCTCGGAGAATGGCAATGAGAGAACCACTCCTTAAATATGGTGCATCTTGTAAAACTCTATTATGTTGACATAAATCAAATATTGCTTAAAGGTAAAGGTTCCCCTTGACAATTTGTCCAGTCGTGTCCAACTCTAAGGGATGGTTCTCATCTCAGCTTCCAACCCACAGAGCTAGCAATTGTCGGAAGAGTCTCCGTGGTCACGTGACCAACATGACTAGACACAGAATGCCATTACTTTCCCACTGTGGTGGTACCTATTTATCTACTCACATTTTGCATGCTTTCAAACTACTAGGTTGGCGGGAGCTGCAACAAGCGTCGGGGGCTCACTCCGTCACGTGGATTTGATCTTACGACTGCAGGTATTCTGAACTTGCAGCACAGAGGCTTCTGCAGTTTAATCCACAGCGCCATCATGTCCCTATATTTATGTGCTTAATGGCACATAAATACCATAGTTGTGTGGCCCACCCTACAACACTTGTTAAAAAAGCATTACACCAGGCTATTTAGATCTTAAGGGTCAAAGTTAAGGGCTCCCACCTGTGAAGAAATTACATTTCACTGTCTCAAGAACAAGGCCACAGCTTAGTGATAGAACACATGCTTTACATGAAAAGGGTGCCAGAGAAGGCAGTACTGAGCTAGAAGGAACAATGGTCTAAATGATTATCTGCCAGTTCCTTAAATAAAATTGAATGTTCTTTTAATTTAGTATTTGAAACCAAAACAGATGACATGGATTGGTTCACTCTACTCAGCCCAACTTTCGTTAACACCTTCAAGTCTGCATATCTTGTATCTGGAAATCTAAAATGAGTTTGGATTTGTCATGTCTAATCTGTTTATGCAGATCAGCAAAACCTGACATATTGTGAGTACAGAAACAGTTCTATCCTTCATAAAGCATTGAACAGAAACAATTTGAAATATGTAGCTTTATTACAAACTACAGGCCAAAAGCAGAATATTCCAGACTCTATGCGGTCTCCTCTTTGGCAATACGGTCTTTCTTGAGTGGTCCCTGCAAAGAAAATCATAATTAAGTAAATCCACAATGGAGATGCAATTTAAAGAACTTAATATTAGCCAATAAACATATATACAGCTGCTTTTTGAAAGTAAGTCACAAGTAGCAGTGGTTAACGGTAAGCATTCACTTGAGCCTGAAGTCACTGACTAATTTGCTGGTGGACTACAGTCCAAGCTGCTTATTGTTAAGGTTCCTAACAGAGTGCAGAACTAAGTATAATCAAGCATGACTCCTTTTATCACTACATATATGGCACTACAGCAAGGCCTTATGTGTTATCTGACCATAAGCACACAGAGAACATTTACTACTGGAGTTGGTATACAGAGATCTTCCAAATGAGTAAGTGTATCAGACTTTAATAAAACAGAACTATGTGATACTCAATACTATTTAATCTGCATGTACATAGAATCTGAAGACATATCTACTTTTCTGTTTAAGTGTTTCTAGCTCACGGTTTAACCTACTAATCCTGGGAGAGGACCCAATCATTTTTTTGGGGGGGGGGGGGACTAAATATGTGGAAAAATGCACATAAATGCATTTCCAAGCAAATTCTTAACAGCAAATGCCACAGAGGAATTAACTTCTATTTCTTAACAGCTAATCTGTTCCTTTCATACACCGTAAAACCAATTCCTGTTGGGAACACTTGGAAAACAGCTCAACTACATAAGCACTAAAGGGAATCAGTTCAACACATGATACTTTGCTACAACTGCATATAAGCAGTATCACAAAGATATAAAAAAAGGAGTACTCTTACCATGAAAGCCTTCTTCTCCTCTGCTGTCTGGAAACGACCATGACCAAATTTGGAAGTAGTATCAATAAACTTCAGAGCAATCTTCTCCAGGGCCCGACGCTTGGTCTGCACAAGCAACGACTAGGAGAAAAGGAGCAGAAGTGTGATAATTCATTTGGAAATTGTAAGCCCTTCACCAGAAAGGAGATGGTGTGGAAAACAAAGCCAGAATTGAAAGCTACCCCTCAAGCCTCAATGCAATTACATACTGTGAATACCAGGTTGCTTTAAATGACACAAGTTGCAACCTTGCATGTACAGTGAAGAATGAACAATGCTATCTTTATATTCAAATCCTGCTTGAAAAGCATTCTGAAAGAGTGTCAAATTAAGTTTTAGGCCTAATTTAGCATGCAAAGATGATAAAGTAGAGCTAAAGCAGATGTTTCTACATCTCACAGCTGCTTGATGGCAAACCTGGTGCTACACACTGTATTTCACCAATAATGGCAGCGCAAGCTGAGCAGGTAGCCAATGGAACTCAATCTCAATCTTGTGGAAAAATTAGCTGTATCAGAAGCAAGGTGCACCTTTCACCTGCTGCTTAAGTACAGTATCCCTGACTTGTAACAGGAAAACACCAGTCTTCCAGCCTCTTGGCATTATTTGAATGATTTACAGTGGTGCCTCGCTTAACAAGCACACCGTTTAACGACGAATCCGCATAGCGATCTATTTTTAAGATCGCTAATGCGATCGCATTGCGATGTTCTGAATAGGCAAAACATCTCACTGCGATGATCAGTAAGCGTTTCGCTTACCGATCTTCGCATTGCGATGTTTTTTTAAAAGGCTGATCGGCGGTTCCAAAATGGGCCGCCGCAAGTGTTTTCGCGCCCTGCCCTCGCTTACCGAGGGCGTGAAAATGGCAGCGCTATGGAGGAACTTCGCTGAACGGTGAGTTTGGGAGCCATAGAAATGCATTAAATGAAGTTTAATGCGTTCCTATGGCTTTTTCCATTCCGTTTAGCGATGTTTCTGCATAGCAACGATTAATCCAGAACGGATTAACGTCGCTATGTGGGGCACCACTGTATAATAATGCTATTTTTAATAACTCACACCATCTCATTTTCTACATACCCACATTTATCAATATTCTTGCACTGCTCACCTTGCGCAAAGTGAGAACTCTCTTCTTGGTCCCAACAACACAGCCTTTCAGCATGACAAAGTCATTGGTCACTTCACCATAATGGACAAACCCACCCTGCAATGATCATAACAAAGAATCAACACACAATGCAGTATTTAACACTCTGCCCCAAACACCAAGTTCATACATTTCAACACTCCCTGACAGAATATGTACAAGAAGCATTGGGGGCGCACACGCAGAAGTGGGAGTTGTACTTATATGGCAACAGAACAGTGTTTTCAAGAGCTCTTTACAGAGATGCTGCAACAGTTTCTTGACTAGCAATAGTCTGTCCAGAACCCAATTTTTTATTTTAACACACTCACCAGAGGGTTAATACTTTTGTCAGACTGATCATATTCTGTTGACGCATTGTTCTTAATCAACTTGCCATCCTTTATTTGGTATCCTTGGCCAATCTTGTAGATCTAAATCATTGAGAAACACAAAACAGAAGAAAAATGAGTACTCGTCGTGTCTAATGAAAATCTGATTACTATTTTTCATTTATTAGGCATTCAAAAACCCACATGCCAGGAACAAATGTCTCCAGACCCATTTTTATTTCCACTATGGACTGAAATAGGAACCCCTTCTGAGCAGTAGGAAATACTCCCTATTTCATATGTAACACAAGTAAGAAAAGACTATAGCTTTTTCTTTAGTCCTCTGTCCATGGCAAAAGACACCAAGGAGGTCAAATAAAAGAACCAACACGGCACCACGCCAACATTTTTCACACACCAAGGTGACTTCTTATTGCTTAAAACTTTCCTTCCTAACAAGTGCCATGATGATTTATTACATATCCACTGGTCACTAGCATGCATGCATAGAAAATGCCAATGGTTCAAGCACTAGCATGTTTCGATTCCTCCAACACTTCTTCTGACTAAGCTACTCTACACTGAAACCCTATGCTACTGCAAACTCATAAAGCACTCCTCACCTTCTTATTGATTTCTGTGCGGTGATGGTACCCTTTCTGACCAGCTCGAGCCACAGAGAATGCCACACGAGCAGGATGCCATGCACCAATACAGGCCACCTTGCGCAGACCTCTATGAGTTTTGCGGGGTAGCTTTTTGGTGTGCCATCGGCTAGTAACTCCTAAAAGAAAACATGGGAAATGCTGTAACAATCGGCTCCTACACATTCCTTTTCTGTGCCATCAAAAGTGGTGGGAAATAATTCTGAAAACCAAGTTTTAATTACTACCTCTGCAAGACCGAGGGCCTTGCAATTATCTTTGGCAACCTGGTTATCTCCTTTCACTTTTACAAATTAAGAGATTTAAGATTACTATGCTGTAAGAGAGGAATGTTAGAAGTAGTAACTTTTGTTGACCATTCCCAATCCATTGCATCCTTTCTTGCAAAGCTGGTCTCAGAAGGAAGGCAGCATGGAATGACTCCTCATGAGGATCAGGCACTGTGCCCAGTGCATATTCCATGATCTCATCATTGAACAGCTTCTATTTATTAGAGACAGCAATACTTTCTCCCACTATTACTAAAGTTAAAAAAATCTATACAGGATTGGATGATTGTTCTTATTAACTCCCAACTTGCAACTGACTGATATAAATTACCTTTGTATCCCTTGCCCTTGGTGACTCCAATGACATCTATCATTTCATCCTGGCCAAAGACATTTGACACAGGCACCTGCTGCTCCAGCTTTGCCCGGGCCCAATCCACCTTCTCAGCCACTGTTCCACCATTCACCTGAATCTCCATCAGATGAGACTTTTTTTGCCTGAGAGGAAGCATGCGCATCTGGAGGAGCCAAATAAATAGTACTGTATTACTGTAATAGATAGTGAATCACATCTGCATTTGGTATTTGTTCTATATTTTCATGGATATTGACTGCTTCTCTGCCACAAAGTGATTAATGCTTTTATGTTATGTAAAAGGGGGTTTCCAGTTTTAACAGGAAGCATGGATTTTATCTGTTATCTCTATGCTTCTTGACGACCTCCCAGGCCCTCAAAGTATGTGAATTCTTAAGCCCTGCATCAGACACATGCTACATTTCCTTTTTGTGGCTTCATCAACAGCCCCTTTAGGTCCTTAAGGTAAATACTTGTGTGGCATGTTTAACCATGGAAGGAACTACTGCTGCCACATAAACGTATAGCATTCTCACTCAACATGTGAAACAAAACTCTGCCAAGCAGGGACTGTCTACCATCACTAGAACCCTGGCTGCTGACAGTAAAAAGATATCTATAAATCTGCCTGAACTGGTGATCACAAGTTAGGACTCACCTGAGTGTGAGCAATGACCCTGATAACCTGGCAGTACTTCTTCATGCTGTTGAAATCCTTCTCCAGTTGCTTCTTGCCTTCCTCATCCTGCCACTTCTTGCAGTACTTGGTGAAGGCCTTCTTCTTGGACTTATGCCTTCAAGGAGGAGCAGAGAGTGGGATTGGCACAGTCCTTCATCAGCTCACCAAGGAAGGTGGCCGAGTGGAAGAAGCTGCCCAGAGACTGGTTTCGGCTCATTGTTGGCTTCTAAGGAGCCTTTTCCACCAACAAGCGGAGCCAGGGCTCATCAAACAAAGGCTTCGTTGCCAGAGCTGAGCGGAGCCACCCCAAATTTGTCCAACACATTAACATGCACCGTTCAAAATCAGCATTAATAAATTGTGTTGCAGTTTGAAACAGTTCCTCTGATGTTTGTTTAAAGGCACACTATGTCACAACCTAAAACTCCATACTGTGAACTGAACTATCCTCCCATTTACTTTCACATTTGTCTATAATCACTATAAAAAACTCCCTGCACTACTACTAAGAAACCTGCCACAGCATATTAAGAGTGACAAATCGTCCCCTGTGCTTAATGACTGTCCAATGAAACTCACTTGGATTTCTTCTCTAACTAGGAGATGAAAGAACACTGGAAATCACCCTAAAAAGCAACTACACTCAGTACTCGACAATCAGCAACAAGCGCCAAAGGCGATTCCTTTATGTCCGCCCGTCGAGGAAATCATCATGTGTAGTTTTCATTTACCCTGAAACTACCATAAACCTTTATCCACACACTGCCAACGTGCAGACAGCTTTCAGTTTTATTATTCAATAATAATAATCATGTCCTCTCAAGTCATTTCTGACTTATGGTGATCCTTTTCAGGGTTTTCTAGGTAGAGAGAACTCAGTAGTAGTCGACCATTCCCTTCTTTGGAGGACATCCTGGGCATGTGCAGCCTGCAAATAAGTACACAGGCTGTCTCTTCCTATAAGCACAGAGGGAATCAAACTCCCAAGCCAGTAACTCCACAGGTAAAAAACTTAACTCACTGGTATTCAGCTAGCATTATTCAATAAACATTATTATATACCTACAGTCTTGTAGGAGTCTTCCGGTGTATTGCTTAAACTGCAGTGAAGACTGCTCACAATCAGTGTTTGATCCTGGGCTCAGGTAGCTAGCTGAGGTTGAGGGGATGTGTAGGCTGCATACTTAAATTGTAAACCACCCAGAGAGTTTTAAACCCTATGAGGCATAATATAAACAGCACACTTTGTTTGTTTGTTTTGGAGCTCAGATGTACCACTGATCCCATTCTAAAAAAACACAATTAGGTGAACGCTGTTCTTCCTCAAGTACAATGTGGCTGAGTCTAATGAACCCTGCATTTTTCCTACTAAGATCTTTTAGCATCTCAGTTGTCATACCAGTTCTTGTAGAAACGACGCTTGCACTCATCACTGATATGCTCAGCAAATATGGTCTTGAAGGTGCGCAGGCCACGGGGAGTTTCTACATAGCCCACAATCCCCACAATGACCATGGGGGGAGTTTCCACCACAGTAACTGCCTCTACAACTTCTTTCTTGTTCACCTCTGTGAAACAAATAATAATATAGGTTAGTACTATGACTAATCAACCCATATTTTTCTAAACATTAGGAAAACAGTGTAACTCTTCAATCCTGGCATTCAAACTAAACTCCGTAATAGCCCATGACAAATCATACTGGTGTCTAGAGTTACTGACACTTCCACCTAAGGCTCAAAAGCCATGTTTTAGTACTGAGCTAAGAAGGTGATGTTGCAAATAACACCTCAAGCTATGATCCACATGGGCCTTCCATCTAGAATGTGGGGGTAAAAATAATAGTCTCTTTGAAAATGATTACTAAGAATGTGAAGCATCCTAGAGTACTATAAAGGCCAGCTATCCATTTCATCTTCCAACTACACAAGAAATGAACTCCCCTGCATAAGAGCAAAGGCATACTTACTGGATCCAGGTCTATCAACCTCACGGACAATGTGGGTCATGCCAGCCTTATAGCCAAGAAAAGCAGTGAGGTGGATGGGCTTGCTGGGGTCATCTTTGGGAAAGCTCTTCACCTTGCCTCGATGGCGACGGCTGCGCTTGCGAGGCAAAAAGCCCAAAGACCCATGCCTGGGAGCAGAAAACTTCCGGTGGGACTAGGAAAATGAAAGACACATCTTGTTCATTAGGAGGCCTTTGACAAGCTACTCATAACCCAATGCTAGATTTCTGTGAGACCAAACCACACAGGCTTCTTAAGCCTTATGCTTCCCAAATGGGTTGGTCTACAACCCATGTGGGGAAGCATTCACTGGCTTGAATCCTGTGTCTATGTTGGTATAACACCACCAGTGCGCAGGCTGGTGGCAAAATGCCTCAAGTTAAATCAACACAGATATCTACTGTTGTCTGCCAAGCTCCTTTATTACTTCTATGTAAATAATACTGTTATCTCTACCTATAGTAGCTTCCGTGATCATGGTTTTACAATTATTAAAACAGAATTGTACATGCATGAAATATTATTCAACTACTTTCCTCTCAGGTAAAATAAAGGTTCCATTATCAAATCTAACACTGCTCAATACTCATACTTCAAGGATCCCCAAAACCCCATAAACAATCAATATTATTCAAAACTAACATCTCACAGATTTACTCTTTGTTATACACTTATTATTTCTTAAAATGCATGTATAAGCAATACCAACATCCTAAAATTTCAATATGGGACGTTTCTCTAAAGCCAGCTGCCCAACCAGCTCCCAGATAGCCTAAAAAGCTTTTTATTCTTTTGAAAAGTGTATCTTATTGGTTATGATGCAACAGGTAGGACATTAAACTGGAATTTTACAAGCTGTGCTCGTATCCACAGAGCAGCATTTAAAACGTCTTGCAAAATCTACTTTTCAGCTTCTATGAAAGCGAGACAGGCACCCATTGGGGGAATTACTGCTCCTGAACTCCGTCCTCAAACACGATAAAGAAAAAAACAGCAAGCGCTCCTCTATTCGGTCAATACCGTGCCCCTCTCTGAAGCGCTGAGATAATAAAGGCCAGAACGGCCGCCCTCCTCCGCTAGGCCAGACCCACGTTTTGCAGCAGAATAGGCCCAGGTGTCCCTCAAAGAAAGCAGCATATGCAACCAAACAATGCTGTTCCGACCACCTACAGCGATGACCCGAAAGCAAGAAGAAAGCCATTTCGGGAAGGTAAACGCAACCACAGACGCGATGGGGGCAGATTATCCGCAGCCATCACCAGCCACAACCTACCATTTTGTCTCCGAGCCGACACAGAAAGGAAGTCAAATCTGCGCATGCGCTATTTATGGCCCCACAGACGACGCACGGACATGACGTCACCGACCAATTATCTTGCGCATGCGTTTCACAGCTATTTGATTATGTAGTTTTGTGCGTGAACGTTTTACAAGGTGCGCTTTCCAAAAGAAGGTGCATTTTGAAACTACAGTACTGTACTGTGAAGCCAATTGAGTAGTCGTTTCTTTTCTGAGTAAACAACATACATGTTTACTGATTAGGCTGTGCGATTTGTATCCTGATCGTAGGCTTGACTACTCGAAAGTAAATCGTATTGTTTTGTAGGACCTTTGATGGAAAATGATAGAAAAGCCAAATTAAACATATAAATATAGTTTTCGGTCACAGAAGTGAAGGAAACAAATATGTTCATGAATGGGATTATAAGCGACCTGCCAGCCTGACATACACCTATAACTGTCATACCTGTGGAAGATAGAATAGGGTCTGTAGGTAGAAGATCGTAATACTGTATATGAATATGCAGGTTTGGTGGTTACACCGATCTCTTCTTGGCTTCTATTTCTCTCCCATGCCTTCTTTATATTCCCTGGGGATATTATATTTTGGACATAAGAGAACACAAGACTCACTGGAAAAAATAAGATTCTAAGTTGTTGAAGATGGCAGGAAAAAGAAATATGAAATACTAATATGAAATGGGTTTGATTTAATAAAGGAAATTGTTTTATGTTAGCCGTTAATGGTAAGGCTTTTTGGGAAACACTAATTTGTGGGGTCTCCATAAGTTAGAAGCAGCTTGCTAGTAGCATAGTACAGCTGCACACATAAAAGTAGGTTACAATTTTTCAAAGTGTGAATACACACATTTATAGTCTCTTGTGGGCTTCCTTTTCTCTCCCCAGCTTCCCTATATTGACTGGGGCTTATTCTCAACTTGTGCATAGAATTGCAACCTTGGGAGCTTGCCCAAAAGCCATGTGTTTTCATTATTTTTCTCATCTCTTTCACAAGAAGGCAGACACTCCTCATTGTCCGTGGGAGTTGCTATCCAGAAATAGAGTTCCTCTGCCTGTGGAAGTTCTATTTGGGAAGCTGTAGTTATGTGCTCTCAAGGTGTTTCAATTTATTGCAGTCTTCAGGGTTTTTGAGGTACATATGTGAGATGTCTGAAGAGCTGTTTATCATAGTCACCTCTCAATGAGTTTTCATGACACTCCACTGTATCACACTTCCTCTTTAGCAAGCTGGTAATTGTTTATAGGCTTTTAGAAATTTGTTTCTCAAAAATATATATTCCAAATTAAGTTTTATGAACCATTGATTACTCCACTGAAACAAGTAAGAGGACCAAGTGTGAATTTATGTGATGTGAATAAAGCTCCTTATTGAGGGAGGGAATGTGGTGCCAACTCGGTGTCCCTCCTTTACAAGACTATACTGTAGTATGTTATGTCATTCTTGTTAACAGTCACTATGTGGAGTATGTTTTCTGCACAATCTATTATAAATGCTGTGTGACTATATGTATCTGTCTCTGATCTGTATAAAAAACAAATAAACCAAGCAACTGAAGTATGATGTCACTAAGGGGTATGCATTGTTTGCTTTTTTGTTTTTGATTTAA
This sequence comes from Pogona vitticeps, assembly GCF_051106095.1. NCBI lineage: Eukaryota > Metazoa > Chordata > Lepidosauria > Squamata > Agamidae > Pogona > Pogona vitticeps. The sequence continues at coordinate 164,358,734 of NC_135787.1, read as the reverse complement.
TTTATTTTAACATATTACGATCTATCTATAGCCTGTAGCACTATCTCCAATAAGCCTCTGGGTGGTGACTTTCCTAACCTCTTCTAACACTGAGCTTTTCATCAAGTCTGGGACATTAATTGTTCTAGTCTAGACTCTAGAGGATCCCATACCTGTATTTAGTTGCCATTATAGTTTTACTTTTTAAGGTAAGTTTCCTGTTTCTCAGAGGTAATGAACATCCCTCTCTGGGGATGTGAGGTCTCTGGGGATGTGAGGCAGGAGTACACCTGAATTATAACCATTAGTTGATTTCGGAAGACATAGACCTGATGGGACATGGTGGTGCTGCGGGTTAAACCGCAAAAGCCTCTGGGCTGCAAGGCTGAAAGATCAGCAGTTCGAATCCACGCAACGGAGTGAGCGCCCATCGCTTGTCCCAGCTCCTGCCAACCTAGCAGTTCGAAAGCATGTAAAAATGCAAGTAGATAAATAGGTACCACTATAGTGGGAAGGTAACGAACGGCGTTCCGTGTCTAGTTGCGCTGGCCACGTGACCATGGAAACTGTTTACAGACAAACGCTGGCTCTACGGCTTGGAAACAGGGATGAGACTGCACCCTAAAGTCGGACACGACTCAAGGGGAATCTTTACCTTTACATTCAGACCTGCTGCAGCCTACAGCCCCAGGTGACAACTCTACCTCAACATGACCACACTGAGTCTTCTTTCTGATGCAATCAATTGTGGTGACATTGCCAGTTACAAAAGGGGAGTCCCTAACCATTTTTGTTAGTGTGGGAAGAGAAAGGATGTGCTGGGATGAGTGGAGCCTTACCTCTAATGGATCAAAGTTAACAAAATGCATGGCGGTAAAAGGCTTGCAATTTACAAGCCAAAGGAGAAGCAAACCATGAGGCAAAGGGCAGAACAGACTCTGAGATTTCCTCAAGCCCAGCTCGTGATACTTTATTTCTTGATGTCTTCTCTCTTTGTGAAAATCTACAAGCCACTACTGCACCTCCTGTCCATCACAGTCAGGTTATTCTTCTGTTGGCTCACCCTGCATGTGGCAGGTATCTTCAGTTTATGGCACTGCAGCCTTCAAATGTCATGTGCTGTGCATGCTGTTCTTGTTAGGAAGCTTGGGAGAGAAGTACTATCCCCAGCAGTCCAAATCTTCCAGCGTTTCCAGGCAGCTGTGAGGAACTCCTGTTTTCACTGGGTTGATGCCTTGCAATATTGTGGTGCCAAATGGGTTTTAGGTTTGTTACTATTGCTTCTGAAACAAAGAGCGTTACTGTCCATTTTATCTATGGGGCACCAGCTACAGCTGCATCCGGTCATGAAGCAAATAGCCACCACACTCTTCCTAGGATGCCGTGATGGATTTCCAGAAGTTTTTCAGCTGTCAGCAAAAGCAGGAAAATACATACTGACTCACATTTCGAAGTACAGCAGGCCCATATGGCAGTCAACCAGCAAAGAGTGTATCTCTGAGGACATCACCATTATCCTCTCAAAAGCCTGCATCCTTTCGCGTACTCATTTTAAGGGCCCTGCTACTTGCATCCTCAGAGACATAGCTCAGAACTTCGTTGCACTCAAGTTTGTTGTGGCCAGGGAGCACGTGGTCGGTGGACCAGGCAGATATGGTTTAGGCATCACCAATATCCCCCTGCATCTGAGATTCCAGAGCAACATCAAACTGAAGCATGCATGTTCTTCTATGAGAGAAACCAATGCAACAGTGAAGCGAGTTAAGGCAGCCTGCGTGGTTTTCATTGCTCTCTATCTTTCCATGTTCTCCAACGCTATTAAAATGAAATAAACAGGGTGTGTAAGCTGCTCTTTTATGAAAATTGACCCTGGATTGGCAGCAAGACTGAGATTTCCCCCTGGTTATGATGATGTACCATATGGGATAATTCAACTAAAGATTATTTTGGGAATGCAAAGGCTAACATTTATGAACGTCACTTCTTTATATCTGCTACCAATGCAGATCTATCGAATAAGGGGGGCTAGCAATCATATTTGTCTTCACAGGAGCCATATGAACCAAAAGGATATTATTGGTAGGAAGGGTCCTGGGAGGGGGAGGTGCTTTGAAGGCCAGACCTCTCAAGATTGCAGTTCAGATCTTTAATGCTATATTTTAATGGCCATACTGTATATAGTTGGAAGCAGTCTGCTTCTCTATGGATATCTCATTGTGTCTGGCTTATATACAGTTTCAGGTTCTTGAAATAACAGTTTGGAATATCAACTATAGTTAGATGGGTCTCAGAAGTTTAACTTTTTGGTTATAAATATTTTAATCTGTTGTAGCAAAAGTGACAGAAATTGGTGGTGTCGTAAAGCCTAAAGGTTTTTATGTGGCAAAGACTTTTGTGGACTGTAGTCCACTTCTTCACACGCATGACAGGTAGTCATAGAAGAGAAGCACATATACAAACATGAGAAGTAATCAAGAAAACCAGTCTTTGGGGATTCTGTTATTCTAGCTTTTTATTACAGAATACCTAAATACTATACATAATACAGTATAGTATTTAGTATATACTGTACTAAATAGCAGCATGCTTAATTCCTGGGGAATGCTGATGTATGCATAAGTATCTTAGCTTGTAAGCTAAGAAGCTATTTACTCTGGAGCAATAATGTAGAGATAGGCAAGGCATAGCCCCCTACACCGCATATGCCCCCCCCATTCATTTTGGGAGGTTTCTTTGGCTTGCCATGTTTGTGCATGGCCCTATTCCCAGCCAAAAAGGAACCTTGTGGTCAGGGTGGGTGGATGTTAAAGCTGAATAACTGGAAACTTTTGTCTAACAAGAGTGGAGTGACATTATAATCTACATTACTAGAGACGAGACCTGAAACTTATACCTCTGACCGGAGGCAGCAGCCCCTGATTTTAAACAAGGAGCCAGAAATGCACATCTAGCCATGATTTTTGGAACATTTATGCTTCTTTTCATGCCCCCTTATAAACACTCATGCAGCATCAAAAACTGGCTTACGGTAAGTTTCTCACTTTTTTTTTTTTAGTGGTTTAATAAAAATATCACCCACCCTTGCCTTCAGATTGTTTACAAGTGGAATCACACTCCTGGAAGCCCCCCCAAAGCACATTTCTCCCTAAAAATAAGTTGTGTGGGGGGAACAGGTGCCTTGTTTGAAAGAAAAATGTTTGTTTTCCTGACACTACAGCAACAAATTTGGTGGCACTGACAGCCGTAAGGTGAGAAATGTGGTCCCTGGTGGAGTTGGGCAGATTGATGCACTTCCTCAGATCCCTGGAAATTGCCCATGCCTGCAGTAAATGACGGTGCCGAGACAAATAAAGCAAACTACTTCACACTGCAGTTACAGTTCTGAAATTTCTTTACCAGTAGGAAGTAAATTTCACTGATTCCAATAACACATAATATGAGGAAACATGTTTAGCACTGCTGATCTAAACATGGTTAGCGCTGTCAGAGTGCAATTTTACACCAGGTAAAACTACCCATCTAGACCAGTAGTTTACGTTGACCGCCAATGGGTTTCCAAAGGCTCAGGAAGAGACCTTTTGCATCAGCTGCTACCTAAATTGGTGATAACAGGTTAAACCTACTTTATACAATGTTTCTAATTATTTTTTTGCTCACCTTTCCCATGTGAATATTAGGTGAATAAAAATGAAGGCAAAATTTGGCACCCTGAAACAACTAAATAAGCGTGAGTAATCCTATATATTATATGTGTTGTGGGAGCAGAAGGTAAAGGAGGAATTAAAATTAAATCTTATCTTGAAGGAGCAGTCCTGACAATAGGGCTAGTCTCTCTACGTTGTAAAATAATGTGTATAGATAACATTATAGTATTGTCATATTATGCAGTATACAAAACGTGATGTACATCAGCAATATTACGGACTTTTGTTGGGCAGAATAGTGCCATTCACTGATTGAAACTAGGTTCTTTTTTTAAATAAGGTATGTAGCACAATGCTGGCTCAGCTTATCAGAACTACAACCTGTACAGGTATTAATTGACAATTGGAGGATCAGTGATGAACTATTGACTCTTGGTTTGGCAAAAAGGAAGCTGGTGTTGTAGGCAAGACATAGCCTCTTAAGTCTGTGTGTATTTGCAGCTCCCATCAGGTGAGGTAGTGCATTCATTATTTTATTATTTAAAATATTTATATTTTGCCTTTCTCCTCTAAAAATGCAGCAAAAGGTCTTTGCCTGCTTGTGGAAGGATAGCAAAGATGGGGCCAACCTGGCTTCCCGTGGGAGGGAGTTCCAAAGTCTGGGACAAGTGACAGAGAAGGCCCTCTTCTGTGTCCCCACCAAGCATACCTGTGAGGGGGGTAGGATCAAAAGAAAGGCCTCCCTTGATGATCTTAATGCCCAGGCAGGCTCATAGAGGAAGAGGTGGTCTTTTAAATAGCTTGGACCCAAGCCATTTAGGGCTTTATAAATTAAAACCAGCACTTTGAATTGTGCCTGGAAATGAATCGGCAGCCAGTGGAGCTGCTGTAACAGGGGAGTTATATGCTCCCTGTAACCAGCCCCAGTCGGCAATCTGGCTGTGGCATTTTGGACCTGCTGGAATTTCCAAATACTTTCCAAAGGTAGTCCCATATAGGGTGCATTACAGTAATCTAGCCAAGATTCCTAGATAATATAGCCAAGGCTACTAGGACATGTATCACCGTGGCCAAATCAGACCTCTGAAGAAATACAACTAAGAAATATGTGACCACTTGCACATCTAGCAATACTACCCCGTGTTTTTGTCTTGGCTTTTGTAGCTCGTCTCTGCCTGTTTTACTGCAAATCACTTATGGGATGTTGTTTTTACTTTATTTGAAAATTTCTAATTAATTTTGGAAACTGATTACCAGATATCCCTTTCTGGTCATTTTCATCTCTATAATGGTTCCCTCCAGGAATACTATTGTCTTTGATCTAAAATCATGCAGGCTAGTCAGCTCTGGAAAAATACTTGAATTGATTGACAATTAGCATCTAATTATTAGCTGGATTTGGTGGCGGTGGTCTGGCAGCAATTTTTGAATATTAAAGGCTTCCCACCTCCAATCTGAGATGTCCACAAGGTAAAAGGGAGCTCTAGGGAGATTCAGAACCTCAAAGAGCAGAGAAGAAGCTTTCAAATCCAATAATGGATCCATTTTGTACAGCATACCCTTATGTAACAAGGTTTTGCCCATTGTATAATTTGCCCAAGCTGGTTTCCTGAAGTTCATTACACTTTTTAGAACTCGATAGGGCAGATGTAAAACACTGTTCTTGCTACTGTGAGGTATGGTGAACCTGTCTTAACCTGAGAGCTGACTTGGTCCATGGAAGGATGTGAGTGAGCAAAATGGCCCTGTTTGCAGCTTACAGGGTGGATAGTCTACAAATCGTACAAAGAAAGAAAAATCCCAACTCTGGAAATGACTACCAGTGTTGCTGTACACTGGGCTCAACATTTCTTTCTTTCTTTCTTTCTTTCTTTCTTTCTTTCTTTCTTTCTTTCCTTACTTCCTTACTTCCTTACCAGCCATCTGGCAACCCAGGCCACTCTGGGCAGTTTACACAGCATAAAACAGGGTACGAAACAAACAAACAAACAAACAAACAAAAATACAATAACAAGACAAAGTATACATTAATCAATACAAAATTAAGCAGATAAAGATAATATCAATGGGCATTAGCATAAAAGAAAAAGAAAAAAGATGACAGGGTTAACAATAAGTTGAAACAAGATTTACATTTGCTGAACATTCTTGTCATACAGTCAGACAAACACATCACACAGAGGCAGAGTTTGCAGGATGTGCGCTGAAAGAGTTGCAAGCATATTTATGCGTCCCTGAATTGTTGCAGTGTGATCAGTATCTTTTCCTGAAATATAATATCCCTGATTCTAATAGTCTGAGACCGCCCCACAATTTGCTTAGCTTATAACATTTGTACTTACTAAATCAACCTTGCATTTTCAGTTTCCTGGTTGTTTCCAGCCATCTAGGTAAAAGGTAAAGGTTCCCACTGACAAATGTCCAGTTGTGTCTGACTCTAGGGGCCAGCGCTCATCCCTGTTTTCAAGCCATAGAGCCAGCGTTTGTCCATAGACAGTTTCTGTGGTCATGTGGCCAGCGCGACTAGACACGGAATGCCATTACCTTCCCACCATATTGGTACCTATTTATCTACTTGCATTTTTACATGCTTTCAAACTGCTAGGTTGGCAGGAGCTGGGAGAAGCGACGAGAGCTCACTCCATTGCATGGATTCCATCTTACGACTGCTGGTCTTCTGACCTTGCAGCACAGAGGCTTCTGTGGTTTAACCCACAGAGCCACCACGTCCCCTGCCATCTAGTTACCTAGCTTAAATTCCTGTAAGTAGGTCAGACGTTCTTTAAGGTGTTCTTGAAGGGGTATATGTAGATAGCCATTCATCATAACTTGTTATCTACAAACATATAAAATAAAATTTCATTTCTGCTTTGAAAGCTTGTAGCAGTCCTTAGTCTCATACATCAAAACCTTCAAGAAAAATTTATGATGTCAGGGCTGACCACCTTATGTCTGCCTCATCTGAATGAAGCCACAGCCTGTGAGATGCACAGGAACATCTATTATAATGGTGCATCAAACACTTTCCTGACAAGAGTGCTCTGCCCTTGCCATACCTGTGTGGAGAGGGGTGCACCACAGCAGAGAAACTGGGGCACTCATCTAAATCTGTCCCTTAAATTGGTGATTCCCAACCTTGGATCCTTAGATGTTCTTGGACTACAACTCCCAGAAATTCTGGCCAGTCTAGCTAGAGCTGAACGCTTCCTGGGGTTTTAGTCCAAGAATATCTGGGGACCCAAGGTTGGGAACCACTAACTTAAATGATCCTCCAAGCATCAAATTGCATCTATAGCAAAACTAAGCTTCTAACTAGAGAAATCTGTCACCTAGTGACTGAAGATGGCATTGCAAGCTTCAAACTTACAGATATTGTAACATTTATGACACATGACATCCAGAACCCCGTAGTATAAATGCCATATTTCATATGTCTGTAATTCATGATTTTTGGCCTATTGCCCTGACTGATGGGCACATATATTTTATAATTATAGATGATGGTTTGCTGTCACACATCACAGAAAGGGGCCATACCTTTGGGCAGTTTTTCCTAAACAGACCCCTCTGGCTATGAATTACAATCCCTATCTTCTGTAAGTAGAATATTGGGGACAATGGGGAATACAGTATAGCTCATACCTCAAGGAGGTAAGAGGGACGGCTTGTAGACAAAGGGCCTTTTCGGCAGCTGCCCCCAGACTATGGAATGCCCTCCCGACTGAGATTCGTCTGGCGCCGACACTGATGACATTTCGGCACCAGGTCAAAACCTTCCTGTTCCAGAAGGCTTTTAACTGAAATAATATTAGCTGTGGGTCCGATGGCAATTTTATATATATTTTAATTGTATTTTAATTGCTACATAACTTTATTGTATTTTAAATACTGTAAGCCGCCCAGAGACCTTTGGGTAGTGTGGGCGGCATATAAATAAATAAATAAATAAATAAATAAATAAATAAATAAATAAATAAATAAATAATAATAATAATAATAATAATAATAATAATAATAATAATAATAATAATAATAATAATAATAATAATAATAATAATAATAATAATAATAATAATAATAATAATAATAATAATAATAATAATAATATACGGAGGATTTCAGCCTGAGAAGGTTATTGTTGAGTGACTAGTTTCATAGAATAATGGCATGGGGGAAAGTATTTTCAGGAGTAGCTCCAAAGCAACTGAACTTCCTAATAATTAAGAGGTTCAGCAAATGTAAATCTTTTTGTTTTAATGTCAGTGCCTCCTAAAAGACTGCTGATAAACTGATAGATATGGAAGTGCTCTTCTCCTCTAGTTGTAAAAACTAACTCATTTCTTTTCAGTGTTATATCGCCTTCTTGGTCAACTGGTTTGTCAGGGTTTTTCCACAAATTTACCTCCACAAATACCAGCTGAGTTATGAAACTGAGTCCTCAGACATCCTTTCAGCACTGTTGAACCTAAGCTAATCTGTCCTAATAAACACAAGCATTGTGCTACTGTAGTGAACACATTTGACAGAACCCGTGACACTACTGACGCTGAACAGAAACTATGCCCACAACACCCAGAATTCAGAAAATGTTTAAAACTATTTTGACCTAGTGTTGTTGTTTTCAACTTTGGTGAAAGGTGTTTTTTCTCTCCACAAAGCAGGATCACTCACTGTATCCGAATGGGTGGCTTTCCAGATACTCCTGGACTGCACTTCCCACAAGCCATAGCCAGCACAGTCAGGGGAGAAATATGATAGTGACTATAATCCACCAATACTTAGAAGGCCACTCTTCCCACCCTTCTGTAGCTGCTTTATAGGCAGCATGATCAGAACAGTTATACTGTAATCTTTACTGGGGCAATCCTAGACACTTATTTGAAACATTGCAGCCCTATGCACGTACTCAGAAACAAAGACTTGCTTTGGCATAAACCTGCACGGGATCAGATTGTTCTAATCTTCTCCAACCCAGTACCCTCAAATGTGCAAGTCAGTAAGTCCCATCACTGCTATTGCCTATGCTGCCTGAGAAGGAAGGGATTTTCTGTCATGTGGTGGACACCAGTTTGAGAGAATCTGGATGGGTAAATGAAAATCTTCTAAGCACTTCCCTCCCCACAAGAAAACATAGCAATCCAAGATTGCCAGTTCTTGCTCAGCTTTCAGCCTAAAGTAGCCTCATTAACACAACTCTCTGTTTGGGATTCTTGCTGAACTGGGTTGATTTTTTTTTTAAAAAATGTTTGTTTAGTGATGATACTCATTAGCACCACATGTGAGAGAAAGGCTTTTATCACCAGAAGATACAAAGCGGTTTATGGTTGTTACTTATGGTTCCAGTGCTGGACCCAAACATTTTCCTGCTTGTGGTGGAGAAGCAAATGGTGTCACTCACCAATACAATACCTGGATCCAACCAAATTCTTTTATTACTTGATATAGAAAATCCCACAAACACTTCCTGCCCTACTTCTTAGTGCTCTTTCATGACACCCTGCCTCAGCACTTACTGGTAACCAGTTACAATCAAGGTCTTTTACCTCACTCCTTAAACTCTGCAATCTCCTCCACTCCACCCCCATGTTTGCTTAATGAGCCATATTTTCTACTGACCTTTCCTAGATATTTGCCAAGGGCATTTTCAGAGGCATGATAAAAGGGAAGTTTATGCTGTTTTCATCAGTCCTAAAATTTCAGGGCCGCTCCCCCCCCCACCCGAAACTTTACACAATAAGAGATGACAACACCAGGTATCTTGCTCAAGCAAGAACTGCTGGATAACTCAGTGGTTTAAGGCCCAGTGGTTCTTAACCTTTGTTACGCGGATGTTTTTGAACTGCAACTCCCAGAAACCCCAGTCAGCACATTTGGTGGTGAAGGCTTCTGGGAGTTGCAGTCCAAAACTCCTGAGTAACCCAAGGTTAAGAACCAGTGGTTTAAGTGTCTGGATGCAGAGCCAGAGACTGGGAGTTCGATTCTCCACTGTGCCTCCTTGACAGGGGATGGACTCTATAACGGTCCTATAGGGCCCTTTCCAGCTCTGTATTTCTAAGATGATGATGAGCGTGTGCAGATTTGTGGGGTCTGGACAACTCTGAGAATTATATAGTCAGGATGGTATGACTGGCTGGGGAGTTTGGGGGGGTTATAATTTAAAAAAACCCATCTGCACAACTAAGAGAATCTGCAGAAGTAAGTGTGGGGCAGAGGATCTATTAATGAGCACCACCTATCAATTGTAGTGTTTACCTGCGTACTGTATATTTAAAGAAACACAAAGTTTAGTACTGTGGGGAGAAGGGAAGCCTTGTTGCTATCTTGCAGGCACCCATGTGCACAATTTTAGCTCAAACCACCTCCCAAGTTCTGTTCTGCTTAATGATATATACGGGCAGCCTCTGTGTGGCTCTGTTCTTCTTTCAGTGACCAGAAGCAATCAATCCCACTGAGTTCTATGGTTTTCCAAAAATTATTGCTTTGGTGTCATCCAGTCACTTTCAACTTACAGAGATGCTTGCAGGATTGTTGAGGCGTGCCTCACATTCAAGGCATGATTTACCACTGCCAGCCTTGCCCAGGGAGTTTCCACGGCCTAGTGGTGATGTGAACCCACGTCTCGAGACTTAGTCTGCCCCTACCCCGCAATGGGGTCTGCCCCTACATACGTGTGTGCCTGTACCCCTGCAGCCTACACGGGTCCCACGAGACATGCTTTGGTTCAACATTAGTCCCATGTGGGAGAAAACCTTTATCGGGAGTGCTTCTCTCTTAGGAAAAATGAAAGAAACCCATACCTACGTACATATATCGCCGAGACCGCTGGCTGAGGCACATCCGCAGCGGCCGGGCTCCACTCCCGCTCGCCCCGCCTCCCAAGCAGCCCCGGGCCCGGGAGAGCGCCTGAGCGCGCTCCGTCGCCGGGGCTCGCGCCCGTTCCTCGACTGCTGCGGAGCCGGAGCGCGCCTTGCTTGAGCAGAGCCAGAACCCGCCGCTGCCTTCAAGTGTGTGTGTGTGTGTGCGCGCGAGAAACTCCGTCCCCCCCCCCACCCGCTCCTCTTCCAGCAGGCAAGGAAGGCGGCGAGCGAGAAGCGAGGCCAGCGCCGGGGCTGCTATGCACAGCTAAGCTCCCACCGCGGCCATCCCTCCCTATTGCACCGGGGCTCCCCTCCCTCACGCTGCGCTCGCCGCCTTTCGGGGTGCCTCCCCTCGCGCGGACTGCTGCTGGCGGCTGTCCACTCCTCTCAGCATCCCCGGTACGATCAACTTTAGCCGCGGAGGGAACCGCTGAGAGAGAGGCGAAGCAGCAGCAGGCGGCGGCGGCGGGTCTTGTTTTTAACCCGGGGGGGTTGTTCCGAGGATGGAACCCGGCGCGTATGGAGCGGGCAAAGCCGGAGGCGCCTTTGACCCTCAGACCTTCATCCGTCAACCTCACACGATCCTCCGGATGGTCTCTTGGGTAAGGAGGGCGCCTCGCCGGTGTCGTGGGGTTGTGAATTGCGAGGGCAAGTTTGTAGGTTCAGCGTCGGTGCACCCAAGCACACACGTAAACAGGCATACACGATTTGCCCCGAACACGTGGAAAAGCGCTGCGGCCCGCCGGACCATTCGGTTCCAAGGAGCTTTGGGGACGGAAGCTCCGGGCGGGGGGGGCGCTTCTCAAGCTACGGCCCCAAGGCGGGAGCGAGGGGGGGGCGCCGGCTGGCATGCGGTCTCTGGCTAGCGCCTTCTTCTTTAGCTGTGGTGAGGGCTGAGCCCCCCAAGGGCGAGCCGGGGGCTGACAGTCCTCCGGGTCTGAAGGGAAAGGAATGGCCTTCCCAGCCATGGGTGTGCGTGAGAAGGGAAGAAGCGCACAGGAGAGAAATAGGATTAGGAGTGCCCAGCGTTGGGTTGCACGAGAAGGGCCGCCGGCTGGTTTCTTGGCAGGTCCCTTGCCGTGGGGGGAGAATGCAGCTTGTCGCTTCCCCCCCCGCCACCTCTCCGTCCCTTCCTCCCGAGGAGGAAGGTGAATTTGGCGAGGGAAGGGTAATGCCGTCCAGGTTTGGGGATGGGAGGGTGGGAGGGAAGGAAGGAGAAGAAAACACACAGCCAGCGACGCCTTTGCCAAAGTGACCTCTAAGATGGGAGCGAGGCGGTGTCATGGCTTATGGCCACCCGGGCTCGGGTTGCTGCTTGCTTTCCCCTGCCCGTGCTTCTGGTGGGGCACCGTCTCCAGCCAGGAGTGGTTGCAGCGAAGGGGCAAACTGGTGGGGAATGTGTGGCTGGCGGTGGGGAGGCCGGAAGGAGAACCAGCCTGGGAGGTGGGATGGGAAAGAGGAGACAAAATGGCATGGCCGTTCCTCTCCCCCCCCCCCCCCGGTTCCTTCCATCTCCTGGAATGACCACAGTGATGGTTTTCCTTCTTCTGTCTTTAAAGAAAGTAATTAGAAACAGTTTTCCTGCATCTTTATTTTGGGGCCTCTCTTCTCTTTTGCTTCTTCCCCCACCAAGAGCCTGCACTTTCATTTCCATTTAAAGGGAAAATGGTTTAACCGGTTCTCCTTAGCCTCTAAGCCAGTGCTGTTATTAATTTTATTAAAAGCATACAGGAAGAAAAGGGAGAGAATGAGTTCTGCGTGAGATGAGTGGTGAGGTGTTAACACCAGGAGGGGAGGCTGGAGGAGGGAATTGCAAAAGTGAATCAGAATCACCCGCCCTTTCCTTTTGGGTATCTTTTAGTTTTACTGATACTTTTTGAATGTTTGCAGGATAAATAACTTAAGGTGCCAGGTAAAAATAAGCAATGAAAAGGTACTTTTCTCATTTAAATATTTCTGTCCCCACTTTAACATGTTATGATTTTTATGTAAGTGCATTTGTTTGTGTGTGAGGGAGGAAGTGTGGGAATTAAGGGGCTCAGTCAGCAAGTGGGGAAGGTTATTTTCCTGGTACCCCCCCCCCTCCTTGGAATGACTGGAATGGGGGGAGGTCACTTTATCTTGTGACACTTTTGCCATGGCTGCCTCTGTGCTTGTAGCATATGCAAGAAGGTCATTGGGATTAAGACAGCAAGCTGCAAACACAAAGCTAGAGAGATTTGCCTCCTGTGGGAGTTGCAGGGAGAGTGGAGGCGGAGGGCATGGGGAGGTGGAACAGCTAATGGAAATGAGATGATGCCTCTCCCAGTAGACCAGAACAGATCCAATGGAGGCCTCTGCCTGCCTGCAAGGGAAAGGGCAATGCTCGGCCAGCCTGTTTTCTACCCATTGGAGCCATTACATTGAACTCAGAAGGATGTGGAAGCTGCCTTGTACCAGCTTAAGCCTTTTCTCCATTGAGCTCCACATTTATCATTTTGTCTAGCAGAGGCTTCACAGAGTTTCAAGGAGTTTCCCACAACTCTTGTTTGGTTGAGTCCTTGGGCCTTTTGCATGTAACACCTACACTCTTAACACTGAGAAATGACCTCACCTCTAAAGACTTTGACTCTTGTAAAGCAGGCACATTTCCACTATTGCATTTACCCTCCTAACTTGATAACCTCCAGATATTTTTGATTCCTAACCAACATAATAGTGGGACTTGGGATAATAGGAATTGTAATTTAGTGTCGCCAATAGATGCCATGTTGGGGAAGGCTAACCATTTTTAAAACTTTACTGTGTTGCTTCGCTAGATATGATTTGGGGATATGTTTAGCAGGAAAGTAAGGGAAGGGCAGAGAATAACATTAGTGTAGCTAACATGGCATTGCCTTGGAAAGACTGAAGATGAAATTCATGTAGTTAGTCTGTCTGTTCAGGTTTCTTTTACAATATACAGTAGTTTGCTATTGTTCTTACTAGAGAGTGAAAGACATGTAGAAAGAATGTCCTGGATTACATTTGCTACTGAAATTCGACTTGGTGGGGTGGGGGTGGGGAAGAACCTTTGGTTGCACAAACCCTTGAGTGAGGCAAAGCAGCAGAGAACACAGGTGATGATGCAGCACTGGTCAATCATGATTGACAAGATGTGATGCTAGATAGATGCTTCTGTCCTTGATCATCTGGGACAAAACGTTCTTCCCTTTCAGCCTCTGTCTTCATTCTGTTACTGCAGGGCTTCCCAAGTATAGGAAATTGAGGGACGGTTTCTGCAGTATGTTGCTTTCTCTTTCATAATACTGCTTTATTGGCTCTCCTTAGGAAATAAGACAGCTTCTCAGCTGCAGAATATTATCCTGCATCCAATTATCTCCCTCCTTCCTGCCTTAGATGTGCTTCTGTTTCCTAGAGCCATCAACTGCCTTCTATACCTTGACCTTGGAAGTGACTTTGATGCTTTTCTGTTTCATAATCTTCCTTTGTTTGACAAACATGAGAGTTACAGAATAGTGAAAATACTTTCAAGCCATTGCTATACATGCTTCACATGAAAGCACATCTCTTTCATGCAGTTCAGGGGGGTTTAACTCCCAAGCACATGCAAGCAGGACTCAAGTCTTGGAACCAGAGCATTAGTTTAAAGGATCAAACTAGGAGTATGGATTGCTAGAGAACGACCTATTTCCTTTCATATTTGGGTTTTCTTATCTTCTCTCTCTTGTGGTATTATATCAGTCTTTGCATCTCTTTCCTGCTTTTGCTTCTATGCTGTTGACATTTAGTGAAAAAAACAACTACCACTAATTTTTTTTTTTTTTGGAGAGGATTTGCTTCCAGGTAAATGTGCATAGAAGCTGTAAATGTCCTGAACCCTTTCATATTTTTATTGAATCATTAAAATGTTTAGGATAATAAGATCAATTAAAAAATACAGCTCCTATTTCCATCCAGTTTTATATGTCCAACAGCTGAGGTGCTGAATACAGTATTGTTGTGTTTTGGTATATTGCACTGATGGTATACACAGAATTTCAGGAAATTTTCACCTACCAGACTTCCAACACCAGTTCGTGTGCTTTGGGAAAGTGATGCAAATATTTTATAATGGAGGGTTTGCAATTCTTGAATAAAATTTTCGCAGACAAGATCTTAAGGGCTAAGTCTAAAGTTAGTCTTAGTCAGAGGAGACCTGTAGAAATGAATGAGATCTGTTAGCCAACACTAATGGAAATCTCAGTGATTTTTATTGGGTTGACTCTATTTGGGACCAATATATTTATTTGCTTTTAACCTGCATCATCTTCACAGGAATTCTGTGAACCTAAACATACAAATGAAAGGTCTGCTGCTGTAAAGATTTCTATTGTGTCCTTTAGGGAAAACCACCTTTTTTCATCTTAGGCAGATAGCCCAGCTGCGGTCCTTCCTTGATGTTGGGGCGCTCACCACCTTGGTACATGCGCTCGTAATCTCGAGATTATACTACTGTAATGCGCTCTACGTGGGGCTACCTTTGAGGCTGCTGTGGAAACTGCAGGTGGTGCAGAATGCGGCGGCCAGATTACTCAGCGGAGTGAGAAAATACCAACATATTTCACCCACTCTGGCTGCATTGCATTGGCTGCCCATCCGATTCCGCATTGACTTCAAAGTGTTGATGCTCACATATAAAGCCCTAAACGGTTTAGGACCTGGATACTTGGTGGAACGCCTTCTCCCGCCAAGATCTACCCGTGTCACTCGTGCGAGCCAGGAGGTGAGGCTGAGGAGCCTAACGCCGAGGGAGGCCCGGAAGGAGAAGACAAGAAATTGGGCCTTCTCGGCAGTGGCTCCTCGCCTCTGGAACAACCTACCTCCTGAGATTCGCGTGGCTCGCTCGCTGGGTATTTTTAAGAATCAATTAAAAACATGAATGTTTAGGCAGGCCTTCCCATCAGATAATTCCTGACGCCCTTTTTTCCCCCCCTCTCCTTCAGCTTTCCCATTCTGTTCAGTATTTCTGTTATGTAAAATTGTCTTTATACGTATATTTTTGTATTATCTTTTAATGTTGTTAGCCGCCTAGAGTGGTCCTGACACGACCAGATAGGCGGGATATAAATAAAATAAATAATAATAATAATAAATAATAATAACAAGATCTCCTAATGTTTAAAGGGAGATGCTAATGTGCCAGTTTCCATGTCACATGAAATCTTAAAATACTACTCTTGCTTCTGCTTCTTAACTATTGTTCAAATTTAGTAGTGTTAGAAAGTTGCAGCTCCATTATTTCTACGGTCAAGGAACATCTGAGGCATAGACAGCAGTGACTAAAGGTAGATATGAAGGTATTCATGAAATTCTTATAACTTTTAAGTCCAACATGGAATGAATGTTTCCATAACAATTTTCAGTTTTATTTGGGAAAATATTCCATTACAAGGGAAGATCTACTGTGTCCTTGTGTGTGATACAACAGTTCAGGTTTTGATTAATGGAAAAAAATAACATCCATTTTAGCACCACTGAGACTAGAATCTTATCTGAATGCAGTTCAGACAAAAGAGAGCTGTTGACTCTTTTATAGAAAAAAAAGTGCAGGTGCATCTATTCCCTCTTCACAAAAGGCCATGCCAACATTGCATGAGCTTCTGGTGATAATAGGTGAATCTGAGTTGACATGGCAAGTCCTGGAGAGGAAAATTTTTCCAAATGGCTACAGTTTACCTGAGCAGAGAGCAGACAGCAGAAGCATGGACTCTCTACAGTACTACAATCAGCCTAATCTTGCCAATGCTTTTCTGGCTGGGCTTCTGCACCCTTAATGGGTACCCATCAGAAACGTGACAAAGCCTGTCCTTATTCTGTGGTATGAAAAACTTCATTTTAAAATTTTGCTTGCCATTCAGTTGTGAAAAGTGCAAGGGTACAATAGGAATAAAAGCTGCTGAGCCTAGATATGCATTTCATTTTCTTTTTCTGGTGTAAAGTAGGTAGCTTCAATACTCCCATTTGAGACAATATTACTTGAGATGAGTACATGCTTTAATTGTTTCTAGCATGAGTCTTTCCAAGTAATCTTGATTAATAGGAGGCCATGAGCTATTTAACCTGGAGCTCTGCTCTGTAGGTTTGCCAGTTTTTTAGCTGGTGGCTACTGCTGTTCCTTTAGGAGTAGTTGTGTGTTTAGATACAGTATTAAAAAGTTTATTTCCTTAGTGTGAAAAAGTTCAAATGCTATTTTTTGAGGAGCTAGCCAAACTAGCTCTTATGGTCAGTTGGCCATTCCAAGACTGTATCTGTTCAGATGAAACCTCAGATATTGTTTTAATCTGTGAGCAAAAGTGCAGAAATAACCTCACACTTCTATGAAGCAGAGTGATTGGTAGCATGGCCCTCCAGATATTGTTGGACTTCGACTCTATTAATATCTCACTATTGGCTCTGCTAGGGCTGCTTGGAGTTACACCCTACTAATATCTGGAGGGACATATTTGCCTACCCCAGTTGCCCATTCATTCCATTTACATCATCTAAGACTTAATCTAGGGTGGGGTAGGAAATGGGAATGCCTTTTTATAAAATAGTCACTTTAAGTATATTAAAATTTAAAATATATTTTTAAACTTAAAAAAAGTGTTGTCTAATTAACTGGAACTGCCATTTTAGTCAATGAAACATTGCAGTCCTAGATTGTACAGTACATCCTGAAATATATGGAGAGCATTATGTGACTGGAAGTGTTCATTTACCCTGCAGCAAGAGTGGGAAGCCACTGTTTGCACAAAGGTTTTATTTAAGAGCAGCCCTGAGTACACAATCCGTTGGACCCACCTTCCAGATAAGCCCAAAAAACTGAATGTGCTTCTCATTCCCGCAGTTCTTCATTAGTCAGTTCTAACTTACCAAATGGCTTGAAAAGGACAAAAACTGTGAAATCAACAGTCTTGATGTTTGCAAAGGTTTCCCTGCTTGATTGCCCAGAGATGAATATAAAATTGCCAAAAGTGGGTGGATGTTTTCTCAGCCCAAAAATAGAACAGCAGCTACTGTTACACCATTTCTAGTGCTAACTCACAAAGGAGAATGCCCGTAGCCAGTAGTATTTCACCAGTAGTAGTTTTATTGCTAAGGGTACTTTCATACAAGCAAGGGACAAAGAGGTACTTTTGCTTATAAGAGTCTTATGAGAAGGCAGGCTTTCTCTTAAAAGCAAAAAAAAAAAGCAAACCTCTTCCTTACAACTTTCATGCGCAAATGCTAGTTTTTCCCCTCCTAATCTACAAGCATGATAATGGTGGCTGAAATCATGGGAGGAGACAGCCCCGCTGCTTTCCAGGCCTCTCCGTGATGCTGAGTCTGGAAGGCAAAATATGGCCTGTGCGTGTGCTTTTCTTTCCATCAGCAAATGAAATGTTAATTGTCATAACGGTGTGCCTGTTGCATGTTGTTCAGTTTTTCCAGGTTGCCTGGGGAGTTGTACATTCTGTTGACAGCTGGACTGTTCAGTTTAAGATAATCAAATAGCTTTGGGGTGTCTTTGTTTTAAAATACAGGGGCTGTTGAGATGGCATGTGTCCAAGAAAGCCAGTGCTCAAGACCATTCCATGTGACCAGAGAACTGTTCTTCAAATGTGAGATACATCCTCTGGCTCATGAGACAGTAGAGTTGCAATCTTTATAAATTGGCCTTTAGTCTGTGCCTCCTAATAGACCTGAAGTTTGAAGCACAAAATATACATTAGATGGACCTTAAGGCTTATTGAGACAAAGGATTACAGTGGGGTCTCTACTTAAGAACTTAATCCGTATTGCAAGGTGGTTCTCAAGTTGAAAAGTTCTTATGTTGAATCTGCATTTCCCATAGGAATGCATTGAAAACCATTTAATCCGTATCTGCTCTTTTCCGTCCATAGAAACTACTGTGGAACCTCTACTTAAGAATTTAATCCGTTTTGGAATGGTGTTCTTAAGTTGAAATGTTCTTAAGTTGAAGCACAATTTCCCATAGGAATGGACTGAAAACCAATTAATTCGTTCTGGCTTTTTTTTTGTTATGTAGAGGTGCGTTCGTACTGTACATTGAAGCATTAGTTCCCATAGGAACTAATGCAAAGCTGGTTAATACGTACTCTACCACTAGGGGGAGAATTTTTTTAAAACCTAAGATGACCTAAGGTTAAAAAAAGAACAGGAAAGGTTTTTTTTTCCTGTTCTTATCTTGGATTTCTGTTCTCAAGTAGAAGCAAAATTTAGCAAATGGAGCTGTTCTTAAGTTGAATTGTTCTTAAGTAGGGACGTTCTTAAGTAGAGACCCCACTGTAGTTCCTTCCTGCTTTGTGCTGGTTGGTGCCTGATGAGCACAGAGCTTGCCAGTGTTTCTGTCCACACAAAATTTTAAACCCTATCTTCTCTTTTAAAAAAAATTGGTTCCTCTTTTAACAACTGGTTCAAAAATATTTTAAAAATCTTGAAGAAAGACTTTAAAAATTCTTTTCTGCTATATTTTTGTTTTGTTGTTTCAGTAAATAAGAACTAAATTGAAATAATCTGATGGGAGCCTGTGACAGCAAACGTCTGCTGCTGATCCATTCTGGAAATCTGCACTTTTAAAACAACCACAGTATTTTAAATAGCTTGAAAATCCTTTGGATGTGATCTGCTCTGCTGGATTGTTGTTGTTAAATTGAAAGTTTCTGACCAGAGATGGTTTTGTTTCCGGAACTTTGCCCCCTTCACAAAGTGAAACAAAGCAAACACCACTATCACCAAAACACTGTAAGATGTAGTTTAAAAACCCTTAAAAAACAAGGTTTTTGTCATTCTTTGTTGCATTTGGTATCAATATAAGACTTACATTGTCGACAGTGAGAATAATGCAACTATCACCAGCGCACTATTAGATACCTATAAGGAAGCAAATATACTGTCTGAATGAGCCCTTACTTAGGAAGTCTGGGATTGTGCTAAAGAGGGTAGAGTTGATATCAGTTCCCCCACCATAACTAGTTAGAACAATTATGAGAAGAGAAAAAAGTACAGCAAGGCGGAGGGCATTAAAAACAAACTTTTCCAATCATTGCAAGGGTAAGGTTCATCTGTTGAATACCTGCCTGTCATGCAGTTGTTAAAGGCACAGGATGTCTTCCAGGAAAAAAAGGCAGCAACATTACTATTCAGTAAGGAGCACTCTTTATTCACACATGTATATATGTTACTTCCAGTTATGTTGGCAGCTCTGGCTCTGAGCAATACTACGTTTCATACATTCACATTTAATCATACCATTATGTGAGATCTTACCCTAGCATTTTGTTTAAAAGCTAGGGCAAGATCTCTTTTGTCAGGTAGAAACTATGTCATGTGAACAGGAAAATGGCTGACAGTATTATTAATTATTAAAAATATAAGCTGCAATTTGCAACCTTATTTGTCGAATGAGGTTCTTTTAAAAAAATCAAATCATTTTCAAAGCTCACCTTTTTTCTGGAAGCATTTAAGTATAATAGGGACTCATTTTTAGGTTATATACCAAATAGAAGACATAAGACATAAGACATAAGAAATTTATTTGTCATTGCGCTCACAAGTGGGTGCAACGAAATGAGGTGCTCTTCCCCAAGGTAAAACTGGACAACACTACAAAAAAAAAGTTAAAATATACACAACTTTCACCATCCAAATATAGATACCCCGTTTTCTCTCAGCAATTAAAAAGTCCACCAAAAACTTATGGCCCCGCATTTAAACTCAATACTGCACTTGGGTAAAAACTGTTCTTGAATCTGCTTGTCCTTGCTTTCAATACCCTGAATCTCCTTCCTGATGGTAATAGTTTAAAGAGCTGATATCCCGGATGAGAGGAGTCTTTCAGTATGTTAGATATCTTCCTCTTACATCTGTTCTTATACAATTCTTCCAAAGAGGGGAGTGAACAGCCAATGATGTTTTGGGCCGTCTTGATCACCCCTTGAATTGCCTTTTTCTCTGCCACTGTGCAGCTCGTGAACCATACACAGAGACAGTAGGATAATATACTCTCAATCGAACTCCGATAGAAGGTGATTAACAAACTCTCAGTCAATTGTTGCTTTCTAAGAATCCTTAGAAAATACAACCGTTGTTGTGCCTTCCTGATTAACGCAGCGGTGTTTGCACTCCAAGTCAGGTCATTTGTTATGATAGTCCCAAGAAACTTACATTCAACCACCTGTTCCACACAAACTCCATCTATATACAGTGGCTGAATGTCTGCTCTTTTTTTCCTATAGTCCACTATGAATTCCTTGGTTTTTTGGATGTTAAACATTGCTGAATTCATCAGTGCACTACAGAGAAATAGCACACAGGGACAAATGTTCGGGCAAATGGGGATATGCTGGATTCGTTTCCAGGAAACTGCAGAGAGAGCATTTAGATGGGAAAACACTCCAAAATGAGGAAGGCTTGCAGCATGAAGCTTAAATGTTAAGCTAGATCAGAGGTGGCAGCTGTACTGAGAGTTAAATGTGAATGTGCAGTAGGATGTGGCAGCAAAGATACCCGTTGTTATTTCAAATAGCATACAAAGAACTATGGAGTAAAAAAAATGTCCTTCTTTCTGCATGTATTTCAAGAACTTGATATTCAATCTGAGTCTGTTAGGTTGCCATTCTTTGCACACTTAAGAATAAGTATCATGGAACTGAATAGAACCTAAGTTCTAAGTAGACATGCAGTAGATTGGATTTACTAAGTGAAACAGTACACCAGTGATGGAGAGAAAGAAGACCTTGATTTACAGGTTGATCGTGGAGTGTTTTGCAGTAAGTACAAAACATCTGTACAAAACAACAGCAACAAAATGACTAGCTTTATTATCCCAGTCCTAAAATGATATTGACTCAAATACAGAAACCTTAAAATAATAAAGAATACATTTTGTGTAGAAGGACTGTAACTTAATTTTGGTAAGCAAAACAAAATTTTAATCTCCCAGTTCTTTTCTGTTAAGTGTTTTGCACCACACTCTGGTTGATAGATCTCAGGGTTCTAGTAAAAAACAGAGCTGGGAAATGTTACTTTTTAAGATTAGATCTCCTGCATGGCTGGGGTTTCTGGGAGTTGTATTCCAAAACAGTAATGTTTCTAGGTACATTCCACTAGCCAGAAATCAGAGCATCTCTACTGAGGGATGTTATGTGCAACATCAGCCTTTCACACTGCCTGTACAAATTTACTTTTTTATGAGTAAAGATTTAGAGAAAATAAATTGTGCTCTCTTTGTTTAAATGTCTGAGTCATATTGAAGAATGAAATTGTGAGTCCAAATGCAAAGGTAATAATTCTGGTGGGCACAGAAAGTGGGGAATAATGGTTGTAGTGAGTTTTAGGCATTTGGACCAGGAGTGAGTAAATTCCAGGGTTCCAACAGAATTTTTTTCTTGTATTCATTACAAATTTATACCCCAGCCATCTAGTGCCATTGTTCCTGCCCTAACTTCCTCCAGTGGTCCCTTACTGGAAGTGGAATTATTTGGGGTTTTAAAAAATCCATCTCGTGCAGGGAAAGGGATTGCCTGTTAAAACAAGGTAGAGAGGTAACTGCCTTGTTTAAAAGAAGAACCACACCCGTGGAGATTCAATTCTTCCATTTCTAAGAGGGGAGAAATTGGAGATTCTAGAAGCTTAGATCTACTTTAGAACTTCATCAGAGTGTCAGGTTATGACTGGGAGACCCACGGTCAAATCTCCACTCTCTCATATCAGGTTTATTGGCCAGTTACTAACTCAGACTAATGTACAGTACCTTACATGATTATTGTTAATACCCTAGGAAGGACCAAAATAAAATGTAGCTTATAGGCACCTAAAATCAGAGATTGGCACCAATGTATTACAATCAATGAAGTTATCAATTAACTTGGATATTTTCTAGTGTAATTGGGCAATTTAATTTAGAATTTGGGGTTGTTGCATTAATGGTTATCCAGTGGTGAACTAGATATGGGAGATTGCAAGGAAAGGAAGCTGTTGCCAGGCAGCAGGATCACTAGTGAACTACATAATAAAAACCCAGTTTTTCTTCCATTCTGAGATTTGCTTTGCTAAGCCTGGTGAAAAGTCTTAAAGTGGCCAAGAAGGTTCATTTATTCCTTAAGAGCATCTGAAGAGCAGTAACTACTTCTCTAGCATATGGATGCTAGGATGTAAACCTGAAGTTGTTCCTTTGCCATTGAAAGGCACATAGAAGTCAGAACTTCACTGGAAATTATTGTTCTTGCACTGATTTACAGGAGGAGCCATGAAATATCTTGCCCCCACCCAAGTAGATCTTAAAGATCTGAAACTCTCCTAGATTTATAGCACCACACTTAGAATTACTGTTTAGTTTCCATATTGCAGGCAAGTGCACAGAATGTCCATGACTCTCTTATTTTTTAAGAGTATCATACAAAACTGTGATCAGTGTGTAAAATTAATCTAGAATTCTTCAGCATAAGAAATTGTATGTATGTTCTGGGCGGGGGATGGGAGATTCAGAAAGAAACCTGTTTTAAAGAAGCAGGCAGACAAGATCTCCAGGTGATTAATATCTTCAAGGAGTGTCCTGGGCCAGTGTGTTGGGACAACAACAAAGTACTTAGTGTAGGAAGGTAGGTAGGTAGGTAGGTAGGTAGGTAGGTAGGTACTGTAGGTATTTACACAAAACTCCTTTTTTGCTGGGATTGAGACACACAGAAATGTGACAAACCCTTGTCAGAGAAATTGGGATAAAATTTAGTCTACATCTAGGTGAACCAATTGCAACTAAATTAACAGAATTTAGCCAATTTTGCCAGTTGCACCTAAATTAACAGTATTACCTAATAGCTGGAGGAAGAAGTTATCCTTGGTTTGAAGTTCTGTTTGGACAATGTTAAATGTCTGTGTGTGATATTCTTTTGTAAACTCGCTATGGATTTGGCTACTGAAGGACAATTTTAGTGAATTTCCAGCAGCGTTCTTAACCAGGAGTTCCCAAGTGGACAGGATTATGGCTGTATGTTATCTACACTGATGTTGACCTCTTCCAGGAGGAGGTAAGCCAGTTAATTCTGTGGGATCAGCAAGTAAGCTTGGGGGAGTGGGCAGGAGATGGGGCCAACTTCTGCTGCTTGTAATACCATTCAGAAACAGAGAGAAAATTGCACAATTGAGATTAGAGAATTGTTTGTTGCTTTAATAATAATAGTTGCAATGCCACTGCATCGCAGGTGATTAACATTTTTAGTGTTGGAATAGAAGGGCTAGCTGAGGTATTTGAGGGCAGAATTGTAATCCAAAAAGTAACTTTTCCAAGATCTATTTCACCATTAGTTTTGCTGTTAGGGATTTATTAGTGAGCCCAATTATTCTTCCGAGCCCACACAGCACAAATCTAGATGGAGAAAACTTAAATATTTTTAAAAATTACAGTTTTAGTGGTTTTTGCCGATTGTTTTTATTCTGAAAATATGCACACATTACTTACAGGTATGGAGGATCTTTTAAAATCTGAAGAGTGGAATTTGGTTTAGAATTTGACCTCATCTTCTTTCTCACACAGGTTATTCCAGGCCATGACTCAGACATATTAGTGAGGGAAGTGTGTGTACAGCTTTTGCTGGTTGTACACTTATTGATTCTGCTTATAAACAGATAGGGTTATTTCTCTGAGTACTGTAGTTTGTCCAGCAGCAGGCCTCTGACACTAATAAAAACAAGTAGGTGTTTTTTTTGTTGGTGGTTTATGTCAATTTTTAAAGGGCTTCATTGTGATAGTGAACACTTTCTTTTCTGCTGTCCCAATGAATTATCCAGCAGACATCCTTAAAATGGTGCACATTGATAAAGCACAGTTTAGTGCTGGAGCTGGTGGAAAATGTCAGCTCTCTACCCTCTTCCAGACTCATTGTGATGCTGCAACATTGCTTGTAGATATCTTATGCCAGCACACAGCCCTTGAGCCCAGTCTTATCCCCAATTCAGTTTACTAATGTGTGAGCAGCCCCAGCCGCTGTATCCATGATGAGGCAGCAGGTACTGGTGATCAGTTAAGCTTCATCGGTCTCAGCATACAAAGAAAAGAAAAACAATGTCTCTGTAGTCCTTTGCAGGATGGGGCCTCTAGCCCCAAGCAGCAGGAATGGAATTGATTGCATTCTATCCTTCCAGGGTTGAGAGGATATTCTGTCCCAACCCCCAGCTCCGAGGGAGTTACTTCACTCCCGTGGCAGCTCATCTTGGCCAAAAAGGTCCAGGCTGTTAAACAGGCTTTGCCAGCCGAGTCTCCCAGCATGACATCCAGCAAGCAGAGGAAGCTGTGCAGCACCGGCTGACCCTGGGAGCTTCTATCTTTCGGCTTTCATCTTGCCTTCAGATAAGCCAGCCGTCCTCCGGAGATGGAGGTCTCTTAGAAGCTCCTTTCAGCATCTCCCCCAGCAGACTACAGTATTTTCTCTTTTCTCCAGAGGTGACGGACACTCCCAAATGTCCAATTCCTCCTCCCCCTCTCCTTGCTCACTTGCCTCTATATCTACCTCAGCTACAGCTGTTTCTCTGTGGGTGGGTTTAGGGCCTCCACCTTTCATCTGCCTCAGGTGTTTCCTTCAAGGCCAACAACGCTTCTGCCATTGCTGAGGGGGCCTGCCTATATTGGTACTTAGCTCCTTCCCCCCCCCCCCCAACCTGCTGGCTCACACAATGTTTACAAGTGAAATGGAGGGATGAGGTCCCCTTTATAGGAGAAGAACCACACCTTTTTTCTTTAAATCTGCTTTCCCCCTGTTTACAAACTTTGCAGCTATGGAAGAAACAATTTGCAGCACAAAAGAGCAAATTCATAAACGATTTGATACTGGTTAGAAAATTGCCCTGAGTCAGATTTTTGGACTGTGTAACTCAGTATTATCTATTAATAATAGAGATGGGCAGAAAATAAACCACGAACCAAAAAATTCCACTAACTGGCCTGGTTCATGGTTTGTTTAGTGGGTGGTTCATAGAAACACAGCTTCACAAGTTGAAGTGAAATGCTGAACTTTTTCATCGTTGACATTTTGCTTTGCTTTGCTTTGCTGCCCCCCCCCCAAGACCCCTTCATGGGCCCAAGCACATACTTTATTTTACAGTAGGCTGTCTGGGACCTGCTTCCTGGGAGACTTATGGGAAGTGCAGTTTTGCTGCCCTTTCGGGCTATATGTAGGGAAATTTCAAAGAACTATACTTCCCTAAGCCTCTCAGGAAGCACTGGGGCAGGAAGTAGGTCTACTGTCCTACTTAACTGGATAGTGTGACAGCATCGGATGAGGGGAGTCGTCCCAATGCTGGGGCTCATGAAGAGGGGTGCAAAGCTCATAGAGAGGGGTTTTTCTGTGTAGCTGGCTACACAGAAAGCACCTCTTCGTTTAGAGATGGGCATGAATCAAATGAACCACGAAACAGTACATTTTTTAAAAAAATTCTGCATGGTTCGTAGACATAGCATGCAGTTTGCTACTGAATTAAGTCAATAGCTGATAAATGCCCTCCACAATTAGTACCTTAAATCCTGCAGATCTGGTATTTTAGAACTCATCCCTTGACAAAGAAATGTACATATGTTTATAGAGCAGCAAAGTGGAGGTGGGTAAACGATGGACATCTAAAAGTTGCTCAAATGCAACTCCCAGCATTCCTCACCATTGGTTGTTCTGGCTAGGGCTGCTCGGATTAGCAGTCCAACAACATCCAAAGTGCCGCATTCTGTCTACCCCAACTCAACTAGGATGCTATTGCAATTTTCAGAATACCTGTATTACACCTGTATTCACTTAGAACCAGAGTATTAGTGCCCTTCATGTATATAACAACAAGGTTGTACAGTATATTAGATGGTTGTTGTGGGTTTTTTGGGCTTCTTGGCCATGTACTGAAGGTGGTTTTTCCTAACGTTTCGCCAGTCTCTGTGGCCGGCATCTTCAGAGGACAACAAACTGTATATTAGATGTTTATTTCTCTGCCCTGAATCTTATCTCTCAAGAGATCTTGCCAAAACTCATTCAGGCTAGAAATTAATAAGAGATGTATTCATTGGGAAATTAAATTATTTTCAAATTCCTTAATATTTGAAAATAATTGTTATTCTAGCCTGAAGGAAGGATGGAAGGACTAAGACAAGGTGAATTAAGGGCTAGAAGTGAAGAAATTTGTTTACATGCTCCCCCCCCCCCCCCCCAAGATGGCATCTTGAAAGTTTCAGGAGTGAGAGGATGAGGTAGAATGACAATTTTCTTCATCTGGTGTTCAAGAAACATTCCTGGGCTGAATTACAGAGGCATCACATGATACTCAGGAGGGCTTAATAGGCTGCTGTAAACGGGTATCATGCTGCAAGCATCACATGGCACTCAGGAGGTTCATCATTATATGCAGTCTGCTCTGTTTACTGTGCAATACTGGGGCTGGAAGAGGGAAAATCACATTAGGAACCCTTGATTATTAAACATGTTTTTGGATATAAAATAACTACTGAGACTTGTAAGTCAGAAGGAATTTGGGAAAGATTTCTACTGTCTGGGCACTGTAGTGTTGGTATCTTATTATCAGAGTGGACAGACGTTAATTCTGGAGTCTGCTCAAAATCAGCAAAGATACCTGATTTCCAGTTATTTAAGAATGACAACAATATTATTTGCTTCTTGTCCTAAGAGAGAATTTATGACAGCCAGGAGTTCATGGATGAAGGAACTGTGAGCAGTTGTGGCACACAAATTGCTGGGCAGAGAATTCTTTTATTCCAGGTGTGTTTTTTCACCAGGTTCCCACTTGGTAAATCTTTGGTTTCTAGCAAAACATAAGATCCTCTAAGTGTAAAGTCTGCCCACTTCTGTCTTGTAGAATTTGCAGTCTCTCAATAGTTTCTAAAATACTCCCCATTTTTAAGCATTTTGGAAAATATTTTGCAAAGCAATGCTTGTCACTGACATTGTTCAGCTGTTTGTTATATGTGGGGTACATATGTGTCTGGTAGAATTCATGGGGTAGGAACACCTGGCTGCAATGGGTCAGGAGTCTGAATCCATTCTGTGCTAAACAGGAATGGGATCATCCTGGATCACTTGGAACATGTTTTGCTGATGGGGTAGATATCTTACCATCTGTGCAGCTTTGGGCACGCTGCAACGTCTCAGAGCACTCCTGAGTAAGCCACTTGTGAGTACTTTATACCCAGAAAACCTGGGAGGGTCAGCATTTAAAAAAATCAAAGCATGCTGCTTATATACCGCTTAAAGCACTCTGTGGGCAGTTTACAATTTAATTATCCAGGCTACACATTGCTCCCCCCCTCCCCCACAAGCTGGGTACTCAATTTACTGACATTAGAAGGATGGAAGACTGGCTACCTGGGATTAAACCTGGGTCATGAGTAGAGTTTTAGCTGCAGTACTACAGTTTAACCACTGCACCACAAGGCTCCATAAGTCAAAACTGACTTTGCTATACACTATTTATTATTATTATTATTATTATTATTATTATTATTATTATTATTATTATTATTATTATTATTATTATTATTATTATTATTATTATTATTATTATTATTATTATTATTATTAATATTAATATTATTAATATTATTAATATTATTAATATTATTAATATTGATATTGATATTATTAATATTGAATGGATCCGAAATGACAGAGCTAGTTCATTCTGTTCTTCGTCAGTAAAGCGGATTTTATTATATGGCTTAAAAATGTGATCTTTCCTTGAAGCAATGCAAAGCAGTTGCTTCAGGGCAAGCAGTTCAAAGGAAGCATAATTTCCTTCCCTTCAATCTGCATATTTGGGTGTCAGTAAAAAAGAGACAAAAACTGCAGTCCTGAACAGACCATTTTTCTATCTTAAGTGTCATGGCACTGAGCAAAATTATTATCACTGCTAATTCTTGCACGAGCTCATTTGCATTAGACTGTGGGATCTTTCAGAACCTCTCATACAAATGCACATCTTGACTTTTAAAGCTCTGTTTACTGTAGCTTGTGTCACAAGACAACAGTCATCCACACGAATCCATTCCATTATTAGAGTCTACTTCAGAGGCTGCTCTTTGGGTCCTGCTGTCTATGTAGGGAAAACCAAGGGAATTGCCTTTCAAATTGCAGGCCCCTGACTTTTAGAGTCTAAACTACAGATATGCGTTCTCTTTTCTTCCCTACCTTGCACATACTCTTAACTTAATCCTTTCACTTGGGAAAATGGTGGGCCTCTTTATTCTTTTGCCAGCCTAGAGACGAAACTCTCCTTTCAAGGAATCATCTCAGGCAGGCAGGCAGAGTCATAATTAGCAGTTTGGGTGCCTGGGCCTTTGCTGTCTTATTGGTTGAGCTTGGGTCGGATGATATTGGCATACAAGGGCAAAGAATGGAGGAACAGGGAAGCATGCTTGGGTCTGAGTGTGTCATGACTGTACTGGATCAACAACAAAACTTCCTCTTCTGTGTTTCCTTCTTGTTCTTGCCGAGTTATGCTTTTTTTTGGCCTTTGGTTCCTCCCGTCCAGAACCTAGACTGAGCTTTAAGAAAGGAGTATGGTGAAATGGCATTGGCAGGTTTCAAGGGGAAGCATCACTAGGACCAACTAGCTTCTGTATGTAGTCTAGATAATTCCTAAAATCCCCCTGCGTACCTGTCCTACAGGTGTCTCAAGTCTTCCTACCAATGGCCCTACAGTTCGATAGGGTGAGACTCCTTGCCTTAGGTGGCTGAGCCTGGTGTTCCATTAATGGGCAGCAAACTATCAATTATTTAGTTAACAATATTTTTCCTTTCTTGGGTGCACTTCATCTGGATTTCTGTCCTGAACTATCTCTGTGTTCCTGACCTGGCAAGGCAACAGCAGGATGACCCTAAAACAGCTGCAGCCACATTTAATGTCTTTTCAGGGGATTATTTTAAAACCATGGTTCTCCACAGAGATACTCCATGGTGAAAAAAATTATAATAGAAATCTCTTTTGCTTTTATAACACCTGAAAAATACAATTCCTGTAAATCAGAATCCGGCAAGTTGTCATCATGACAATAAGCGTTATTATTTTGACTAACTGTGAAGTAGTGATAGACCAAACGGAAAAAGAACAGAGTGAGTCATCCCCTCAACTAGAAATGTCAGAGCGCGAGACAGAGATAGAAAGAAGATAATAGAAAGCGAGGAATTGAGTGTGGAGGAAGAGAAAGGAAGGGAATCAAAGGGGAAAGAAGGGAAGATTGAAATCTGTTTGGCGAAAGAGGGAGAAGGAAAAGGGGAGGAGCAGTTCATTTTGCCTGTGTGGGAAGAGGATATAGGAGATCAAAGTGGGAGGAGACAGTTTAGTATACCGAGGGGAGAGAATGAAGAAGGAGAGGAATAAAGAGAGAGAAAAAGGTGAACACAGATATGAAAGAGTGTGCGGGTTATTAGAAGATTTTTTAATTTGAAGGTAGGAGGGTTACTGTCTGACCCAGACCTGTCAAAGAAAGAGGGAGCATCGACAGAGGTGCTAGAATGGATGGTTGTGGTCTTTCTGCGGGGACCAGGTCACTCATGGAAGCTGATACGACCAGACCAATCCTTCAACCAACCAACCACCGAAGGGAGATTGGGCCAGACACCCTTGTTGTGGGACTATATGTCCGGTTCAGCGGGCTCCAATGAGTAAACCCACTGACGGGGAACGTTTTGGGCCAACCCCTAAATGTACCTTGCCAATTTACAGACGGAGTTGTCATCTTCACATTTTGGACAGTTGTCGGATATCAGTTGTTTTGAACCCATGGAAGTTGTTGTCGAATCACCAAATCTGTTAATATTTCAAAGGAGGCTCAGTCGTCATTTCTCGCCAAAAGAGAGGAACTGCTTCAAATCTTTAACGAACCCAATCACACTAACACTTACTTGCTTTTGTTCTAATTTACTGGTAGGCAAAATGCTATGGACTTAAATTGCTGGTAGGCTAACTTATTAAGGACCCAAGTTTTTCTCTCTCAATTGTTTACTTCCATGCTGGACTGCCAGCTACGAAAGAGATTTTTTTTGGCAAAGCAGTGTTACTGTACAGTGATCTTGCTTCCAGTCTCTCGTAGGCTTTTAATACACAGAAGTATATTTTTAATGCTGATAGGTTTTCGAAAATCACTATCACTTTAAAGGGCTTGCTGAACTTTTAAAAGTAACCATGAACAAATTACAGGAGCCCAGGGACCCCCTTTCATCCACTTGGAGCTGCCAGCCTCCTAAAATAATATAAAAATAAATGATGAGAAGTCTAGTTCCAGTTTTGCAGACAACCATATCTTTTTTTGAAAAACAAAAGGTGGGGGGCTCTGCCTGGATTTAAAGAGATTTGCTGCTCTTTAAGGCTTCAGGTAAAACAGCAGTTCTTTTTAAAATGAAGCCTGTACTATGGGACAGAGAAGCATTTGCCCTCTCTGGCTACATTTTGACCTTAAGTCTATTAATCTTTTTACCAATAAAATGAACTTTCCGGCTGTATTGGTCAAATAGTAGAGCTGCCATGCAGATACACAGGCAGCAAAATTTAGAAAAATAGCACAGAAACAAAAGATTTGGAAGAGAAGAATGGCTGATGAATGGAGAATGAAATAAAAATGTCATTAAGTAAGTGAATGGGGAGCAGAGGACCTGTAGTTTGTAACATTTGAATAGCAAAGGAAGACATTCAAAGACCATGAGAAGATGTGCTGCAGAGATATAGAAGGTGGAAGATTGAGTGGGTGGTTGAATTATGGTAGTATAAATAACTAGAACTGCTAGAATTGGTGCTGCTGCTGTTTTCCAGCATATTTGAGCAGAGATTAGTTACTAGCTGAGATTGAAAGCGAGTAAGAACTGCTTAGAGGTAGATGGCTTATGAAAATATCCAGGATGTAGTCCAGCCACACTGATGCACATTTCAATGCTAGTTACGGAAGTGTTTAATTCTCTCACTGAAATGTATAGGACTTAAAAGTGCTTATCTCTGGCTGGACTGTGTCCCTGATAAAGATTTTGTGTTTCTAGAATGAATCATATTAACGCTTATCTTTCCTCCTTGTGTCCAGCTTTTCTCCATTGTTGTATTTGGCTCCATTGTAAATGAAGGCTATGTTAATAAGCCAAATGAAATGGAAGAGTACTGCATCTACAATCGCAACCAGAATGCCTGCAACTATGGTATCACCGTGGGAGTCCTTGCCTTCCTCAGCTGCCTTCTTTACCTGGCACTAGATGTCTACTTCCCACAGATCAGCAGTGTCAAGGACCGCAAGAAAGCTGTGCTCTCTGATCTTGGTGTATCTGGTGAGCTTTTCAGTAAATGAGCGTTATACAGTACGGTATTCCATAGGTACAGTGTATATGGCAGTACATGAATAAGGCTACAATCCAATGTACTCTTATTTTTATTGCACACAGTGATATTTACTTCTTAATAATCACATATGGGATTTTGCTATAGATTAAAGAGCTTTAGAGTAGCTTCTTTCTTCAGTGTTGTCCCTTTCTCAGCTGCAACTTTCCAACACTAATTTAATCCTAATTTAATTTAAAACTTCCTGTGCCACATTTTCCTGGAATAGTGGTGTCCAGAAGCTTTCACCACTAGCTGTGCTGGCCAGGATTACTGGGAGTTGTAGTCCAAGAATATCCGGAGACCCAAGGTTAGGAACCATTGTCCTAGAGGAACTAGCTATGAAGGGGGAAAGCAGTATAACAGGATTTAGAGTAAGAACGAGTTGGTAAACACCAACTCTTCCAACACCCACCATGGTACAATTTATCATATCTATATGTTGAAATACTGAAAAGGACATGCCTTAAGTAGGCTGCAGGGCAGTTAATATTAAATTTGTAACCTTCTCTGTCACTACCAAAAAGTATTGACCTCAAGCATTATTTTCATTTGTTTATATAGTATGACTATTTATATTATTGTCCTGTTATTGTATTGTTTTGTCTTTATATTTTGTTTTATTGTATTGTGTAAACCACCCTGAGTGGCCTGGGTGGCCAGATGGGTGGTGTAGAAATAAAATAAAATAAATAAATAAGCAAATTATTATGCCAAATTATTAACAACCTTGATGGTTTTGTAACCCTCCCTGCCTCCCAACACAGCATTTTTGGGGTGTTTCAGGACCTTGCTGAGCCTTTGAGATTGAAAGAACCAAATTTAAAAAGTGGAGTACAGGAACAGAGAAGTTGTGGTCTACTTAGGGCTGTGATGGCAATTCTCTTTCTCAGATCTCAGGGAAGATCTTTCTAGAACTGCAGCTGTAAGCTTTGGAGTGGAAATGAAGAGTATTCAGAGTAGCCTGTATGTGCTAGATAATTTCGAACTGGAAGGTTTTGCAGTCATGAAGGAAATCCTTCTGCTTATTCCTCCTTCTTTCCCTCATACATTCAGGGCTTCTTGTCTGACACTTTCCTTCAGCTGGTCCCATTTTTATCACTTCTCACCTACTGTTAGGTTTTTCCTCCTTGAATATGTGCTCTCTCCCTCTCAGACCTGGTGGCAGTGCAGATTTTGGTACATAGCTTTTGATCCAGACTTAGTCATGCTTAGAGTAAGCCCAGAGAAATTAAAAAAAAAAAGATTTCAATTGGTAATTGCTAACTTAAGACTCATTGATTCAATGAATCTGTTGTAAATATGATTAAATGTGCATCACAACCCTTTCTCCGTCCTTTAAATGTCTCTCTGATGCGATGATGTGTGCATCTTTTATCTCTGACTATTAGTGAGATTCTGACAAGCTGCAAAATGCCCACTGGGTAGGCTTTGCCAATCTATAATTCAACTTGCTGATTTTTACAGTGGAATTTGGGATTCAATTTTTTTCCACATCTGGAAACTAATGCAACACTGACTCTCCTGCCAAAGTACTCCTTCAAAGGGATTTTAGGCATGTTCTAGGGCAAGAGCTCAAGAGTGATGTTCATGTTGCTCATTCTTCACAACAATTCCGTGGGATGGTTATGTAAGGCTAAGAAATGGTAGCATTCCAAAGTCTCCAGTTGGCAAACTGGGATTGAAACTCAGGTCTCCCCAGTCTGAGTCCAGCAATGTAAACCTAGTTTCTACTACTAGAGCTCACCCTTGCAGTACTCTGATCAGCAGTGGACAACCATAGTAGACGTCTGACCTCCTTCAGTTCCTGGCATAATATACCTCTGGCTTATTCCGCCAAAGAGGTGGGCACAAGGTCTGCAATGTTTTCAGTGATACTATATTGGAAGACTATGGAAAACTAAAATGATTGCCAAGAGCTGAGCATGAAAGATAGTGAAATCAGCAGTAGACCTGCTAGGCTTGCTGATGCTGAGCATGTATCACGGTGCTTTTCATGTTCCCCTGGATGTGGGGGGTTGCTAGGGTTCTTTGGGTTCTCTGTTGCCCCACATGTTTACTTCTGAAGACCACAGAACAAAGGAGGCTGGGTACAAAGATAACAGAAAGCATGTTCTATTACAAATGGGTGTCTTTCACCATTTAAAGAAGTATCACTTTTTAATACAAGCTGAGCATCTTATCTAGCTGAACAGCAACCAGCCAACTCTCTTCTCGTATCTGAAGTTCTGTGTTGGTGGACACATTTTAATGAAATTTCAGTGTGCCATTACTATATTTTTCAGTGAGAAACTTCCAGGAAACACCAGGATTTCCTGGAACAAAGCTTGAAACTGCCATAAAAGCTTATTTCCATCACAGGTTGTTCTACCACTAAGCCATCAGCTGCAAACATAAAATTATCCTAAATCTTAAAATCAAATTAGTCACATACTTTCATATCAAGAGATGGGTAGTGTCCCATGAATCCCAAGGTAAACATGGATTTAAATTTTAAATCTTTCTTTCAAGCAAGAATATAGGCTGGAATCCTGTTGCATAACTTACCTGTTGAAAATGATGACATCACTGTCAGGAGGCGATTTTCAGTAATATAGTGGACCCTTGACTTACAGACGGCTCCACTTACAGACTTTTCAAGTTACAGACTTCTCTGGCCACAAAATTTAGGTTCGACTTGCAGCCGGAGAATCGACCTACAGACGGGGAAAAAACCCCAAATGGAACAAAAACGGCTGGTTACGGATTAATCGATTTTCAATGCATTTTAGGTCAATGGAGCCTCGACCTACAGACTTTTTGACCTGCAGCCACCGTTCCAATACGGATTAATTCTGTAAGTCGAGGGTCTTGCATCTCCTGTAGCTTCCACACAATTAAATGGATTACATGGGGAAGTTACAAGATAGAAGTGGAAAGTTTTTAATACAGAAAATGCCCCCTTGCTGATGACCTCATCACCCTTCTACAGGTGAAAGTTACACAACAGGATGTCAGCGACTGTCTTACAAAATAAAACAAAAATGCCACACTGATAATATTGAACTACTACAATCTGGATTGTGTCTGACTGCAAGTTTCAAAATGGGGGAAAGAATCTGATTGCCAGCTTGTAGTGAAGTTCTGCAGTACTAGTAATCACATAGAATTGCTGAGCAGAGCTTAGAAATGTTACTGTTTTGGAACAGCAGCTCCCAAAATCTAGCCAGCATGGCTACTGGGCATACTAGTAACAGTTTCAAGTTGTGTTTCTGAGAACTTTGCATACATACCATCAGACTTTTTTGGAACTCTGCAAAGCATACTGTGAAATGCTGACTCTCTGCCTTTGAAGGTTAGCCAAGAAACCCACAGCTCTGTTTGCTTTCTCACTGCCATTAGATTAGTGGTGGAATAATATTATTTGGATGGGTGCCAGAAGATCGCAACCATTATCACTACTGAACACGTTGCAAGTTAGATGACGTCTGGGAGTGTGGCCATGCTTTTGTTGTCATGTGATCTCCATGAGTTGGCTTTGCTGTGCCTAGCCTTTTCCAGGCCAAGTCCCTGATCCAAGCAATGGCTGCAGGACTGTGCTCATGCAGATGGTGTCTGGGTCAAGGCTGATTTTCCTTCATGGGTCAGACTGGTTTTGCCTTTCACTATTGAGAACACCTGGCAGGCAAAGCATAGACCTCATCCACCAGGGGCAAGAAATAGCAATGGGGACTCCCCTGCCCAGTGCTCATGCTCTCAGTTTAAACAAAATGTAATCACTGAATCCATTCTTCCTGTTTCTTGCTAAAAGAAATTTCATTCCAATTCATAGCTTGTATAATTGGAATTCTTTTAAAGCTCCTCATTAATAGTTATTTGGATGTATTATTTGCTTGCATGCAAAACATTAGGTCTGTTAAGATAGGGTTCTTTGATTAAATTATTTACAGTGGGGGATTCAAAATCTGGAAATATCTGTTAGCTTTTTTAAAACACTTCATTGGTTTTACTCTGCTTCTGAAGTGTACTGGTGCTGTTAAATTCTGAAAACCATTTTGAAATGCATGTAATTCATAAGAGCGGAGATGTACAGCACTTGGAATTAGCTTTATAGCAGCTCAGTCCTCCAGGCAGCAAAGTTTGCATATGGTCTAAGCAGACTATCATTAGATTAGGAGCATGCAGGAATTTATGCCTCCAAATCTCAAATTCCCAAAGATGCACAGGTAATAAAAGTTACAATTGCTGATCATTGTCCCTGTTTATTTTAGCTGTGCCACTTCCCATAACTTTTTTTTCTTCCAGAACAGGCTTTCAAATTTACTGCTCCTTGGTCTCATTCAACCTTTTCCTTGCCCTTTTTAATTGGCACATCTTCTGAATATTCTAACTTGTAGTGGGCTATACAATTGGAATTTGGTCCAGTCTGTCGGTCTTTTGAGGTTTTGTAGTACATATATGTCTAGGAAAATGTGAGAACTATAACTTATACATATACTTTGCTCTCTCTAAGTCCTGTTGGAGCAGAAATTGGGACATGTTTGTCCCCAGATGCAGGAGAGCAAATAAATTGCTGTTCTTCCATCACTCCCTTGTATATCCCTCTGTAAGACTCTTCTGATTAAAAAAAAAGTCAACCTGCCCTGTGTTTCCCTAGCAACTAGTTTTATCTCCATCCAGGAATGCAGATTTATGTTATGATAGAACCACTGTCTGTGTGCTCACAGTGACACCAAGGTCCTACTATTTTGGTTTCTTGCTTTGTATGTATGCTGTGGGGAAAAAAGGAAATAAACATGTAGACATGATCCCTGGCCCTAGTTCATTGTGAAGATTCCTGCATATCTGCTGGAGCCAGCTAGGCTAACTGTATTTGATGGACAACATGACAGCCATTCTAAGGATTGTCAGGTAGAGGAAGGGATGCGCATTGAACTCAAAAACTTCAGGAGTGCTGAATGATGATGGTGATGATGATACTGCAGCCTAAATGCAAACATTCTGATCTATACCTTTGTACTGCATGTAGATAGAAATACGTATGTACCAATTGGGGATAACAATGCATTTGAGCAAGTGGGCTGTTGTCCATGAGAGTTGATGTCATCGGTTTAATGATGGTTTAATTTTCAGTTGAGTAGCCATGTTAACCTGTTGGAACAAAACCAATAAAGAATCCTGCAGCATCTTAAATGTGTACCAAGTTTTATTTGGCATACATTTTCATGAACTGCACCCCACTTTGTCAGATGAACACTTTAATCTGCTGCAAGCCTGTGCCAGCAGCTGCTGTAATGGATTGATATGCCAACAGTTCTGAAGGATTTGGGGTGCCTTAGATATACTGTAGTTAAGAAATGCAAGCAGTTTCTCACCTGGCAATACTCCCCTTTCAGTTCTTCCTGGTTCCCTCACTAGAGAAACATGAAGTTGTGAATACCACGTTTTATCTTTTAATCACAGATCTACCACATAAGCCCACGATGGGCTACCCAATTGGAATTTGGTCCAGTATCTTGGTCTTTTAAGGTACTGTAGTATATAAATTATTAAGAAAATGTGAAAACTAAAACTTACATGCACTTTGTTCTTTTCCCTCCTCTTGTGATCTTTCTCAGGTTTCTGGGCATTTCTCTGGTTTGTTAGTTTTTGTTTCCTGGCTGATCAATGGCGTGTTTCAAAGAGAGAAGACAACCCACTGAACGAAGGAGCAGACGCAGCCCGAGCAGCCATTGCGTTCTCTTTTTTCTCCATCTTCACCTGGGTGAGTAACGCAGTCCTGGATTCTGGCTAATAACTGTGTACCTTTTACTTTTATTAGAAGTTGTACTTCATAAAGGTACACAGTGTCCCAGACTAATGAAGTCAGTGAATCAGCCTTTCCTGATCAGGTGGCTGTGCTGGCTGAGGGTGATGGCAGCTACAGGGCAAACTTTGGAGGGTGGTGGGAAGTTAAGACATACAATTAAAGAATTCTGAGCCCACAAATTTGTGAGGATTTTCTTTAAAAAGGATACTAGAACTGAACAGAGTTCACAGTCCATACCTACCTCTGCTACATAAAATGACAGAAACAACAGAGTTAATTCCAGCTAGGGTTGCCATCTCATCTCTATGTGGTGTGTACAGACACCCATCTGTTGTTCATTTGTAAGTACAATTTCGGCTTAATATGATTATACTGTAAATTTCCTGTTGCCTGTCTATAAAGGGGATGACTTACAGAAACTAATTCCAATAACAACCGCGTAGGAATGAAACATCCTTAGGGTGGCTTAGAGCAGCGGTCCCCAACCTTTTTGTGGCCGCAGACCAGCTGAGCCTCCGAGGAAGACGCCCCCCTGCAGGTGCACGCACGTGTGTGTGCGCGTTCTCGGGTGCATGCGTGAAGTGGTGGAGGAGCGCCCGCCAGCACTGGCGTGAGCGCTTCCCCAACTCTTCGCACAGGGGCATCTGCACGCCCCTCTGTGCCCACTCCTTCGCACAGGCACTCGGGTGCATGCACAAAGTGGGGGAGGGAGTGCCCGCCCGCCCACCAGTGCCAGCGTGAGTGCTCCCCCCCTTCGTGTATGCGCAGGGGCGCCTGCGCTCGCACCCCCCCTTCATGTGGGCACTCGGGCGCATGCGTGAAGAGGTGGGGGAGCGCTCACGCCGGCACTGGCATGTGCGCACATGCACAAAGCGGCTGTGGGGAGGGGAGTGTGCAGGGAGGGAGGTCTGTCTTCACAGCCCGGCCTGGCTCAAGCCATGGATTGGCACCAGGCTGCGGACCGGGGGTTGATGACCTCTGGCTTAGAATAAGCACCTAGCTCCAGCCACTCACAGTCTAATGGTCTTCAGCATTATTTTGATTGCAACAGTGGTTCAAAATAATGTGCTTGTTTTCCTTTATTTTATATGCTAGCTGCCAAAA
Source organism: Pogona vitticeps (assembly GCF_051106095.1). Taxonomy (NCBI): domain Eukaryota; kingdom Metazoa; phylum Chordata; class Lepidosauria; order Squamata; family Agamidae; genus Pogona; species Pogona vitticeps. Next base: position 164,320,017 of record NC_135787.1, on the reverse strand, counting down.
CTGGGAGGAACTTGAAGCAGGTTGTTAGCCTGCAGGCATGCCACCCTGCTTGTACACATGCAAATGATCTTTTTATGATGATTTGAATGTGTATATTTATATATATGGAAATTTAAAATACCTACTCACCTATAAAAAATGGAAAATAAGGTCTGAGATAGACAAGGCCCAGTGTGCCTGTCTAAAATTGTTCTGAGTGTCTCGATAGGTGCTTTTTGGCACAAGATGTGTTCTCCTACCTAAAATTCTTCCAGTTAGAAGACATGATTTGTTTATACTTCCTTTCTCCAACCTGCTACCCTGTGGATCTTTTGGACAACTGCCATCAGTACCAGACAGGGCAGCCAGTGGTAAAGGATGATAGGAGTTATAATCTGAAACATCTGGAGGATAGCAGGTTGGTGAAGGATATCAGGATGTATACTTCATCCATGATAAAATTACAGGATTTCTTTGGCATTGTAATGATACTTTCTCTGCTGTTCGTAACAGTCACAAAATTGCCCAGATAAAATGTTTTTTGTCTTTTTAATTGCAGCTTTATTGCATTTCTCCCCCTTAACTCTGGTGCTCCTTTTTGGCCAAAGGGGAGATCAGTGTCCTTTAATCATGCAAAGAATTTGCTGGTCTGCAGGGTCTTTTTGTAAAAATAGTGGAGGCCTCCTAGTGACATCCCTTTGCCACAAGGAACATGAATGTCCTTTTCCTTTTACTTCATGTGTTGCCATGTTTCAGTCATAGGCCCTTGCACAAATTCCCTGTATTGGTTCATATCTAATGCCCCTCGTTCCATCCTGTTTTCTTCCTACAGGGCTGCCTGACATTTCTGGCCTTTCGGAGACTTGGAGAAATTACTTTTCAGGAAGAATACAACACACTGTTTCCTAGCTCTCCACCAGTGCTTCCCTAATCCTAAATCCTTATTCAAAAAAATTGGAATATGAGGAAGGAAATAAAATGACAGTATTTCCAGCTCTCAGGCTCAAGGGCAGGAGAGAAAATGAGTGAAAGAAGATTAAAAGATAGGGTATTTGTGCAGGTGATGACAAAAGGAGAAAGAAAATACTTCTGAATTTTTGAGGGTTGTGTTTTTCCCTCTGTCCTTGATGGATAGACAGCTGAATATAACATGTATGTTCACTTTATTATGTTCTGCTGCCTCTTCCCCAAAGTAACAATGGGTAACACCAATGTGCCTTCTTAGCCTGGATAGGGTCGTTGTTAAAATGTGTTTCCTATTTCTGCTCATCCTTGTGTCCTGTGGACTTGGCCTCTCCTGGTACATGGTGTCAAAACGCTATGGAAGAACGGCAATCCTTATTTCACTTTTTTTCTACTCCTGTTTCACCAAAAGGCACTGCACAAAACAAGACTTGAGTCACAGCTTAGCAAAGTTAAAAGTTCAAACTAAAACTCCTAGACACCACTCACGCACCCACTAGACTAGGCCATGCCTGCCCCACTCTACCCTTTTTCAAACTCTGAGTTTTAGCAGTGGGCTGGGCCTCTATTAACCACTGCTCTGTTCAGTCTTGTGTGTTGAAAGGACCAGGCTGCCTTATCTCCCCATGGGCCATCATCTAAACACTGCTCAGATGCATCTCCATGGGCAAGGTAACCTTTTCTCTCAGGGTACCTCCACCCCTGTGCTACCATTTCTGACTGCCACCACGAAGTGACACATCTGGCATTCCCTCTGTAGTCACCTGTGTCAGCCACATGAATGAAGAAGAGGCCGGCTCAGGCTGAAGCTCTTGGTGTTCATTCCTAGCCTGTGGGGCTTAGGTACAATGAGCAAACACAAGCAGCCCCAGAGACTGGTGCTGTGCTGTGCATGTTGAATTCAAACATGCATATGTCTGCTGCTGCCTTACTTCTGCCACCCTTTTTCTCAAAAAAGATGAGGTATAAGAGGCTTTAGACTAAGCCTCCATCAACAAAAGATCTCTCCCTGAAATTAATTATTATCCTCAGGTGCCTTTATTTGTGTTACGGTTTCTTTCTGGAACTTGTGCTCTCTGTGCCAAATCTTCCTGCTGTTTAAAATGTATTTGAATTCATCCTGTTAACACCTGTATATCTCATGCACTAATTATGTATGTCTTGTGCACTAACCACTACTAACCCAGGTTCTGTTTGTTTCTCTTTGATATGTTTTCCCATCTTTCTCTCCCCCCACCTCCGTCCTTTTCCTTCCCATTTCCCCAAATCTCTCCCACACTGTCACATGCTCCCATAAAGGTTGGCCAGTCATTTCTGGCATTCCAGCGGTACCAGCTTGGAGCCGACTCCGCCCTCTTCTCCCAGGACTACACGGACCCAAGCCAGGAGGCTGGCATGCCTTATGCACCCTACACAAACGAAGATGACACAACAGATAGCATGGGGACGTACCAGCAACCCCCTTCGGCAGATGCTTTTGACGCTGAGACACAGGGGTACCAATCACAGGACTACTGAGAACTGATGGACCCCTCCCTGTCTGTCCCCTTCCCCCTCTGCCCACTCCCATCTGCCACCAACAAGCCGGGGTGCAAAACAGACACAAAGGAGCAACAGGTGGCCATCAGCCATTCTCCAGCCTTCTAGAGTCTCTGTTTTTCTTTATTTCTTTCTCTTTTTTTAACAGAAGAACTAACACTTTTGCCCTTTTTCTGAATCCAACAAAACCAAATGGTTTATCACAAAATGCTTTATTGCCCTTGTTGCAGTGAGAGTTTGTTCTCTCTCTTTGTCTGGGGAGGCATTCAGCTCACACGTCCCTAGGGATTGGGGGAACAAGAACCTCCAGATAGGTACAGCTCCAGGGAAGCCAGCCGGATGACTCGGGGAAAGTGGAGCCAGAGGCTTACATGTATGTTCATGAGTGTGAGTAGTGACAAAAGAAAACAGGATCTGGAAAGATAGGTGGGTAAACCTGTGAGTAAGGAATAAAAGTGAGAATGCAAGAATGGAAAGGGTGAGTGACATAAATGGGAGTGGAAGGGAGCTTTGTCTGGTATGCAGAGAGAAATGGATCTTGAATGAGTCTGAAGTGTACTATTTAACTCAGGTTACAATCAATTGGTTTTAAGAATTACATCCAGTTGTTAGGTGTGATAGGATTGCGCTGCAAAAGATAGTGGGCTAGCTAATTCTGAGGAATATTTTGGCCATGCTGGAATGTGTGGTTGTTGTTTTTTTTCTGTTTATAGTTTCTGTTCCCTTTTGATCTTGTTTTGTCAGTTGCAGATTAGTTACATGAAATTGCTCTATGAGGCATTCATCACAAGGCTTATTCTGTGACTGGGTGCTGCATTGACTCACTTTTGGGAAAGTCCAGTGGAGTGCCCAACTGCGCTGTGAGCCTGTGGTAGGAATATTGTGTGATTTGCACCAAAAGCAAAAGCAGGTAATAGTTAATGGAAGAGAACAGGTGCTGAAAAAGTATAAACTGCATGGGAGTATTTGTACTAGGTGTGAGGCACTTTGTACTCCTGTCTGAGAGATTTAATCTCTGTCCATTCCACAACAAACTAATACAGTACACAGTGATGAATTTACTTTGTTTCGTTGGTTTAAAAAACATACAGAGAATAGATTTTGCGAGTGCACGTGTGTTAGAAATATCGAGGGACATCTTCTGGCCCAATCAGTTCCCACATAATAAGTTGCCACCAGGAGTACATGGGAAAAAGGAGGATTCAGTCAAAGAAATAGCCATCTTTTGCCAACAATGGCCTGGAAAACGTATGGAAACATCATCTTGATTGTGTGAACCAAGCCTTGTTTCACCAGAATTACTGTGGCTAAGTTAGTTCACTGGTTATCCCCTCTTGCTGAAAGCTCTTTTGCTGTTTGGTAACATGGAGCTTGTTCCCTGGAGTCAGGTGATTAACATATTAAGAAGTGAGGTAATAATCAGGATAATTTCCTAGGAATAAACCAGAAGGAAGAGCTCATAGCTTGGAAACGTAGCTCATCCAGGTTGTGCTCCTGGTTGATAAAGGTGCTAGACCCTGTGCAGGTTTACTCAGTAAGCTCATTCATTCCAGTGGGACTTGCTTTTAGCAACATGGTCTAAAGAGGATTGCAGTGTAATGATATTGTCATATATTCACACTAATTAATAACTACAAAAAAGGTGACAGGGTCAAAATCTGCCTGTAAACCACATCAGTAGTATTAGCTAGCATGAAATATTGTTTCTTCAGCACCATGTTAATATAGCAGTGAATTTATTCTGTGTACAATTTTGTGCAATAAAGTAAAACTATTTTAAGGATAGAGAAACTGGGTCTCCCCAGATGTTGGTGAGTATCATCCCTCTCCAGTGGTCAGAGCGCAGAGGCTGGTGGGAAGTGGAGCCGAACAACATCTGGAGGGCTGTGGGTTTCCCACTTCTGCTTTCCTTTATATCAAGTCTCCCTATGGAGGCATCCTCAGTGGTCACAGTCCTCTCAGCAAACGATATTATGAAGGACAAACAATTTATGGGGCTAATGTGCAAGGGGCATTTTGCTATTCACTCCTATTCTTACCATGGCCTTTATCAAGTGGGATAGCAAGATCTCTTTTCCAGGTGCAACTCTTGACAGCTTTCATGCAATTAAAAGGAAAGCTACTATAGCTCTAGTGCAAAATAGACCACTTGTCACCCCACTGTTTCCTCCCCCCCATGTTGTGCTGCTGGCAGAAAAGCCCCTTCCCCCTTTTTAAGATAGACAACAGAGTCTACGTATTCCTGATGTTGACATTCTGTTTCTGTGCTACACCCAATCTATATATTTCCAGGCAGTGATGAAAATGTTGTTCAAGGCTTTTACCTAAAGTCATGTATGGGCCATGTGTATCTCTCCAGATGTTTATTTATTTGTTTACTTTATTTATTTGTCTCATTTATAGGCCACTTTTCTCCTGATGAGGGAACTCAAGGTAGCTCACAGTGTTTAAAAAATTTAAAAACACATTACATTATATATTGTAAACAAGTAAACCGTAATACCAATTAAAATACATTTAATGATTAAAAACATTAAAAACTTTTAAAACAGCATTTTGGGATTAAAAGCCTGCCTGAAGAGGTAGGTCTTCAACTGTTGCCAGAAGGGTGAAAGGGATGGGGGCAACCTAACCTCTTGAAGAGAGAGCATTCCACAACCCGGGAACAGCCACAGAGAAGGCCTTCTGATGTTCCTGGGTTCTAACTCCCATCATTCCTGACCACTGGTTGCTGATGATGGGAGGTGCAATCAAACAACATATGGAGAGCCACACATTCCCCACATCTGCCTTAAAGATTATTGCATTTACTACCCTTTCATAGAAGTGGCCATCTTCTTCTAGTATCTTCGTATGCCATTTTACAAAGAAAAAAAGTCACCCCTCAACCCTCTTGTCTTGTTTTGTGATGTGCTGATGCGGCCATCCATCTCCCTAATAATTTCTTAGTTTAATGAGTCTCACTGTTGGCTGATACTAGGCTAAAGAAAACTGCACTGCACATAAGATTTAGCAGAACTGCATCTTACACATTGTCCAAACATGTACAATCAGGACACTCAAAGGAACAGACTAGTTGATAGGAGACAATAGGTTACACAGAACTAAATGCAATGTGAGGAAGCAGGGTGCAAACCATTTCCAACATCACATTTTTCTGTTCATGTGTAAAAAAGCCAAAGATAGATCTTTGTATTGCTGAAAGAATTTTACAAAGCTCCTGGATTCTCTTTCTTACATATGGCGCACCTTTCTTGACATTTCAGCAGTGTGCTATGTTCATTTTCTACCAGCTTCTTACACATCTAAAGCATGAGTAAGAAAATGCCCTCTTGAAGCTGCACAACATTCAGTTATTCCATCCCTTCCTTGTTATAGGCCAAGGAAAAGGCCGGTGGTGAAATAAAGCACTTTTAAGTTACCATACCTTGCATGTTTGGTTTTGCCCACTTAAAGAGGAGAGGGGAGAAATGAGAGCAGAAACACTGCAGCAGTATTGGGCTTCTCCCTAGTGTGTGGTCTGTGTTCTAATGTGTGTATGTGGGAACTGCTTCTACATCCTTTTTATTGGCCCATTCATTCTAGAGATTCACTGTGTATGGCTAGGGTCTAGCAAGGTGTGAGGGGAGAAATGTGGTAATCTGTTGCACATAAAGCACAAAGAGGAACCAAGTTCCTTGCTTTTATGATCTGATGAGAAAGCAATATTATATAGGGCTCGAGGGAAGGGGATGTGTTCTCCACCCCAAAGCTTATTTTCTGTTGAACAAGCCTAATATTTAGGCTTGTGGGTGGGTGGGGGTGTTTAATCAGTGGATTTCTTTATAGTAAGTCAGGGAGAGGTCCTTCCTTTTCATCTCTGCCCCTGGAGGGAAAGAGAGAATTACGGGATTGGAGTGTAAAGAGGGTCGAAAGTCCAGTGTTGTCACAAGATTTTGTTGGTGTGAATTGTATGCCTTGATGTGGGGGTGTGTGGGAAGAGGAGATGTTCAACCCTCCACAGTTCTGGGTAGAGATTAAAAACAGATTCTGCCTTGGGCCACAGGCAAGACTGATTCAGTGTTGTTTGTTCCATAAGGTTATAGGGATTGTTTTTTTAACTACCTTTCTTGTCACATATGAATGGATTCTAAAGTCCAAGCAGGAATATTTTCTCAGTTGCACACAATGCTTCTCACAAAGCCAAGGGAAGGCCACTTATCGAAGTGTGATGGTGTTCATGGGCCACAACATAGCAGAGAGAGGCCTGCCAGACCATTCATTGCAGTTAGTGGTAGCACATTTAACTCTGTATTGGATTATGGGCACGACTGTCACTGAAAAAACATTTCCCATAAGAATAAAACATCTTGCTCATATCGTACCAAGTGGCAAGCCTTTTTCCTTGCTTTAGATCAGGCTTGTCCAACCTGCTCATAATGCAGCCCAGTGCAATTTTTTATTTTTAAAGAAATTCCAAAGTTTCAAGTTACACTGCCGACGCTTGCAGCCGGAATATGGCCTGGGCATGTCACAACAGTAGAGGGGGAGAGAGGGAAGGAAGGAAGGAGTGGGAGAGGAGGGGACAGGGGGGCTGTGTGACTGCATTGCGCCGTCCCCGTTAGTAGGTGGACCCCCTCCCGGCCCCATAAAGCCACCGGAGTCGAAGCTGGCAGCCTCTGCTGTCTGAGATTGCAGCTGCCGGTAAACGTGCTTGGAGCAGGGCTGCGGAGGATGGCTAGGGCTGCCCCCCCATGTAGCCCAAACCAAATGTATGTGCGTCCCAAACCAAATTTTCATCTTCAAATTTGGCCCAGGGAAGGTGAAAGGTTGGACACCCCTGCTTTAGATAGAATTCCATGAGGAGGCACCAAGCTTGTGTTCTCCACTGGGAATATTTTTCATTTTTCCTCAGGAAAACAAAAATAATCATTTTGGACACATTCATACTAGGGGTTTTATTTCACAAGTAGAGTGTTCATACTTACAATAAAAATGTGTGATAATGCTGACAGTCATGCAATAAGATATCTTATTGAATTCACACCCCTGAATGTGCCCAGTACAGCATGGGTCAAGTGATTTCGATCTACCTGTAATTTGCACTACTGTGGTTGCTCTGTGCTATAAGAAAAACTTCACGCTCTGAAGCCATAGTGTCACAGGCAGGTAAATATCATATGATGTCCAAATCATATTATAGATGCAGAGTAGCTCATTTACACCAGTGTTTTCCTCAGTTGACATGGAGAGTGTAGAAGAGAATCGTGTGTCATTCACATATAGTGAATGTGTTTCAGGAAGACATGGTCAAGTAGGGCTGTCTGGTCCATGGCCGTGCATATTTTGGACCACACACCTGTCTTTTGTGTTATTTTCTGTTTCCAGTGGGAAACAGTAGTGTAAATCTGGCTGTTCTGTTAAATGTGAGGACCTTTAAGGAGATATTAAAAACTTGTGCTTAAAATGCTACATGATACTTTTCAAGCATGAGTGCAACCTTCAGATTTGAATTTCACAATGAGAGTGTATTATAAACCAAGGGAGAAATCTTACAAAATTGTAACTACCAGCATGTGGAATATTTACCAGTCAAACATTATGGTTGACCAGGCCTGTACAACTTAGCCCACCAAGCAGGAGGGATGCAGATTATATCCCAGGTAGGCAACAAAAACACCAGACTATTTACTGGCCACATACTGTACTGTATCTGCAGACTGAGTCACAGTTTATTCTAGACTTCCAAATGGCCCCCAAAGGATGAAGGTTTTGATGAAAACATAAGTACTTCTAAACAATGGTCACAATCTAATTGGATATTTACACCTTATGTTGGCATAACTTGGAGTAGCAAGTAGCTACTAATTAACAAGTACTGTGTAGTGGATCTGCTGGATAGCTCAGTGGTTTAGGGATCTGACTTGGCATTCAACTAGGAATTCAGTCAATTGATTAATAAATCAATGTTTAATTAGTGGTCATTCACCTCTCTGAGTTATGCCAATACACTTACACAGGTGGGAATGTTTACTGAGCTTCCAGCCAATGACACAGATATGTATGTGCATAAGCTCTAGTCGCCCATCCAGTTCTTTACCTATTGCAGCCAAAATGAAGTCTCCCCAGTCAGCTTTAGATATATACTTTCAGTTCATTAATTTGTCTTTATCTTGACAATAACCAGGATGCAGTCTCTGAATTTGATACTGCTAGTTCCTCTTGACATTTGGAAGCACACAGGCCTGGCCCTCAAATACCTGGGCAGAGAGCTTGGTCTTCTTACGTGGGCCTTTTTTCAGAACGAGGAATCAAAGGCAGTTGATTTTGCAACACCTAATGCATAAAAATTGTTTCTTCTAATAATCTTGCTCCTCCCAGGATGTTGGCAACGTAACTGTGGTCTTTGCACCTCATATCTAGAGCATTACTGTCTGTGTATAGTATGTATATTACATATAAAGGCAAAATATAAAACTATACACATAGAAGTTTAAACATATGCGACAAAGAAGGGGTGGCCTGCTGCATAAAAAATCCCCCAAATGTCTGACTATTTCCAAGCTTCACCCCAAATGACTTGTTTTCTCCCTTCCAGTACATCTCCCCACACCCTCCACCAACTAACATAAATCCTGCCATCTTGGCACCTGTGTTTACGGTGTCCTGTATATTTGTGATTTTAAAAAAAGTGAAGGTGGTAACTACTGGTGTGTCTTATCAATAAAGTTATTACATTAAAATTGTAATGACAGCGTTGTGACTTTCTTTCTGGCTTTAAGTGCATATATACCTATCCTACTTGTCTGCTTCAATAAAAATTGCCTTATCAGCTTCTAAATCACATTTCATGCCTAGATATTTATAGATGTACTGTATAGAGCAGGGATTTTAAACTCAATTTACCTGGGGGCCGCTAGAGGCAGAGGCTGGGTGAGGCTGGGCCGCATCAGATTTTCCGCCAAGTGGAGCAAGAGCCCGAGGAAGCCGCCAAGGAGTTTTCTTACCCGACAGACAGGTGAGCTGGCTGGCAGGCTGCAGTTCTGGATGGAGGGTGAAAGAGGTGCTGTCTTGGGAGAGAGCCGGCGAGCGAGGCAAGGCTTTTTTTTTACTCTTGATAGCAGAGGATGTGTGGGCGCTGGGGGGGGGCAGGCAAGGCGAGGGCCACAAACTATCATCTGGGGTGCCGCATGTTTGAGACCCCTGGTATAGAGGTTCAAAATATAATGCATGTCAATGAGTGATAGCTGAAGTACTTATGTTTAAAGCAGGGACCATGGCTTTCCATGGGCCTCTTTTCCAAATATCTAAAACCTATTATGATCTATATATTAAAGGTCAAATCTGAAAAAGTCTATGCAGATAAGCATGTCCCCCCCCCCCGCATCGTGTAGAATCTTCATTCCATATCTCCAGTTGGGGGGGGGCAATTTGATGCATAAAGCAGATTCCTTTGTTGAGTGCTTCCCTTGCCATGTGGGGGCTGTTTGATAAAGATGTGAGTGGATGTGAATTATGTAATTTTGAAAAACGTCTAAAAATATTCTTAAAAATATATTTAAGGCAATGAGTGGGGAAATATGCTTAAATTTTGAGTTTCTAAATAAGGCTACTTTTTTGTTAATAAGGCAGTGAAATGGCCAAACAAGTGTACAACCAACCGGGCAGTCCACCTGGTGTTTGGAAAGGTAAGGTTCAAAACTGAAAGACTGATCAGTCTAATGTAATGAAGTTTTGTGTAGATTGCAAAATTGGAAAAGAGACAAGCTGGCTGTACAAGTGAAGGACACATTGAGTCCAGTTTTTATATTGCAGTTATCTTCAACTTAGAATGCTTATAGTAGACAGTTCTCTCATTCAAGAGACTAACTTGGTTGGTTGATACTTCAATGGGCCATGTAGGAAATGTTTCTAATGTCTAGACAAGCCCCTAGTATTGTCTTTTGCAGAAGTGAAGCACTTGTGGACCACCAAATGTTGAGAGCCCAATATCCACCAGCTTTGGCTATATAATGATCGAGGATAATAGAACTGTAGGTCAAAGAATCTGACAACCCTTGTGTTCCTCCCTCAGAGCATAGATACCGATGTCTCTAGAGAAGTGGTCCCCAACCTGGGGTATCCCAGGTGTTCATGGACTCTAGAGTTCCGACGGATATCTTTTTCAGACTTCTCTTGAGATATTCAGGGTGAAGCTGGAACTTTTTGCATGCAAGCATGTGCTCTAAGAAGGAAGACCCGAATCAGAGCCTCCGTTTTAGGACATATGCTTCACATGGACGACTGTGAACGAGTTGTGTGTGGAGAGGTGCTAGATTTACTTAAATACAGGTAAAACATTTTTTAAAAAAATGTTTTATTTAAGTAATTTATTTAGTCACTTATTTTGAAGGTTGTCACAGTACACTGCTAAAGGTGTGCATCAGAAGAAGGCAGTTTACTGTGTTTTAGAAACAAGTCCCTAGTTAAGATGCAGAGGACGCTGCTGGCCCGCTTTTTAATACATGCTTTTCTAAAATGCCAATTGCGTCAGACCTTCCACATTTTCCGAGGGGTGCCCTAAAATTGCGGCCGTTCTCCCGAATAGGCTCTTACAGGTTAATCGTACGTTTAGCGTCTGTAACGCTCTTTTTAACTCGCACGAAAAGACTCGTAAGGGGCAGAGAAGATGGGGCCGGCCAACAAACGGGAGCGCTTCCCTCCGACCCTTCTGAGGCGCTGTGACCAACTTACACGGCTGACGAACCAAAATCACTGTCGTGAGGGGGAACGCTGGCTGGCGGACGCTCTAGCCCTCTCTTCCTGTCTTCTTGTCTGCCTTGCCAGGGAAAGGGCGGGGTATGACGCTTCTGATGAAAGATGGCGGCGGCGAGGAGGAGTCTTCTGCAAAGTGTGAGCAGCCCAGCCTGTTCCACGGGGGAGCGTGGGAGGGGGGGTAATGGAGGTCGGAATATACCACCTCCCAGGGTTAGGAGATGGCGGGACTCCTGCCTTATGTGGGGAAGGGGTGGTTCCAAGTTTTGTGGGCGATGTCAGCACTACTAGATGAAGGGAAGTTAAAGCAGATTGATTGTGTGGCCCCCTTAGGGTGTGCTCACGCTGCACTCGGGGCATTCCCCGTTCCTTTTTTGCTTCTGTTATCTACACACCATGAAGGGACAGCAGTGGCGCTAGGGTACGTTAGCAGTGTACCCCAGTGTGAGGGTCGGTGCAAGATTTTCTTGTATACAGTACTTCTGCACCAGGTTTTTCAAGTTATGCCTTTCAAAGCTTAGTGCTAGGATAATAGTAATTACATGCCTATCAGATCAATTCAGATTTACGGCGACCGTTCCCAGGATTCCCTACGCATTGGGTACTTTGAAATGGTTTCCTATTCCCCTCTACTGGGGGTGGCTTAGGACCCATGTTGCTTGCCCTAAACCACACAGACTGGCTCTATTGATCCAAAAACAATTCATCGTGCCAATGCGCTTCTCTTGACTGGGCAGGAAGAATTGGGTGGGTGCTTTCAGTGCAAACCTCCAGCAGCATGGCAATTTACCAGGACCTAGAACAGAGTTCACAGATTTTTGCTGGCTGTAGTAACTTGCCCAAATTTGTGCTGGCTGTCAAAGCTTTCTTTACTGGCATTGTGCTGAGCATGCTTGAAGTGCGTCCAGGAACACAGGGTAGGGAAAGGGATGACTCCCCTGCCCCAATAATTGAACAGGGTTAAAAATAATGATTCCTCTCTCCAGTTATGTTGGCTTGCTAGAGGAGGAACCCATAGGCTACATAAATCTGATGGTTATACTGGATTGTGAAACCTCTGCTAAATCACATTGCAATGTGAGCTTTTGATCTGGTGAATTGTGCAAAACTCTTCCAGATGTTGGCTTTCCTCAGTAGATTAGAGTGTTTGTGGATGCCCAGTGTGCTGACATAACCAGGTACAGTACTCCTATATGGGCAAGGAACTAGGCCATTATACACCCAAATCATTGCTGGTTCAAATATACTTAGTGTGCAGGTAGATCTGCAGTCCTGCAAATCCAGTGATAGTACTTCTGAACACATATACTACTTTTGTGAAAAATTTCCTGTACTGCTTCTTGAAGAACTGACATTTAGAAGTCTAAGACTCTCCCAGATGGTACATGTTCATTTCTGCTCTTGTGTTGGAAAAGGAGAGTTTACATTTTTCATTTTGTACAGAGAACAGGTTTGCAGCCCTGCTGATTTGTAGCCAGGCAGGAGTGAAGATTTCCAATAAATGCTTCAAAAACACAAGCAATGTATTCAAGTTCTGGACCAAAAATATGCAAATTGTATATAGGTAATTGGTAAGAAAGCTTGACTTTTGTTCCTCAGTTATAATAATTAAATTGCATGATATTTTCTCTGTACTACAGGTTAAACTCAGTCGAGAAACCAATGATAGATCCTTTTGCATAATTTGTGAAAAGAGAGCAAAGGAAAAAAAAAAGAAGAACTCTGTAGGATCAGGCCAAAGTGCAACTTAGCATCCTGTTCACACAGTAGCCAACTAGGTGCCTAGGAGAAGCTCCCAAACAGAATATGAGCACACTAGACCCCTCCTTGCTCCTGTTTCCCAGCAAGACATTCTGCCTTCACTACTGGAGGCAATGGATGGTTAGTAGCTGTTGATAGCCTTATCATCCATGAAATGATCTCATCTATGAATCTTTTAGAAGCCATCCAAGCAGGTAGTCATCACTATGTCTTGTGGAAGCAAACTGTACAGCTTAACTATGCACCATATGAAGAGAATGTGCTATTGTCTGTCCTGAAAACAAGGAGCAGGGAATAGCATAATATCAAGCAGGAGATAAGTGGGTTAGTAGGAGCAGTACGGAACATATATGGCTGAAGAAAGTAGCAACTCAGGAATCAGATGCTGGAAAGAAATGAAGCTCATCAAGAGTTCATCAGCTTATTTGCTGTAGGACCTTTGTTAAGATGATAATGTTTCAAATGTTGTATTCTTCTTATCCCTGCTGTCTTTGCTGAGAGAAGCCCATTGGCCCCTCTTTCTTGTCATGTTATTCAGGAGCAGCTATCAAGCTGGACAGATGACTTGCCCCTTTGCCAGCTTTCTGGTGTGGGCTCAGCCCCTAACCGTTCCTATTCCACAGATGGAAAGGGGACAGAAATGCATCCCTGGGAAGATAACTGGTTGAAATTTAGGTAAGTAGGCTGCAGATTTGAATGGAACCGTTCAGCAGCAAAAGTGGCCCTTCTAAATATTCTGATGTTTTATCCTGGTGATACTTATTGTGTAGCTTGTCGACCAAGTTGCTACTCCTTCCCCTTCCCCTCTCCTTCTTAACCTTCTTGTCTTACTCTCTTAACTCTCCCTTTTCTTATCCTTTTCTTTCCCCTTTTGACAGAAGTGAAAACAATTGCTACCTCTATGGAGTCTTCAATGGATATGAGGGCAACCGGACCACTAATTTTGTGGGAGAGCGACTCTCTGCAGAGCTCCTTTTGGGCCAGCTGAACGCAGACCATGATGATGCTGATGTCCGTAGAATTCTGCTGCAGGTAATGGAGCTCTATCTTCAGAGAAATCATACAGAAATCTGTGTATGTTTCTTGCTATATCAGAGTGCTTCATCCTTTGTTCAACAAAGAACAAAATGACACGGTGATCTTTGAAAGCTGTAATGATGGATAAAATGGAAAAATTTGGCACATAGAAAAGGATGTCACTTTGACATAATCTCAGTAGTAAAAATCTCTTTGCCATGACATGGTCTCATTGTATAAACTGGATAGTTTTGTAGCATTGTGCAGGGCTAAATATACTTGTTAGAGTTCCCATATGGCTGATCATACAAAGCTTTTGATGAATGTTGTTATGCATTCTTGTAATAACTTCCCTTCTGTTGTCCTTTCAGGCTTTTGATGTGGTGGAAAGGAGTTTCTTAGAGTCTATTGATGATGCATTGGCTGAGAAGGCCAGCCTACAGTCCCAGCTTCCAGAGGTAAACTTTCTTCCTGACCTTAAAAAAATAGCATTGAATTCAGGGAGCATATTTGCTTTCTCTGCATAAACTGTTATAGTCTGGTAAAATAACCAGGTGGTGTAGAAGGGGGAATCCCTTCCCTTTCTCCAGAGTAAACTTTTAAAGTGTTAACCAGATTGATATTATCTGAAAAGGTGGTAGTGGGCTCAAAAGCATTTATTGACAGAACAGTTAAAATCCTTACTTGCCAGATATTCCTGTGGCTCCTATAGGCTAAGTAATCTGGAAGGAATATAGTCAATTAGTTATCCATTTAGAGTTAATTAAATTTTTTACTACATTTCGAAAAACGTGTCAAAATTGGGAAAAAAAGTCCTTTCACAACCCTTGTGAACGGCATAGGGCAACAGAAGGATTTTTAAAGGAACATCTAATGTACATTAAGGAACTAGATTTGGTGTACAGAGTGCTTGAAGAACTTTGGATAGAGGCTCGTAACATTGTACAGGAGACAGCAGCAAAAGCCATCCCAAAGAAAAGGAAATGCAAGAAAGCAAAGTGGCTGTCCAACAAGGCCTTACAAATAGCAGAGAAAAAAAGGGAAACAAAATGCAAGGGAGATAGGGAAAGTTACAAAAAATTGAATACAGACTTCCAAAAAATAGCAAGGAGAGACAAGAGGGCCTTCTTAAATGAACAATGCAAAGAAAGAGAGGAACTAATAGAAAAGGAAAAATCAGAGATCTGTTCAGGAAAATTGGAGATATTAAATGAACATTTTGAGCAAAGATGGACATGATAAAGGACAAAAATGGGAGGGACCTTACAGAAGCAGAAGACATCGAGAAGAAGTGGCAAGAATACACAGAGGAATTATACCAGAAAGATTTGGTCTCCCGGACAACCCAGATAATGTGATTGCTGACCTGGAGCCAGACATTCTGGAAAGTGAAGTCAAGTGGGCCTTAGAAAGCATGGCTAACAACAAGACCAGTGGAGGTGATGGCATTCCAGTCGAACTATCTAAAATCTTAAAAGATGATGCTGTTAAGGTGCTACATTCAATATGACAGCAAGTTTGGAAAACTCAGCTGTGGCTAGAGGACTGGAAAAGATCAGTCTACATCCCAATCCCAAAGAAGGGCAGTCCCAAAGAATGCTCGAACTACTGTACAATTGCACTCATTTCACATGTTAGCAAGGTTATGCTCAAAATCCTCCAAGGTAGGCTGCAGCAGTATGTGGACCGAGAACTCCCAGAAGTACAATCTGGATTTCGAAGGGGCAGAGGAACTAGAGGCCAAATTGCTAAAATGCGCTGGATTATGGAGAAAGCCAGAGAGTTCCAGAAAAACATCAACTTCTGCTTCATTGACTACACAAAAGCCTTTGACTGTGTGGACCACAGCAAACTATGGCAAGTCCTTAAAGAAATGGGAGTGCCTCACCACCTTATCTATCTCCTGAGGAACCTATATATAGGACAGGAAGCAACAGTTAGAACTGGATATGGAACAAAAGATTGGTTCAAAATTGGGAAAAGAGTATGACAAGGCTGTATATTGTCCCCCGGCTTATTTAACTTATATGCAGAATACATCATGCGAAAAGACGGACGGGAGGAATCCCAAGTCAGAATTAAGATTGCCAGAAGAAATATCAACAACTTCCGATATGCAGATGATACCACTCTGATGGCAGAAAGTGAGGAGAAATTAAAGAACTTCTTAATGAGGGTGAAAGAGGAGCGTGCAAAAAACGGTCTGAAGCTCAACATAAATAAAAAACAAGATCATGGCCACTGGTCCCATCACCTCCTGGCAAATAGAAGGGAAAGATATGGAGGCAGTGACAGATTTTACTTTCTTGGGCTCCGTGATCACTGTTGATGGTGACAGCAGCCACGAAAATAAAAGACTCCTGCTTCTTGGGAGGAAAGCGATGACAAACCTAGACAGCACCTTAAAAAGCAGAGACATCACCTTGCTGATGAAGGTCCACATAGTCAAAGCTGTGGTTTTTCCAGTAGTGATGTATGGAAGTGAGAGCTGGACCATAAAGAAGGCTGACCGCTGAAGAATTGATGCTTTTGAATTGTGGTGCTGGAGGAGACTCTTGAGAGTCCCGTGGACTGCAAGGACAACAAACCTATCCATTCTAAAGGAAATCAACCCTGAGTGCTCACTGGAAGGACAGATCCTGAAGCTGAGGCTGCAATACTTTGGCCATCTCATGAGAAGAGAAATCTCCCTGGAAAAGACCCTGATGTTAGGAAAGTGTGAAGGCAAGAGGAGAAGGGGACGACAGAGGATGAGATGCTTGGACAGTGACAACCAACATGAATTTGACCCAACTCCGGGAGGCGGTGGAAGACAGGAGGGCCTGATGTGCTCTGGTCCATGGGGTCACGAAGAGTTGGAGACGACTTAAAGACTAAACAACAACAACAAATGTACATTAAATGAATTTTTTTGCCTCTAATGTCAGATAAGCTGTCCAAGAATGGTTAAATATTGTACACTATTGTTTTAACATAAAATTTGGAAGAATCCTGTAGTAGCTTGAGGACCAACCCATTTATTCAAGTATAAGCTCTCCTGGGTTGTAATCCACTTCACCAAATGCGTAAACTGTTATCCTTGGTGAGTTTATGCATGTATTAGTGCAGATAATAATGATGTGAACAGTGGGATCTGTTGTTTTGGTGTCTGTATGCAGAAGATACTGGAAGTTTTGTACTGATATTTTTTTACACAGGTTTTTCATAACCCTGTGTTCTAGGGGGTCCCCCATCAGCAGCTGCCTTCTCAGTACCAGAAAATCTTGGAGCGGTTGAAGGCACTAGAAAAGGAAATCTCTGGAGGAGCCATGGCCATTGTGGCCGTCATTCTTAACAACAAGCTGTACATCGCAAATGTAGGTGTGTTCCTCTTCGGTGCTGTTTTGAAGAAGTGTGGCCTAGAGAATGGGGTTGCTTCATTCTCTGAGATAAAAGCTTCAGCGACTTCTTACAGGTCCATTGAAATTAATTACAATGCTCTGCTTAATATGGCACAGTGTGGAAGAGGTGGGACTTGATACTCCCGAATGTGGCTTCAAGGTTTTGCTGCAGGAGTAGCAGAGGATGGCTTTGAGGATGTAAGATTGTTTTCCAGGCACCTTACTTGGCCTTCTTTTGTTCTCCCCCACCACCACCACATTCTTTGCAGGCACCAACCGTGCGCTCTTGTGCAAATCGACCGTAGATGGATTGCAAGTGACGCAGCTCAACAACGATCACACTGCAGAGAACGAGGATGAGCTGTTCCGCTTTTCTCAGCTGGGTGAGCATTGTCCTTGGGCACAGCAGTGCTATAAGCGGAAAAATAGATTGGTGAGCCAAGAAAGAAAGGGTTGCCAGAGCGTCTGCTATGGTTTTGTGGTTGACAATGTTGTGCCAAAAGGGGGGCAGATTGACAAATGACAATGTAGAAGGTTAGAGGGTCAAATATCTGAACATTAGAAATGACCAATAATTAAATGAAGGGAATTTCTTGCCACTACTTTTAGAAAATATACTTTGTTATTTATTTACTACTATGTTTAGTTGTTCAAGATGAATACGTATTAGAAATGTATAATCAAAAACATTCAGATGTCTTTGTGCGTGTGTGTGTGTTAATGTGTGTGTGCTGAGAAAATATACTCACAAAGAATATAGTAATAATCATGTGCTAACAAGTCAGTTCTGACTTACGATGAACCCTTGCAGGGTTTTGTGCGTGGACAATACTCAGAAGTGACTTACTATTCCCTTCTTCTGGGGTTGCCATGGAACTGTGCAGCTTGCCCAAGACCTCACAAGCTGGCTTTACTCACAGGAGGCACAGTGCGAAACTGAACTCCTAACCACATACCTAAACCACTGTGCTATTCAGCCAGCTATCCAGTCACAAAGAAATCTTCTGGTTATCTCTGGACTATCTCAATTAAGAAGCCCTGCATTGTTTCTAAATATATCTGGGCTCTGGCTTTTACCAACCTCTGGAAGAGCCTCTCTGCATACATTCACAGCTCTGATAACACCCAGACAGTTCTATAGAAAAGCCTTTTTACCGAGATTGCAAAAGAATGAACAATTAATGGTTTCCCAGATGTTGCTGGATTGCTGTTCCCATCAGCTATCACCACTGGCTGTGGTGTCTGGGGCTGATGGAGCTGCAGTCCAGTAAGATCAAGAGGGCCACAAGTTAGCTATCTCTGGGATAAAGAGAAGGGAGCAAGAAGATGATGGCCTGAATCCTGTTGGTTATCCCAGCTAAAGTGGATGCATTGAATCCCTGGGGTTTCATGATGTTGGCTTCCCCTCTCAGCAACTGAGTTAGCATTGGTTTTATCCTATTGCCTTCAAATCTGTAAGCAGACATTTTTTTCTGCCCAGTTTCACCTGAGCACTGTCTCTTTAGAAATTGAAATGCATGCCATGCTTTAAGGGCAGCCTGTGGCAACAGATTATTTCTTTCTTCTCTCAGTATCAATATCCATTTTTTTGTCCTACACAGGCTTCCTTATTTCACAAGCTTGAAGAGGTGGGAGCAAGCACGAGCTGCCTGGGAATCTCACTTCATGTACCTAAGTTTCATGCCCGGCAACTTTAAGCATGCACCAGAAGTTAAATTCCTTTCCTTCTTGTTTCCCTGACATAGTTAAGTTAGCATTTGACAAAGAGCACCCACATTCCAATAAAGCAAAGTGTGCTGCATACATACTGCCCAGTGGTGCATAAAGCAGTTTCTGGGTGTTTTTACAATATAAATATGCAGCCTACAAATTCCCCCCATACCCCAACAAACTGGGTTATTCAGTTCACCAACTTCAGAAGGATGGAAGGCTGAGTCAACTTTGAACTTGCTGCCTGAGCTGATTGGGATGGAATTCAGATCATGAGCAGAGTCTTGGCTACAGTACTGCAGTTTAACCACTGTGCTGTGAAGCTCTTAAAGAGCCTTCATTTAGTGCCAGATGTGGTTGATGAGCCAAGTTGTGCAAACTGATACTCTGGGAGCCTTGTTTTCAGCTACTAAAAGAAGCATCCAGAGGCTACTGAGTTGTACTGGCCTATCATGATATCAGTTGGTTAAATTGCTGTAAATTTCAGCCACATTCTGTTCTTGCTAGGGAAGCACTAGAAGACATGAATTGCCTTGTTCGAAGTGAGACTTACAACTTGAATTTTTTTGGGGGGGGAAGAGGATGATGATTGGAATATGGTATGAATGATGCCTCACCATGTTGTTTGGCTTTTGGATATAGTCCTTGTTTATGCCAGAATCAAGCCCATGGGAATTCTCAGACTGGATTTAGATTTTGAGGTCATTACAATAATTCATTTAAAAAACTGTTTCCAGAATGGATTTTTAGACATTCTGTTTTCTTCCATGGAGGTGTGAAATTAGCTTACTTTTAAACCCTTTGGCCCCAACATTCTCCTTTCAATTCACTACGAGCCACCTGGCTGCTTAACCGCTAAGTTTAAATGAATCTCCATACAGAATTTCGTCCCAATTTCAAGATTGAGGGCAAAAATCCGTATTAATTGTTGGAGTGCTCTCGGTGGAGAACTGTGCTGGGTATAAATTCAGACACTGATTTTCAGCCCTGGAAACCAAAGCATAACACGTGAGTTGTGTTTGTTTTGAAAATCACAGTTCTGTGCACACTGGGTTTGGAGATGATCAGTTTAATTTATCAGTCATGAAACTAACTGGCTAATGTCAGGCAAATCATTGTGTCTGTACTGAAGCTGCATTTCAGGTTAAGATTAGTTAGGGCACCATAAAACAGGGATGAAACACGATCGGGCTATGTTACACTAACTTATAGTTTTCGGGTTTGTCTAAAGAAAGAAATACACATTTTTAAAAAAATAAATAGTGAAAACCAAGCATTTGGTTGCACAGCATTGGTTAATTCTGCCCTGTGACAGTGAATGAGATGTAGATTAAGAAGGCCTGTGTCATAGATAATGGGGGGGGAAATTCAGTAGGGAGGAAGCCTGAAATACAGAGTGACTGAGGTGAAAAGCTCCATTCCATTTCAGGCTGGGGCCAACTCTCTCCAAATGCCCCTCTGTTTTCCATTGCAGGTTGACGTAGGGCCCAACCTCTGTTTCTAGGCAGTCCTCCCTGCTAAGCAAAACTCCTGTCCTTGGAAGCATGATGGTGATCCTCCTCCTGTTTCCTATTTGGGATTGTTTTGTTTTTCTTGGCTTGGGAAGCTGAGAGTATTGTAAGGAGAAAGGTAGTGGCATTTTACCTGTTTGATTTGTTTGAGCTTTCTTTAGAGGGGGGGAAAACCTTGATGGTTTTTGGAAGCATTTTCTAGGAAACCTGCCCTGAGAAGCCTCTTTGAGGAAAGCCAAGGGAAGTTCACCCACTGGGCAACAGCTGTCCCCAGGAGGGCAGTCTTCTGGTTCATGCTGGAATTGATTTGTTTGAAGTCTGAGAGTTCTTTGGCCATCCATTTCCCTGGCCAGAGTATGTGCTTTGCGGAAAACTCTGTTGTCTGTTTTGGATTTTGTGACAAATGTCACTTAAGAGACACAAGAACTCTTCTTTTGTAAGACAGTGACTATCTTAAGATGACGTAGTAGGAGACAGTTGTGGAAGTTTGTAAATGAACACATTTACTTATTTTTTATTAATTAAATTTATACCCCGCCCATCTAGACCGAAGTCTACTCTGGGCAGCTGTTTGTGATCTATGTCAGCTGTCCCTTACCTGCTGCCTTGCAGATGTGTTCAACAACAGCTCCCATTGTCACGAGCTAGCAGGTTTGGAATGATGAATGTTGCATTACAACAGATTTTGAGATTGCCAGGTTGGAGGACATTATCTTCAGCTAGCAGTTGAACATGCAGGAACATCAATTGTACCACCATACAGATGTCCCTACATGTGTGCCATGCAGAAATAGGTGTAAAATAATTTCCAAATATAATCTCCTTCCCAATTGATACAGCATGTCACACATCTGATGAAGTAGACTTCTCTCTGTGAAATCTCCTGCCAAACAGCAAATCAGAAGAGTCTTTGTGGACTAACTAAACCAGCTGTTTCCAACAGCAGGAAATTGAAGTCATCATCATTCATTTGTATCCACTTTTTCTGTTAGTAGCACTCAAAGTAGTTGACAGTATATTAGCTGAAATTCACTAATAAGTTGTACATACAGCAGGCCTATTGAATCAATGGAATTTACGCTGCATTTGACTTGCCAAAGCCCTAGTGGGCATACTCTAGTTTTGACTTACTACTGGCTTTCAGTCATTAATTAACAAGTATACAGTGGACCCTCAACCTATGAAATTAATCCGTATTGGAACGGTGGACGCAGGTCAAAAAGTCCGTAGGTCAAGGGTCCATTTCCCATAGGAATGCATTGAAAACCCTGTAATCCGTAACCGGCCCAAGAAACCCCCTCCCCACAAAAAATTAAGATAAAGACACCTTACCTGTCCGAAGCCTTCCAGGGGTCCCCCGCCGCCGCCATTGCCACTGCTTGATGCCTCCGAGGGCTTCCCCGCCGCTGCCGGAGGCCTCTCGGAGGTCCCCCACCGACACAGGCTTTCCCAGGGTGGACCGGGCCTACCAGGGGAGGGCTTCCCCCGGTAGGCCTGGTCTACTTCCTGGGAAAGCCTGGTAGACCAGGCCTACCAGAGAAGGGCTTTCCCCAGTAGGCCCTGTCTACTCCCCAGGCTTTCCCAGGGAGTAGACCGGGTCTGCCGGGGAAAGCCCTCCCCTGATAGGCCCGGTCCACCCTGGGAAGGCCTGCGTCGGTAGTGGGGGGAGGCCGAGAGGCCTCCCATGGTGGCGGAGAAGCCCTGGAAGGCATCCGGAGGCAGAATTGGTGGCCTAAGGACTGGAAGGGGGAGGAGGGGAAAGCGCCTCCCCCTTCTGGTCCATAGGTCGATTCTGTGACCGCAAGTCGATGGGAAATCTTGTAGCCGGAGAAGTCCGTACCTCGAAAAGTACGCACGTCGAGCCATATGTATGTTGAGGGTCCATTGTATAATTATAGGTAACTTAACAAGGCCGTGTGGGGCTCTCCACCATTTGTCTACGTGTGGTCATAGGCAACCACACCTTTAAGGTCTGACATGCTTCTTTTCAGCTTTCTGCCATGTCTCCTCTCCCAATCCTTTTCCTGGCTCTCACGAAGAGAGTATATAGGGCAGGCACACCAGATGGAGAACATTTAGCCGTTTGTGTCAGTGTCATCTCACTTCCAGTACTATCTTCAGTCAACAGCTTTTGCAGGCTGTTGGGTGGTTGGGTGGGGCAAGCCAGGGAGAAAAACAGAAGCTCCGTCTCAGATATCCCCAGTTGCAGCAAAGCATTGCCAAGGCAAAGAAGGAATGGCTTTAATATGTTTGTGTACCTTTTTTCTTGTGAACAATTACAGGTGAAAGGCAGTTCAAGCTATGTTCCCGATTCACCAGTTTCTTTTCTCTATTGACAAGTCTGTTTAGCCAGATTTTCCCCCTTTTCGAATGCAGATCAAGGGGCATCTAAGCACATGCACCAGAGTAAGAGAGATGGTTCTTTTCTGACAGGTTTGGATGCAGCAAAAATAAAGCAAGTGGGAGCAATATGTGGGCAGGAGAGCACTCGGCGCATTGGGGATTATAAGGTCAAGTATAGCTACAGCGACATCGAACTTCTGAGGTGAGAGAGGCCCCATATGGCTCATCTTTCTTAGCCAGCCCTTCTTTTGAGGGCGAAGGTCCTTTTCACTTGCTCTGCCTGGCATTAACTCCACTTTCTCCTTTCAAGTGCTGCAAAAGCTAAGCCAATTATAGCGGAACCTGAAATCCACAGAGGGCTGTCGCTGGATGGAGTCACAGGCTTTCTTGTCCTGATGTCCGAAGGGCTCTACAAAGCTCTGGAAGCAGCTCATGGCCCTGGGCAAGCCAATCAGGTAGGAGCTGCTTGGCAAGTTTATATAGCCCAGCATGGCCTGGATTTCTTCACATCAATTGTATCTCCCTATTATGCTTAGATATTTAGACCGATCAAAGCTGCAGTTTGCCCTGAAGCGTTTTGAGTTCTCAGTGCTCATAATCATCACTGGGTAATTCTGTGGCTACAGAAGAAAGCCATTTTATAAGAGCTGCGTGTTCATAAAATCTGGACTGCCTGAGAAGGAAGGGAAGACATTTTCCCGAGGGCCTGCCTCTTCAGAGAAGCTATAGTGTTGTTCTGGAGGAATTGTTTCATCGCTCCGTCACTCTCCGTGCTTCCGCTAGAGGCAAAACAGGGTAGTTTTTGATCTGTCGGATCAGATTCTGAGACTGTCTTTTGCCACAGAGAACAGTGGAGTCCTCTCCATTTCTAGCAGAGCAGGGAGTAGGCAAGAGAAATTACATTTTTTATAAATTCTGTATTTTTCAATACAATTTTAAAGAAAACCTGAATGGACAGGATGCCAGCTACTATAAGTTTCCCATTTCTTTCTCCTGTAGAAGAAATAGTGATGCTTACAGAGGCCTGGGGATGGTTTGCTTGTTTATAGAGTTGCTTTCTCCACTTCAGCACAATGGTTCTTTCTAGCAACCTGATAAAGGCATATCTGGTTGCTTCCTGCACCTTCCCTTCTAGCTCTTACTATTGATGTAAAGCAGGGGTGTCCAACCGTTCACCTTCCCTGGGCCACATTTTAAGATGAAAATTTGGTTTGGGCCGCACATAAATTTGGTTTGGGCCGCATGGGGGGGCAGCCCTAGCCATCCTCCGCAGCCTTGCTCCAAGCGCGCTTACTGGCAGCTGCGATCTCAGAGGGCAGAGGCTGCCAGCTTTGATTCCGGTGGCTTTATGGGGCCAGGAGGGGATCCAATTATTGATGGAGACGGTGCAATGCAGTCACACAGCCCCCCTCTCCCCTCCCTTCTGCTCCTTCCTTCCTCCCCTCTCTCCTCCCCACCGTTGTGATGTGCCCCAGCCACATTCTGGCCGCAAGCACCGGCAGTGTAACTTGAAACTTTGGAATTTCTTTAAAAATAAAAAGTTGCACTGGGCCGCATTATGAGCTGACCTGGGCCACATGCGGCCCTCGGGCCGCAGGTTGGACAAGCCTGATGTAAAGCATTTTTATCCTACTTCTCAGTCAAAAAGGTTCTTGGAGTCATTACATACAGGGTGTATGTCATGCAGGCTTATAGTCTGAAACAACGGAAAACGAAAAAATGGATGGGGAGGGAGGCAGGCAGGCAGGCAGGCAGGCAGGCAAGAGGACCTTCAGCAGGGTTGGTGCAGAGACCTGTTCTCCGTCTCATCCCTCTGTTGCAGTCTTCCATGGGTTACTGCGGTGCCCTTCAGATGTTCTTCCAGCTGCTTAGGAGTGGCTCCTCCGGGAACAGCTTCTACCTAGCCGTGATAACATTGAAAGGCCTGTATAGGCAGAGCCTGATTGTGTATTGCTTTCCCACAGGATCACTCAGTGCATGCATACTTCTGGTAGGGTGCCAGTTCCATGGTCATTAAACATGATGGCCCGTTGAATTCCCTCCAAGCAGGTGCAAGAACACCTGAAAGGTGCAGCTGTCCCCACAACCTTTCCTGAATTCTTCCCTTTCCAGGAGATTGCAGCCATGATTGCCACAGAGTTTGCAAAACAAACCTCCCTGGATGCTGTGGCTCAAGCAGTCGTGGATCGAGTGAAACGCATTCACTGTGACACTTATGCCAGTGGTGGCGAAAGGTCCAAGTTCTGTTCTCGGCATGAGGACATGACACTGCTGGTGAGGAATTTTGGATACCCACTGGGCGAGATGAGCCAGCCCACACTGACCCCAACACAAGGTATGGGGTGGGGAGGAAAATGTGGGTAAAGGGGAGATGAGAGAGAGATATGAAAACTCTCCATCTAACTTGTAAAGAGGAGGCTCTCGTCACAAAGATTACAATGGCAATATTGGCCTCACTCTTCTGTGAAACGTAGTCCTCGGGTACAGTGATGCAGAGGTCAGATGGATGTCCTAAAGAGGATTGAGGAACCTTTGACCCTACAGGTGTCTTGGACTTCACTTGGAAGAAGCCTTATCTATTCTTGCCAGTGGTAATGGATTATGGGAGTTCTAGTTCAAAACATTTGGAGAGGCATGAATTCCCCAACCCTCTCCTAGTGTGGATTGTGTAAGCTATCCATCAATGGATTTCAGAACCATGGCTGGCATTGGTGTGCCAGATAGCTCCTGCCAGTTACAGAATGCCAGGTATATTGTGGGGAGGGAGGAGGGTTTGAGCCCTTTCCTCCATTCTCTGCTGTGAGTTGTTTTTACTCTGCATCTTCAGGTGGCCGTGTTTATCCTGTGTCAGTGCCATACTCCAGTGCACAGAGCACAAGCAAGACCAGTGTAACCTTGTCCCTTGTCATGCCTTCCCAAGGTCAGATGGTGAATGGTGCCCACAGTAGCGCCACACTGGATGAAGCCACACCCACCCTCACTAAGTAAGTGTCTCTTGCTCAGACTCTGTGCCATCTCACCCTTGCTTGCTTTTCTAGTTAAACATTTGGAATCAACAATTCCGTTTATCTGTAGGTGCACCTTAATGCTAAATACGACAGTCCTTCCAGTTTGCAGCATTAGTTTCATGTTTGGAACCATTTCCAAAATGGTATGGTGTAGTTGCCATGTTATGTTTCAATTTGTTATCTAAGTCTAATTATCACCTATGTAATTCCATGCCATTGCAGCTGTTTCTGATTGGTGTTATTCTTATTTATAGTTTCTGAAATCCTGTAATTGACTCTAGAGTAAGCCCATTGAATCAGTGGGGGCTTGATGAATCAGCTCCTCTATAAATTCCACTGATTCAAATGGACCTACTGTAATTGCAACTTACTTTAGTGTAGTAAGTCACAATGAGAGTAGGCTCATTTGAATCAATGAAACCTACAGAGGAGTTGACCCACCAAACGCCACTGATTCAATAGGCCTACACAAGTGTGGTTTAGTACACTAAGTAACAAAATTTCAGCCATTAATTCCAGATTGGTGAGACATTTTGGTTTCTGACAGGCTGTTCAGATAAACAATGTACAGTATTAGAGGTTAAACCATCTGGGAGTTTATCCAGTATAAACCAGAAAACACATGATATAAACTAAAATCATACTGGTTAGAAACAGCTATAATGACATGAAACTGTTCTGGTGATAATTAGATTTAGGTTACAGTTTCAAACATAAAATGCCACCAAGTGGGTAGCACACTCTCCAGTTCACAAGGCGTAGCTATCTGCCCACCTTAAATTTGGCGCACACACCCTTACCCATATGCGAGGCTGGCTAGAGCATTTGGGAGTTGGAGTCTGAAATATCTGGCGGTCCAAATATTTCCTGTTCTAATCTGAGAGGATCCGCATATGATGAAGCTGCTGTTTCAAAGGGAACCATTCAAAATACTGGTTTTGGGGTTACATTGCCTAGAATCCTCTACTGGCCATGTTAATGCCTGGGAGATGTAGTCCCGGTCTGGTTCAAAACATAGTAATCTTAGCAACCTTAGCACTGCAGAGCTGGAAGGGACCCAATAGATGATCAAATCATGGAGGCACAGTAGGGGAATGAAACTCCCAACCTGTGGCTCCACAGCCAGATACATAAACCACTGAGCTATCCAGCAGTTTTGAGCATCAGTTTCCCAAGGCCCATCTACCCCTTGTGTCTCCATGCCTGTAAACTGTATTTACTATGTTATTTTTCCTTACTGAGTATGTTCCTTTCCCTTCTTTTCCTTTCTCCTCACGTTTGCAGTCAGAGCCCAACAGTGACCCTCCAGTCTACCAACACTCACACCCAGAGTAGTAGCTCAAGCTCTGATGGGGGCCTCTTCCGTTCCCGCCCCTCTCACTCTCTCCAGCCAGATGAAGATGGCCGTGTTGAGCCCTATGTGGACTTTGCAGAGTTCTACCGCCTCTGGAACATGGACCACAGCGAGCAGGGGGCTCTCACTGTGTAATGCTGCAGAAAGATTAACTCCTGTGAATTCCCACCGGATGGAGAAATGGTGTCTAATAAAGCGGGAACAGTTTATCTGGCTGGCCACATTACATCATAAAGCATCTAAGTTTTAGATTGGCTGCTGATAAACGATTTTTCTCATCAACCCGCCAAGCATGTTGACAATGGAACCTTGTGGGTACTAAGAGAGGGTTGTGAAGTCTTCCCCTATCTCTAGTATTACAGACAGTTGGTAGTCAGGGCTCTGTTACAGAGAAGACAACAGCATCAAGTGTCTGTCAAGAGATGTACATATGTTGTATGGTTATATATATGTGTGTGTGTGTCTGTGTGTATGCTGCTGTTTGAAATTTTGGTCTGGAAATACTGCACCATGATACTGCTATGTTCACTCCTTGAAAGATACCTCTGTTTTGCAGAATAAACAGCCATGCTGGCTGGGGAATTCTCGGTGTTGTAGATGCAAAAATTTATTCTGCTAAGCTCTGCAATGGCATTGAAAGCCATAAAGGCCAAAGAATATAAGAACATAAAAAGAGTCCTGCTGGATCAGGTCAAAGGCCCATCTAGTCCAGCTTCCTGTATCTCAGTGGCCCCAAAAGATGCCTCTGGGAGCACATGAGACACCTAGATACCTGTCTCCTGATACCCCTCCCCTGCATCCAGCATTTTGAGGTACCTTCCTTTTAAACCTGGAGATTATACATCCCCATCATGGCTTGTGACCTGTGATGGACTTTTCCTCCAGGAAGCTGTCCAATCCCCTTTTAAGGGCATCTAGGCCAGATGCCATCACCACATCCTGTGGGAAGGAGTCCCACAGACTAACAATACGCTGGGTAAAGGAATATTTTCTTTTGTCTGTTCTCACTCTCCCAGTACTCAGTTTGAGTGGATGTCCCTTGGTTCTGGTATTGCACAAGAAGGAAAAGAGTTTCCCTCTATCCACTTTATCCATCCCCTGCATCGTTTTATACATCTCAATCATGTCCCCCCTTAGGCGCCTTTTCTCTAAAGAACCCCAAATGCTGTAGCCTTTCCTCATAAAGGAGATGCCCCAGCCCAGTCATTATTTTAGTCCCTCTCTTCTGCACCTTTTCCAGTTCCACTATGTCTTTTTGACGTGTGGCAACCAAAACTACATGTTGGCTCTTTAATTTCGATCCCCTTTTTAATGATACCTAGCATGGAATTGGCCTTCTTCACTGCCACCGCACACTGGGTTCACACTTTCATCGAGTTGTCCACCAGCACACCAAGATCTCTTTCCTGATCCATCACGGATAGCTCAGAATCCATCAGCTGATAATTAACGTTTTTGATTTTTCGCCCCATTGTGCATTACTTTACATTTTCTTATATTGAAAAGCACTTGCCATTTTGCCGCCCATTCTCCCAGTTTGGAGAGATACTTCTGGAACTCTTCACAATCCCTTCTGGTCTTTACCACCTGGAAAAATTTCATGTCATCTGCAAATTTGGCCACCTCACTGCTTATCCCTGTCTCCAGGTCATTTATGAACAGGTTGAAAAGCACCGGTCCCAGGACAGATCCCTGGGGCACACCGCTCTTCACCTCTCTCCATTGTGAAAATTGCCCCTTGACACCTACTCTCTGTTTCCTGGTTCTCAACCAATTCTCAGTTCATAAGAGGACCTGCTCTCTTTATCCCCTGTGGAGTTTTTTCCGCAGCCTTTGGTGAGGGACTGTGTGTAAAACACCTTCTGAAAATCCAGATAGACAATATCCACTGGTTCACCCATGTGCACACACCTGTTGACCTTTTCAAAGAATTCTAAAAGGTTTGTGAGGGAAGACTTAGCCTTATAGAAGCCATGTTGATTTTCCCTCAGCAAGGCTTGTTCTTCTATGAGTTTTAAGATTTTTATCTTGGATGAGGCTTTCCACCATCTTCCCTAGAACAGACGTTAGGCTAACCAGCTTATAGTTTCCCGGGTCCCCCCTCCTTCCCTTTTTAAAGATTGGCATGACATGTGCTATCCTCCAGTCCGCTGGCACTGTGGCCATTTTAAGGGACGAGTTGTATATTTTAGTTAAGAGATCAGCAACTTTATTCCTCAGTTCCTTAATAACCCTTGGGTGGATGCCATCTGGGCCCGGTGACTTGCTGCTTTTCAATTTACCGATTAGGTCTAAAACATCCTCTCTTTTCACCAGTATCTGATTTAATTAATTAGTCAGGAGGGGCAGTTCAGGCAGCGGAATCTGTCCAAGGTCTTCTGTTGTGAAGACAGATGCGAAGAACTAACTTAATTTCTCTGCAATCCCCAAGTCCCCCTTTCCCTCCCTCACCATCCAGAGGGCCAACCACGTCTCTGGCAGGTTTCCTTCTTTTAACATATCTAAAGAAGCTTTTATTATTCCCCTTTATATTGTTGGCCATACGTTCCTGAAATTCTTTCTTTGCCTTCTGTATCATCTTCTTACATTTCTTTTGCCAGAGTTTGTGTTCCTTTTTAATTTCCTTGTTTGGGAAGGATTTCCATTTATGGGAGGACCCCTCCTTGCCCTTCAAGGCCTCTCTAACTCCACTCATTAACCATCCTGGCAGCCTCTTGGACTTAGTTGAGCCCTTCTTCCTTTGTGCTATACACTTTCCCTGGGCCTCTACTGCCATTGTTTTAAACAGGCTCCATGCACTCTGGAGAGATTGGATTCTTTTTACCTTCCCTTTCAATATCTTTCTAACTAGTTTCCTCATCTGAGGGAAGTCCGCCTTTTGTAAATCAAGGGTTTTTGTGTCAGATTTGCTTGACACACACACACACACCCCAGCATGCATGGTGAAAGAGATCTCAGGATGGTTGCTATTCCCTATCGGCTCAGTGACATTCACATCCCTAACCAGGTCCTGAGTACCACACAATATTAAATCCAGAGCCACCTGTCCTCTGGTGGGCTCCGTGACAAGTTGCTCCAAGGCACAGTCATTTGGCATGTCAAGAAGCCTGGTCTCGCTTTCTTGACCTGAGCACGCATTGACCCAGTCAATGTGAAGATAATTGAAGTCCCCCATGATTACAGTCCTGTCCCTCTTGGACACCTTCCTGATTTGTCCCCCTCGAGTTTTTGATCTGGAGGACGACAGCACACCTCCACTATCACATCATTCCTTGGGCCTGGTAGTTTAATCCATGGTGATTCTATGATGGAGTCAGACCCACCGTCCATCTCCATTCTGCTGGATTCTACCCCTTCTTTGACATAGATGGCCACCCCACCTCCAACACGCCTCTCCCTATCCCTCCTATAGTGTTTATAGCCTGGGATTGCAGTATCCCACTGGTTCTCCGAATTCTACCAGGTTTCCATTATGGCCACTGTGATGGCTGCGATGATGTCACCTCCCTGTCATTGCTATGGCTGGAGTTCATCTGCCTATAGCAGGACAGGAGGTGGGATTTCAGAGGGAGGAGCTAAGGTATATAAGGGGGAGTGAATGATGTGTGAGTCAGATAGGGACTAGATAGGGACTTGGATAGGGTCTTGTTAGGGACTTAGGGCATGTGCAGGTTATGAGGTACTGTGTTAGTGAAGGTCTGAGAGAGAGAGTGTATGAGGGGATACTTTATTATATTGATTGCCTTATTTAGTTTATACTGTGATTTACTATCTCTTATGTTGTATCAATAAACAATCATTTTTATTTTTAAAATCCATACCATTGTCTGAGGAGTCAGATATATGTGTGTGGTTGGTGGCAGCGTGATAAGTGTATGTGAGTGTGAAGTGGCGGCTCCTCTGTGACGTAGGAGGAGGAGGTCACAGCCACTATCTCAATGTTATCCCCAGCCAACAAATGCTCCAGCTATCCTATCGTTGCTCAGATGCTTCAGGCAATATTAACAGGGTTGCAGTTTTCTGACCTTTTCCTGGCCTAGTTCATCCAGCAGGTGAACCATGACAGTCTTTGTACCAAAATAAGGAATGAACATGAACTGAGTTGGGTCACAATAATTCATCTCATCTGAGATGCCATGGAGTTGCAAATCTCTCATCTCTGTTCCTTTTGAATACCTTCCTCAAGAAAGTGATAACTTGGGCAAGGAACTGAGTAGAAGGAAGAAGCGGATATGAGACACAAGGGGCAGATACTGTAGCTCCATCCCTCCAGTCATAACAATAAATGCATTTCACAGACTGGTGATGCTTAGTGAAATGCATACAAGCAAAACAACCACCTGTCCATACCTCTCATGGCCAGTATACCCAATGGCTTTGGAAGATACACATCAAAAATATTGTGTCTGTGGTTTGCATTCACAGATGGCTCATGGAGTGGGAGAATGTTGCTATTCCCTCCTCCAATTAGTTCATGAGCTACTTTTGTCTGTAGCTCTGGGCAGCCACCAGGAGATGGAAACAAAATCAGATATAAAATAAAAGAATCAAGAAAAACAATCTAAAATGCTGCACATGTTGAAACATCCTGGTATGGCTTAATCCCAGCCAGGCACAGAAAGATAACTCAAACAGGAAAGACTTGTAAATGCTTCGAATTTGAAAAACTTCCAGAGGAAGGAAAAACTGCCATGAGGAAACAGCTGTCCAGACCATCTCTTGATTATGTCTTGATTATTCGAGAAGGGCATGTATAGACATTGCAGCCAAAAAGTGA
The DNA here is from genome assembly GCF_051106095.1 of Pogona vitticeps. NCBI lineage: Eukaryota > Metazoa > Chordata > Lepidosauria > Squamata > Agamidae > Pogona > Pogona vitticeps. The sequence continues at coordinate 164,287,942 of NC_135787.1, read as the reverse complement.
CTTGGGAATAATCTGTATTGTGGCAGGACGTGAATTCCTTGGACCAGAGATTTGCCCTCTTCCACTTGGTCAAGTGCCAGCCTAGAACTTGGAAACAATTGATTTTGTGACTAGAAAGTGACTGTGTTGGTGGGGACATCCTTTGAGTAACTGTCCAAGAGCATAATAGTTCCTAACTCTATACTAGACATACTGCCCATGGCAGTGTTTCTCTGGTACATGGAGCCCGAGGCACACAATGTGGAGTAATGGTTACAGTGCTAGACTAAGGCTTGGGAATCAAAAGAGAGCCAGGAGTGTTCATGGGATTTACAGCAAGAGAGCAATCTAACCAATTAACAAGTAAGCTGTGCAATTTAGCAGGGCTTCAAAATATCGTAGAATTTATTCCAGGCTACAGATAAACATGCTGGCACCTCTGCCTTTCCTTCAGAGCTTTAAAACAAAAAAGTTGTGCATCTCTCAGAACGGTTCTCAGAGAACATGAAAGAGCCAGGAGATGGCACTAGTAAAATAGGCTGAAGCTGGCTTTGATGTCATTAGCAGTAGGCTGGAAGTTGCTTTAGCAACACCTGCCTGTAGCACTGGCAAGTGGGTGTTGTTGGGTCAGCAGCAGGAACGCGGGAGATAAGCGGCATGTGCTACAGGGCTGGGACCACAAACGAGTGGGCTGCAATTTACATCCCAAGCCATGTTGCTTTTCTGTTGTGACACAGGAATGTGCCCTCCCTGGCTGTGTAGGTGGTGGTGCCTGGAAGTGCCAAACACAGAAACAATTGGCTGCACCTTCCTAAACATGGATTAACACCAGAATGACAGCTTTGGCCAATTCAGAAATGTAGAGAAATTCACTTCAGTGCCTCTACAAGGGCTGCTTGATGGGACAAAGCATGCATGAACTTTCTCTTCTCTCGTTTCTTTTGAATCTGACAAGGAAGAGACAGCAGTGAAGCAAGAAAGCCTCCGAGTGGCAGAGCAACAACTGTCCCTATTTATAGCCCATCATCAGACCAGACCATCTCAGTGACCCTTGTTTCTCTCGGCAGAGTAATCCATTCAGGGCTTTTTCAAAAACTGAAGTCTAGGGTGGTGCATGATTGGTTTGGTGTAAATAAAAAGCAAATCCAATCAAAGCTAAAATGGAGGCCAAGTTTTGTTGCTTTCCTTTATTTCTTTTTATCAAGTTCATATGCCATCCCACCGATGAGAAATATCTAAGCAGTGAACAATATAGAATTCCTTCCTTCCTTCCTTCCTTCCTTCCTTCCTTCCTTCCTTCCTTCCTTCCTTCCTTCCTTCCTTCCTTCCTTCCTTCCTTCCTTCCTTCCTTCCTTCCTTCCTTCCTTCCTTCCTGATTTAAAGTTGTTGAGGCCTTTGATACATGCTTCCTAAAAGGATAGGATAACACATTATTGTTTGCCAATATGTGGGCTATTTTAAATAATTTCAGCAAATAACTATGGAGCAAAAAACTATACCGAGGCCTGGCAAATGGATGTTTATCCGTAACATTTTCTCACTTGCTAATATATCTCTCTAAAGTTTCTACATGTGTATGGCTATATTAACCCAAAAAGTTTACTATTCTGAATCCACCCCACTCATATATAGATATTATTGAGCTCTGGGTTAGTAGCAAAATAGTCCATCATAGAAATGCCTTTATTTTTATGTATATGGTTTTTATTTTATTTGCATCCCACTCTTCCTCACAGAGCAGGGTAATTCATTGCCTACATTAAAAACAAATTTAAAATAAGAAATCTAATAAGGTACAAATAAAGCAACAGTAAGCCCAACCATGAAACCAAGAAACAGAAGAAAGAAAACACAATGAAATAATGCAAAAAAAAAGTACTGTATGTTTTAAGCTGATGACAATAGGGGTGTGGGGTAAACAATTCTCAGAGAAGTTTAGATTGCCTAGCCAAGGCTGGGAATCACACGGTCCACAGACCTCACGTGCCCCACTAAGACCATTTTTTGCAGCCTCCAGCACAACCGCCACCCCTTTCAGCAATTTCTAGCCATGGGTGAATCAAGCCTCTAGAGGGCACTATTCTCTCCAAAACAAATGGTGCCTTTCCAGCTTGTTTTAAGGTAACATACCTGAAGGCTGTGCTGCTCAACTACTGTTTTCCTTGATGGTAAGGCATATGTTTCTCTGAAAAATAACTCAGACCTGCTCAGCTTACCTGACCCACTCTGTACGAATAAGCCTCCAGTATGGAAAGTTTGTCCATGTGGCTTTCACCGAATTCTAGTTGGTTCTTTTCTACAGCCCAAGTGGCGTGATACAAGCTCCAGAGGTTTTGACACATAGAGGCCTCATGCAAAATAGTTCATCAGACCGAAGTGTGGGGTTTTATGTCATACTTTTTAGCAATACTCGAGAAAGAAAGAAAGAAAGAAAGAAAGAAAGAAAGAAAGAAAAAAAACTATACATCGATACTTTTGCCAAGCACAAAACCCATGATGCAGTGCAACTGTGAAGAAAATGTGAATGTAGGAACTTAATTGAGTATTGTATGTTGCCAAATCCAGAAATAATAGCAGCCAACATCTAACAAAAAGCACAAACATGTTGGCAAAAGGTCTGCCCGCCACGAACGGATTTTTACTAGAGGTCACCAGCCTCTTTTCTACTCTGCCCTATCCGGTGCCTCCCCTTGTTCCTGTCGCAAATACTCTGAAATCTTACAATCAGATAATAATTTATGCAGAGAAAAATTGCCATGACTTGCACATTTTTTCCCAAGCTCAAAGTTGGGACTTCCAATTAATAAAATGTGGGCCCTTTTCACAGTGAGTACGTCTAGCTGTTCATTGTAAATGTCTTGCTAGTGTGTAATTAATGTTTCTTATTTTCACTTGGGCCACATTATCCATTAATAAGACATCCAGTGAGAGCAGCATCAGAGGCAAAGTATACATGCTTTTAAAAACACAGTATAAATGTACAGTAGGTTAGGCTACACTCCCTTGGTCCAACACAACTGCCTGCATAGTAAACATAGCCTTTAACATGGCTGTAAGAACAGCATGGGGGCTGGACTTACAAATGCATGGTAGCACCCTGAGAAGAACAAGGAGAAAGCATGTGCTTTGTTTAAAGGCCACAGAGGGATTTAGAATCTCACTAATGGTCCAGGAGGGAGAGTGTAGATAAAGTGCAGTAAATTAGATCATGTTTTAGTCTCTTTCATTAGAGAGATACAAGAGGAAGTTGACAAAAGAGGTGATCAGATTTCAGCCTGGAATTCCAAACATATCAGATGTACCTTAAGATCCACAGGGAAGGTGGACCCGAACAACAATATGATCCCAGGGAGGAGGAAAACAGCACAGGCCCAGAATGCAAAATGATGAAATTCAACCCCACTGAAAGGCAAAAATGTCTTGCTTCGGAGGGGATGAAAACAAAGGCACAGCTGTGCAGTGGGGAACAGCCTTTGAAAACTTTAAAGAATGTGCCAACCCAACGGGCGGCATGCAGGGCAATGATGGCGGTAAAACGAAAAAGCAGCTAATACTCTTTATTTATAGAATTGTTCCAAACAATGTCAAAATAACTCAAGTCAAAATAACCTCCAAATCGGAGTGTGTGGGTGTGTGAAATGGAAATGGGTGTGTGTGTGGGGGGGGAGAGAGGTTTGGGTCTGCTTTTCAGAGGAAGGCTAGAGAGGAAAATGCAAACTGATACCAAGGTCAGGGAAGGAGGCCTTGTAATCTCAACCAGATGCTGCTGGAAGAGGGATATCAGCACTAAGATAAAACACAATCTCATAACACTTTGAGTGGGTGATGGTGGTGTAAATCAGGAAAAGTGATTGCTCCTGGGGCCTCCCCCCCACCTGTTTTTTGGAAGATGAAGCTGTAGGAAAAATGTGCCTTAAGCAAAAACAATATGCGGCTCTTGATACAGCTGAGGTTGGGACACACTTCTTGCTCCCAGAGAAAGGGGAGGGAGGTCCAAAGAATAAAACCCTAGCTGCAGATGCTCCCTGTGACTAAGCTTGTTTCTTAGCAAAGTGAGCTCATCTTTTGAACCCGCAGCTGCATCTTAGGCAGTCAAGCAAAGACTTGATAGAACTGCTTTGTCTCTCCATTGACCTTTGAACCCCATGTTGCTTCGAGGTACAGATCTGCTTTGCTCAGGTAGCAAGAAAGTACATTCATCACAGAGTGAGAGCTGCGATTTGTCATTTATATCTCTCTCCAGGCTGTTAAGATCTTCAGAGGAGGCCCTTCTCTCCATCCCGTTGCTCTCACAGAAGCTGCCGATGGAGACACAAGAGAGGTTATGGAAAGTTCCCTTCAGAGGTTAGGCTGATCTTCTTGTCCTTCTGCCAACAGTTAAAGGGTAGCTTGTCCAGTAAGGTTTACAGTTAAGTGTGGATTTGGACCTGCTATATAACATGTTCTGCTCAAACTGTGTCCCCCATGCTTTCTGGAAAGCTTTTGATACAAAATATTTTCCCAAAATGTTTCATCTAAGCTCAGCAGTGTCTACAATTGACCTGCAAGGGCTTGCCATGGCCTTCCCTAGTACAGGAATTGAATCCTCACAAATGTGTTTTACTACTGAGCTACAGCTCCTCTCCTAGTGCAACCACCATCCCTAGCCAGGAGGGCCAGCAGTTGAGTATGATATGTGTTGACTCTCTACACATGTGGAGGGCAGCAGTATGAAGAGGGCTGCGGTATTGAAGGAGGAAAGGGCTATGACCTCAGTACCAAGTAACTCTCCTCGTTCACAATCTTGTGAGGTCAGTCAGCTGCATAAGCTAACACTGAAGGCCGGATGCCTGTCAGTGTTAAACTGAACAGCAACCTGACTTGCTACAAGCCAGCATCTTATGTTCCTTGCTTCTCTACATCTAACTTAAGTAGATAACCTATGAGGTAGAACCTGATACTCTTGGTTCTCCTAGTTTAATGAGTGGACATGTCAAAGTGTGCATGCCAACTGCACAAGCCTCCTGTCAGATCATCTACCCACTCAGCTACAATCCTCACCTGCATTCTTACTGGAAAAACCCCATGACACTGGTGCACAAGAATTAAACTTAAGAAAATTGCACATAAAAAACCCTGGTGCATGTGTGAGAGAAGGAAGAGGAAGCTGTAGGAAAGCAGCTAGTTCATATTCTAGCAAATGAAACTGATTCATAAAACACGTCAGTGACATCGACTTACAGTTACCAGGGCATTTCTACAGAGTCAAGCTGCATTATTCACCTGTTGAGGCAGGGAACAAACTTACTTTCTTGCTGTAGTTTTGACTGATTCCCAATGCCTTCAGTAATGCCACTCCAGAAGGCAAATAATTTTCAGAAAGAGAGCTTTGTCTCTCCACATTCACTTTGGTGCCAGCCATGAAGACAACACAAAGAAGACCCACTTCTAGAGACAGTTCCTCTTCTCTCAGTATAGTTGCTGCTCAAGGTGATCAGATTTGTGTTTCTGGAGTACAGCCATCAGAATTCTTCAATAAACTATGCTCTCTGGGGAATTCTGGGGCTTGTAGTTCAAACCAGAAATTTGCACTCCTCTAGATGTCTATGTAAACCTGTCTGCTTACCAGCTGTTCCATACTTACAATTTTTAACAGTTTGACTTCATGCAATTTTGCAACTTTTCCAGCCTTTCTTTTTATATCTGAGAGCTATCACATTAAATATGTTCCTTGGGTTTCATGAAACCCAGCAGATTAGCTTGCAAAACCTTATGGCCAGCCCTGACAAGCAGAGCACAAGAATGTGTGGGTGAGCCAAGGGCTCCCAAAACAGCAAGAGCTTAATCACAGGGAAGATGGCATCCAACCCAAACAGGCTGAGAAGCCATGAAGCTGGAAGAACTCACGCCTGGCTGTCTTTAGTCCAAAATCAACACATAAACAAACAACAACAAAAAAGTGCTCTTGCTTTTCAAAATGGAACACTTCTTTCTGAAAAGACTTGCATTCAGTTATTTCACTTGTGCAGGAAGGCAGGTTTGACTGCCATCCCTGTCACAGCTGAAGCCTATTGTGATATTGTAGAGTGGTGCAGCAAGATACCTCTAGAGCGGTAATCAATGGTCGTAGGGCAGAGGTGGACAAGGGGCTGCCTTCCGGAGGTCACTGGACTGCAACTCTCATCATGGTGAGGAAAGCCGAATACAAGCCCATGGTGAGGAAAGCCGAATACAAAGTTAGGGAATGTGTCTTTTTGGCAGGCCATGTTAGTGGATTCTGATAGTCCCAAGAAAGAAAATATCTGAGCTCTCGTTGAGAATTGTGGCCCACTGACTTTTGGAGGTCCATGCTTTGCCCACCCACATTGCATGGAGTTGGGGGAGGCACATTTATCACTTCAGTTATGAAGCAGACAACTAATATTTCTTGTCTTCTCACCCCAGAATTTTATGCTTTCTAGCGATTTCTCCATGAGTGAGATGTTTGAACAAAAAAAAAATTACAACATTGTTTGCCAATCATGACTCAAAAGGGAAAAACAAAAAGTTGAATTTTAAACCTATGTGAGTCCCAGCAGGATAACAAGTAGAAGAATAAAACCTGCGGCAATGAAACACATTTACTTGGCTGCTAAGTGTTGTTGGACTGTAGAAATGTACATTAAAGCTTGATCACACCACTTTCACAATTGAGTTTGGAGAGGACATGGGAAAAAGCCTTCTCTGTTGCTGCTCCCAGGCTCTGGAACCCTCTCTTGCAGTAAGCTAGGCTGGCCCCATCTTTGCAGTCCTGCCACAAGCAGACAAAGACCTTTCTCTTCGGGTAGGCTTTTCCTTAGTGACTGGCTGTGTAAGAGAGATTTTTAAATGGAATGGTTTGTATTTTGTTGCTTCTATATCGGTTTTTAGTCATGTTTTAACCTAACATTTAAATAGAATGTGATTAAGGCTTTAAAAATATTTGCATAATTTACTGTTTTTAGCTTTTCATAGTCTGTTTTTAATGATGTAAGACATTTTGGGTCCTTTTTTAGGAGAAAGGCGGGATAAACAATATTTTAAATAAATAAATAAGCTGGAAATAGTAAAATGAATATATGTAACCATAGCCACCAGAGGTGGGCCATCGGTGGCTTTCAGCTAATTAGAAACATATTCCATAGATTAGAAACAATTAGAGCTAGCATTTCCCTGGCCGGTGATCTTACTAGCGGATGGATTCTGGGAAGTATGTTTCCAAAAGTAACTTTTCAAGCTTTGCTCTGCTTGTGATCAATTCAGACTTTTGACAACAGCCACGATATGCTGCCCACAGTTTGATGGGCAGTGAAGAGTGTCAACAAAAAGACACAGAAAGACAGAGGAGAGGGGAAGAATACTATCAGGCTCAGAGAAGGCAAGTATAATTAAAAAGCATTGTGCAGGTCTTCTGCTTTATTCACTTGTGGATTTTCTCTAGAAAGAAACAAGGGAGGGAAGAAACAAAGAGAAAACTTGTGGAAGAGTACAAACAGGAGATGATAACATCTAGACCCCTCCCTTGAGTGAAGGGGGTGGAATTCTAACATATATCCAATGGGTAATGAAAATTAAAATCCAGCCCTGACATCTACAAAGATGGGAGGAAGGGAGAAACAAAGAGGTCTGAGTAGACACAACTAAAATGTGCTATTATTTTGTTTATAGTATTTACTTATACAGTATTTATATACCACTTGAAAGCCAAGCAGTTCACATTAAAATGGATAACAAAATAGAAGAAAAACAATTTAAAATGCTCACAAATAATCATATAGTTGAAACCACTGATCCTAGGACATAAGGGATCATGTTTCCTTAATCAGGAACTTGAATAGGGTACAGACCTCAAAATTTAATCCCTTAATTGTTGTTGAATTCATTAGGAAAACATTAAAACAGATTTTTTTAAACCTACTCTCTGAAGTTGAGCAAGCTTGAAAAGTGCTTAACTTTGCCTGGATTGGGCCTGTACTTCTTACAGGAAAAGCTCTGTGCTGAGTTTCATAAACCTTCACTTAGTTTCTTTTGTTGGTATGCACCCAAACCAAAATTGGTGCCACTAGAAAGTCAATTACCTGTACATTTTTTATTGCAGTCTTTGTTCAAAAAGCATTTTGCAATAATTATCTTATTTGCTACCACCTTCTCACATTTATGTTTGCTGGGGTTACTCATTCCAAGTACTTCTCTGCTACTGATAAGCAATATTTTGGCATGGCCCTAAGCCACAAAAATGTGCTTTTAGTGGGAATAAATTATGCTGTCACAGTACTTCAAATCCACAGTAACATCTAACTAGTGTATAGATAGCCTCAAGTTTCAGTCAAAGATTTCATAAGACTTTATGAAACTGCTGGTGCTGTTACTTTATACTTCCATCTTCTTTACAAAAGCCACAAGGTGGCTTAATTTTTTTTAAAAGAAAATCAATAAAATACTGACAACAGAATAAAATCATAAATGTAGCAGAGAACTAAACTAAATGGAAGAATCAAATTACAGTACACTTTAAAACAGCAGTTAACAGCTGAAATTTAGAGACTGGTCTTTTCCTTTGAAGGTTAGCCTCCTGTTGCAGAAATTTTCAGACTTATAAAACCTGATAGGAAAATGCCTCAAAAAATGAAGCCATAGTCTTGGTGGAGCCGGTCTAAATCCAATAGCTAACACCAACTAGACCTCTTCAATCAACAGGATTTATGTACAAGCTGATGTCATTGTTGTTTTTGTCATGGTACTTCAAATCCCTAGTATCTATCTATCTATCTATCTATCTATCTATCTATCTATCTATCTATCTATCTATCTATCTATCTATCTATCTATCTATCTATCTATCTATCTATCTATCTATCTATCTATCTATCTATCTATCTATCTATCTATCTATCTATCTATCTATCTATCTATCTATCTATCTATCTATCTATCTATCCTATCCTATCCTATCCTATCCTATCCTATCCTATCCTATCCTATCCTATCCCGCCTATCTGGTAACATGACCACTAGTAACAATTGATTCAGTAGATTTATTCTGGTTGGTCCACCTATGTCTTCTGGAATGGGGAGCCACTGTGCAACACTGAGACAGCTCTCTTACCAATGCATTGGAAAGATATAATTATGAAAGGTATGGATTTTTGTGTGTGTGTGTGTAAAACTAGCCATTATTTGGAAGCAGTCATACACATTGCGTAGCCCATGTGGCTAGTTAAAGCCACTACTATGCAGTTAGAGCAGAAGGACAAAAAGCTTTTAGTCAGTCTATGATAAGAACACAACAAGATTAAGTTTTTACTACTCACTATCAGTTTACTTATGCAGGAATGCATGCAGGTTATCATCCTTCTGACAAGGCATCTTTGCAAAAGATAACAGCCTCCAGAACTGACACATGATGCTATTTTCTGGGTTCAAAACAGAAATAGGAATGGGGATAAGACAAAGGAGCAGGGAGGAATCATTTTTTGTCATCAAGTGCACCTGAACTAGGATATTTCCAAAGAAGCAGCTATGTCAGTCTATCTCAGCATGTTGACAAAAAAAAAGGGGGGGGGAAGCAAACACAATATACTATAGTACTTTAAAGATAAACTATTTTATTTCATTGCAAGCTTTCATGGATAAAAATCTGCTTTCTCAGACCATGGAGTGCAATAAACAATGTATTTATCCATATCCTCACCCGGTCATTCAGATATATATGAATCTCTGTCTAAACCATCATCTGTCTAAATCAACCAATATAGTGAGATCAACATGCAAATAAAATATTGTCTACCTACATCTTTATCAAGAATCCAGCTGATACTGTGTGTTATTTCACACCGCCTATCAAGTATATAATACCTAGCAGATCATCTATACATTTAAGAAGAACAAACCTCAACAAGGAGAGGAAGGGAGACACTATGAAGCCTTCTAGGAGGCTGATGCTATTGTCAGGGATCAACATGTTTTCACTTCACTCATTGATTGGAGGCAAAAAAGAGAGGAAGAGAAGCCACTGAAATTGATATAAGTCCAGAATGAATGAGGGCAGAGTAACACAAAGCAAGGGCTGGTTGGCCATGGAAAAACACTGAAATGCAGAAGTCTATGGAGGGAGTGAGATTATGGGAAACAAGAAAAGGCTTAGTGGTGCCCAGGGAATCCTGTATCAGAAAGGTGCATAGAAAGAAGGAAAAACGGAAGGGTAGAAGGGAAGAGAGAGGGGAAGATTTGGGCATGTTTGCCTCTCATGAAGTGCATGTGCTTTAGATCAGATGGCTGGGAGGACGGCATCCCTGAGTCTGTGCCCAAATTAAACATGAAAAAAATTATCTTACTTTGGGCTAAAAATTATGTTTACCTAACCCTGGTAAATCTAAATCCAGTTCTCTTACTCTCCAATCTGTCATTGATTGTGTCACTGATCTGGAGAAGGAAGCACACTTAACTTGGTGAGCAGAATGGTCATTTCCTCCAGCGCTACTTATTAGCAGTTATATGTCATGATCTCTTGGCTGAAGTTGCTTCTCGCCCTTTAGTTTGTGGCTGCTCCCACTCTCCTAGCTAGTTTCTGCAGGGTGTGTGTTTGTAGGCTCTGGGAATCAGTCCAGTGCTCAGAAAGCCATATGTCACCTGCTCCTGGTGTAGCTACAAAGAACTTTCTCGTCCAGCCTCCACCATCTGCAGCACCTGCTCAGATCAAAAAAGGTACTCAATGTTTTTGACTTGCAGCTATTCTGTCTTAAGCGCAACCACAACCGGTCAGGCAAAACATACCCTCAAAATTATTGCGCTTTTTAAAATGAGAAACATTGACTGTGGTTTTTATTTAGCAGTCCTTGCTTTAGGAGTTCACGTAAGGCAGGTTGTTCTCAAGTAAACAGAGTATTCAAGTACAATGTCCAGCACCTGGAAACTACAAGTAGAGGTCGGGAAAATTACTTTTTTTGGACTACATTCCTAGAATTCCCCAGCAAAAATGGTTGGGGGATTCTATGAGTTGTAATCCAACAAAATAACTATTCTAGACTCGGGCAATGAGTTACAACAAAGTCATCTGCAATGAGTTGTCTCCAAGTTTTTATAATGAGGGCATAATAAAAGTTATGTTTCAGAAAAAAACAGCTCGAGAATACTTTTTTTAAAATGTTGGTACATCGAGCAGTGTTTTCTAGATACCTTTCAGATATTTTAATCTAATTTTTAGATATTTATGCTGTCTTTATTTCATTCCTATGCACAAGGGAAAAAAAAGGTAGCGCAACCAATTATACAATAGGTTACCTTTTAAAAGTAACACCATTACTACTGGTAACTTTCTAACAAAATACACACATTACTTTTGCAAAGTGACTTCTCAAATTCTGATAGAACCGTATAGTGTACCTGAAGGCAGTTACACTAAGAGTGTGCCTATTTTCATCTGTAAAACCATTAAGGCCATGCTTTTCTACCATGACCGGCCCAAACTTTTGGCATGCTAAGGCAAAGGATAAAATGGCCTCCAACCCCATCATAGCAGATCAGAATTCTTGTTTTGGCTTGGGCAATGCTCTGCCTCTCACTCCTCACTGCTGCCCCATTGCCCCTCTCAGTATCTACTATTTCACTCAACATAATGGTAAGACCCATTCTATTTTCTACATCTTTCACTTCCAACTTTTTTCCAAGCCCACATTCTTGCCCCTCATCTACTCCTTCCCTTCACATACAATCCCGCCTGGCCCTAAGTTATATTTTTATTCCAGACTCCAGTCGTTCATACTTTTAAAAATTCTGTTCCTCTGCTTCTTTCATTTAGTCTTCCCTCAGTCAGGGTTAGGCGATCCTGGTTCCCTGTTTCGTTCACCTCCCTTCAGCCCTGTGACTCTCTGCCTGCAGGGCTGCCCAGCGTTCCTCCTGTGGTTCCTTTGGAAACAAAGGCAGCTCTTCCTCACGCCTTCCCCAATTTTTTCTCCACAGCCAACCTTCCCTTTCTCACAGAACCGGTAGGGTTCACATTCTGTCAACCAGGGTGTGTCTTCATAAGCTCATTTTCACATGATATATGGCTGAAAATAGTGGCATGTGCTGCATATATTATCAAAACTTCCACTTTCTGGTTTCCTGGTATGCAAAATTGAAACCTCAGTAAATCTAACACAGAAGCCTTATTCAGATGTTTAGCCTGAAAGCATGTATGACTCAAGGAGTGGTGGGGAGGGGGTGTGCAGTAATTCCTACCCTCAGACCCCCCCCCACCTGACTTCATCCCAGACGTCCTACAGCTCTTTGTGTGCTCAGTGTGCATAGGCACTGTTATTGCATTCAGCTGAACAGGCTGTCAACAATTCCAACATCTGTTGCTCTGTCAAGGAAGGGCTACTGTTCACAGAAGCATTATATGTTAATTTCCGGACACTTACAGTACTTATCCACAGCTTGGGCTGAGCGCAAGAGTCTGGCAGACATTGGAGTCAGGTGGAGATGGAGAGGCAAAGCTTACCTGCATGGCCCCATTGCTAATATCCCTTGAGCCACACATAATTTCAGACTAGATGCTTGTATAGGACTAATGACTCTTGATTGTGTTAAGCTATGGAGAGTACTAATCCTGAATGTATTTACACACAGTTTTCAGAAGCAAAGGTAACTGTGCCTTGCTCACAACAACTGCTGAAAGACCCAAGCAGAAGGATGTTGTCTTGCTCTGATCCTGATGGTGGGATTTCTCTCCTTCTTATAGGAAACAGGATGTTGGCCTGGGTAGGCCTTCACTCTGATCCAAAACAACTCTTCAGGTGTCGGGCAACGAATAAAAAGCCAAATGCACATTTAAATGACAATCAACCACCATTTACATGAAATTATAATTCCGATAATAATGGGCAGACGTCTTTGCTGTTGTTGTTCAGTCGTTAAGTCGTGTCCGACTCTTCGTGCCAGGCCCTCTTGTCTTCCACTGCCTCCCAGAATTTAGTCAAATTCATGTTGGTTGCTTCAATGACACTGTCCAACCATCTCATCCTCTGTTGTCCCCTTCTTCTCTTGCCTTCACACTTTCCCAACATCAGGGGCTTTTCCAGGGAGTCTTCTCTTCTCATGAGGTGGCCAAAGTACTGGAGCCTCAGCTTCAGGATCTGTCCTTCCAGTGAGCACTCAGGCTTGATTTCCTTTAGAATGGATAGGTTTGTTGTCCTTGCAGTCCACGGGACTCTCAAGAGCCTCCTCCAGCACCACAATTCAAAAGCATCAATTCTTCACTGGTCAGCCTTCTTTATGGTCCAGCTCTCACTTCCATACATTGCTATGGGAAAAACCATAGCTTTGACTATGCAGATCTTTGTCGGCAAGGTGATGTCTCTGCTTTTTAAGATGCTGTCGAGGTTCGTCTACTTGTATTTGTCTTCCGCTCTTCCTCATTAGCATGTTGGATGCCTTCCAACCTGAGGGGCTCATCTTCCAGCATCATATCTTTTAGCCTTTCCTTTCTGTTCATGGGGTTTTCTTGGCAGATACTGCCAGTTCCTGCCCCAGGTGGATCACGTTTAGTCCGAACTCTCCACTATGACCTGTCTGTCTTGGGTGTCCCTGCACAGCATAGCCCATAGCTTCTCTGAATTACTCAAGCCCCTTAGTAATTCATGAAGGGATTTCCATGAAGGGATTTCTTTGCTAATTTTGAGTAATTTAAACAAGAGATAATGCAGATTGTTCAGGGCATGATCTTATATACAGATGGAGCCCTCTTTCTCCAGATAAAAAGAAAGAATGGGAGTTCTTAGCACATACAGTATTGTGACAGACATCTTTTACCACTTGAGAGAGCACCTCTGCAAGAAAAAATGCACATGATAAACAGTTGGGCTCTGAATCATACAGACATCTGAAAATGTAGACAGTACCAGTTGCCTAGGGCAGCAAGGACTAACATTTTAATAGGTGCCACCCAAAGTACTGGCAAGAATCCTGAAACACTGGTTTGGCAGTGGCATTCTGTAGAAAATAACAACAACGAGAACATGGGGCAATTGTTTGCTTTTTTTCTGGCACATATAATTTGAGTGGTGAGTGAACCAGCTGTTCAGATATCTTGCCTGAGGAGAACCCACTCCTAATCCTTCCTCTTTCACATCATCTTTTGTTTCCCCTGCAAAAATGCTGATTGGTTTTCTCTTATGAAGTGGTGGCTCCCATCTGCTGTGGAGAAAGCAGTTTTTCAAGAGTAAGAACAGTTTTTGTTGTTTTGTTCAGATGAAGCTTCAAGCATATTTAAGCATATAAACATGCAAAGTGTTTACCAAGAGTGTACCTGACCCAGGAAGAGGAGCAACAAACCTTAGAAAGATACTTTTCAAAAAAACCCCCAAAATCCACCAATAATCATTTTCTCCACTTCTTACAGAGTTTGAAGGGTAATTTGCTGTCATTATTACTTATGATAAGAAATAACACATTTCCTTGTTCCTTACTTTTCTATTACTTTTTGTTTAAGCCTGAGCTTGACAACAAAACTACATAAAAATTGAAAATATCCTATCAAAATGCTTGTTTAAAACTGCTCTTTAAAAGCAACTTTTAAGTGGCCACAGAATGTTGCTCAGTATGATAACCAGATGACTTGGTCCCAGTTTGTTCCATTATTTTCCAACTATAACTTTATTACGTTCTTGTTACCAGCATCTCTCCATGTAAGTAACACAAGAACAACTTGTTCTTTCTGAGCTCTAAAAAGTAGGCAGCATTTAGTTTGGAAGCTGAGCCTATTTCCTTGTAAGAGCAAACATCTGGGAAAGGAGAATCCATCTCACAACAGGGGAAAAAACACTCCTGCTCTGGTTTACTGGAATGTTGCTAAATAATCAGCATCAGACTAAAAAATGAGACAGGAAGAGCCACACTGGATCTGACCCCCAAGCCTTTTAGTACAGGGTTCTCTTGCTGCTGTAGCCAATCAGGTGCCTCTGGGAAGGGTTTGATAGCTTTTATCATGTTGTGCCTTACTGCTTTGAAAGTAGTTTTGGTGTTGCTTTTTTTTATTTCTATTTTTTTTAGCGTGGTACTTGTTTGATCCTTTATAGTACTTGCACACTTGCTGTTTTTAGCTTTAAATATGGTCTTTTAATAGTGTAAGCCACCCTGGGTTCTTTTTAAGGAGAAAGGTGGGGTAAAATATGTAGAATACAATAAAATAAATATTGATGTGCAGATTTGTGTTTTTTGTACTACAACTCCCAGAATTCCTCAGCAACTTTGCCATGGGATTGTCTGGGAGATTCTGGGGCATGCAGTCCAAAAACACAAATGATGGGCACATCTCTAAAAGCTAGTGCACCTGCAAACATAAGCAAATAAAACCTAATCTGATAGGCCTTTCATGGCCTGTATATCTTTTGACAACCCTCCTAAATCTGGTGCCCTTCAGGCATGGTAGCATGTGAGTTGTGGTGGATGAGAGCTACAGCTGTCACATTTGGAAATCCTCAGTTTGAGCAAGTCTGCACTTTAAATTATATGTGCTTTCATACAGTTTGTCTGCTGCGGTATTCAAAAAAGAATGAGGCCTGTAGCTTCGCAGCGTGCTAGAAGCCTGCTGTAGACTATTGCTTCCCACCTTTCCACCCCGTTCCTGGCAGCACTATAGGTCCCTGGGGGCTATAGAACATTTGGACTATTAAATCAATTTAAGTTTGCACAATAAAAATATTTTTTGTTGTTCCTCTTCATCCTTTAAGGATCTGAGCTGCTCCAAAACATGTGTCTTCCTGCCTGTCTCTGAATATATACTGTATTTTAAAAATCCACAGATTCTCCCACCTCTTCCTAAGAACTGTTTAGGCTTTAATTGGAAAAACTTCATGTATCTTCTGCTTTAAACAGTAAAAGGGCTTGGTTATGCTCCTACAGCAAACCGCAGGAATTTTGCCATTAGGTCTATGGAAATAACACCTGCCTTCCTTGATGCAAAAAACAGAAATGGAGAAAGATGACGTCAGTTTATAAAAACAACCATAAAAACAATGGAGATGGAGATCCTTCCAGTAAATGCCAGTAATAATAAATACATGTTTACACAACTAGCAATGATATCTGAATCTGTTAAAATAATAACTCCTATTTACACAAAGAAGGACTTCCTGGGTGTTTCAGGCACTCTGTCCTTATCGTTGCGGGTTATCCACAGGCTAGTATCTTCTGGAAACTGTGGACACTATAGTCCCAGCATAATAGCACTACTGTACTAGGGTTTAATAACTGAGATGAAACAGGCGACCTTGATCTTTCTGGGGATCAATTGGTGGGGTCAGAGCTCAGAGGGACAGAGTAAGGAGGCTCTTAAATTATCAGAAATAACATCATCATCATTCTATACAACCTTTCAGCTTCCTTCTTCTCTAGGAACTTCACTGCAATCTTCACAATAGCTGGAGGGAAAAACAATTTTCCCAGGAACAAGAGTTATATTTGTTGTTGTGTATATTTAGTCTTAAGTGCCAGATATTGAGGGTGCAATTAGACCGCTCTGAAGGTGCGTACCTGATCATACCAGAAATTTGATCATCCCTTAAAGCAATACTTCTCTGTCTGCTGAGGAATCACTCCAGCTCATCCCCCCAAAAGTAGAAGCCCTACAGCTGGACCAAAAAGATCCAGCTTGGGCACAGATCGGGTTAGGGCTGAAACACATTTCCCAATGGGTTGTGTGATCACCGGGAAATAGATTGTACCAGACAAGTGGATCAAATTGCAATCTATTTCCGTATACAGTGGTGCCTCGCTTAACAACGATAATCCGTTCCAGGAAAATCGCTGTTAAGTGAAAACGTCATAAAGCGAAATTTAAAAACCCATTGAAACGCATTGAAAACCGTTCAATGCGTTCCAATGGGCTAAAAATTCACCGTCCAGTGAAGATCCTCCATACGGTGGCCATTTTCGGTGCCTGTATAGCGAGGAATCCGTCACTAAGCACAGCAGGGAGCCATTTTAAGCACCCGGTGGCCATTTTGAAAACCTGACAATTAGCTGTTTTTGATCCTCGTAAAGTGAAAATCGGTTCCCGAAGCAGGGAACCAATCATTGCTAAGCGAAATTCCCCCATTTAGACCATTGTTTTGTGATCGCAACTGCAATTGCAAAAACATCATCGTAAAGCAGATTTGTTGTAATGCGGGGCAATCGTTAAGCGGGGCATGACTGTGTAATCACACTCTGACTTAAGGAGAAAGTCCTCTTACTTGGACCACAGACTGCCAGTGATTTTACAAATTATCTTCTCCTGGTAGAAGTGGAAACTACTAGAATTGTTTCTTGACGTGAATCAACAATATTGCCAACATTTTTTATGGTCTCCTTTTGGGCATCATTTTTAGTGACCATTATTATAATTTAGTGCACGTACTTTTCAAAAAGTGCCACTGCATCTGTGAGAATCTACTGAACTCTGAAAATTCATTTTTTTAAACATCGAGCAGAGTTTCTTTTATTTCTGTAGCCCTTGAATGTGGATAGTTACCAGAGGTGAAAGCAAGACAAGGACTCTTATTCTGGAATTGGAGATAATAGGTTTTGGGACCTACTCTTAATTCTCTGGGTGATGTGCTCAGAGATGAGAAAGGTTATTTCTACTATTAACCCAAACATGACAGCTGTGGGTGTCTGGAAATAATAATAATATTAATTAAAAACAAAAAACAAAAACCCAGAACTTTTCCCATATTTGGATTTGCAGTAGCAGATTCGCAAAATTTGCATTTCCCAATAATTTAACAAAAGCCAAGTTTAAAAGCCTTTTCCGTATCCTAAACTGTTATTGTGATGTGACTTCAAGTTGGAACTCACTTATAGTGACCCTTATGAGGTTTTCAAGACAAGGTATTTGAGGAGTGTTTTTACCAGTTCCACATCCCCAGTGAGTTTCCATGGTGGAGTAGGAAGCTAAATCCAGGCCTCCTGAGTCCTAGCCCACCATTCTATCCACTACACCAGAGGTCGTGAACTCCTGGTCCGTGGCCCAGTGCCGGTTCATGGCCTGAGCCAGACTGGGCTGTGAAGACAGAACTCCCGCCTCCCTGCACACACTCCCCTCCCCACAGCTGTTTTGCACATGTGCGCATGTGCCAGCGCCAGCATGAACATTCCTCCACCTCTTTGTGCATGCACCTGAGTGCCCGAGTGCACACGCGAAGGGGTGGGAATGCATGTGTGTCTGGGGATGCAGGCGCCACTGCACATGTGTGAAGGGGTGGGGGAACACTCACACTGGCACTGGTGGGTGGGCGCTCCCCCACTGCTTCACGCCTGCACCAGCATGCCAGAACTGTATTACTGGATCAGATTAGACACCCACCCACCCTAGTTTAGTACTTTCTTTCCAAAAGTGGATGGACACTGGGCTTAAGAAATACTAGAATGTGTCATTACAGATATAGTCACATCTTCTTTTCTTTTACTTTGTTGTCTCCCCAAAACACTCTTTGTTATAATTTTCCATTCCGTGCCTGATTCTTTAAACTGGGAAGAGATTAGTTCAAACAGAGAGAGTGAGAGAGAGTGAGAAAGGGAGAGATGTGGGGGTGGAGGGTGGAACCAGAAAGAAGCTGGTGAAAGAGGAAGAGAAAAATATTGCTGCAAACTAAGATCCACAGAAGCTCAAAGGCATTTGATGCCTCAGTGCTTCAATCAAAAGCCACTGTCCAAGGCAAAACAGTGGGGGTGGTGGGGGTGGTCAGTTATTTATTTAAAAGAGCTCTGGAATGTTACTCGAGTTCTCTGCCCACACCGGTCAATCTGCCAGGAGTTTCTGATGAAGACGAAATCCTGCATGGGACAACAGAGACTTTCCACATGAGAGATCCCCATCTTCCCATTTTTGCGAACACACAAATAAAACCAGAAGCCTTTTTGACTTGCTAATACAGAAGTGCTCCTGCTTCAAGATGTGCAAAAATTGAGTGTATTTTTAGCAGACGCCATTTCTTTTCTTTTCTTTTTGCTTCCACTGTTCTACTTTTATGTACTAATTCTTCAGAAGTGGAGAGGTGTGGCAACTTAAGGGTGGGGTGCATACTTGGCATGCAGAAGGTCCCTGGCAGGGTTTCCAGCATCTGCAGGTAGAACTAGAAAAGTGTCTGGGCCAGGAGGCCCACTTGGTGTCTTGGGAGACAGATCCGTGATCACTCTCAGGTGGATCTTCTTAATAGGATTGCTGAGAGGATAAAGTGAGGTGGAAGAGACCTGTGTACACTGCCTGGAGCTTCATTGAAGGAATAGCAAGTCATAAATGGAAGTAATAAGTAAAAATAATTAAAGAAATAAAAAAAAACAAGCTCTGAAGGGCATTCTTACGAACTACAGTGGACCCTCGACTTACGGAATTAATCTGTATTGGAACGGTGGCTGCAGGTCGAAAAGTCTGTAGGTCAAGACTCCATTGACCTACAATGCATTGAAAACCGATTAATCTGTAACTGGACATTTTTGTTCCATTTTGTTTTTTCCCCCAGTCTATAGGTCGATTCTCTGGCTGCAAGTTGAACCTAAATTTTGCAGCCAGAGAAGTCTGTAACTCGAAAAGTCTGTAAGTGGAGCCATCTGTAAGTCGAGGGTCAACTGTATTGGCAACACTGGGCTAGAATGGTGTTTTGATAGGACTTCCAGAAGGCTGTTTTTAGAAGATTAGATACATCACTTTGGTTCTTCCTGTTTAACACACACACACACAAAAACCCCAAACCAAAACAAAATCATGGGACTGCCTCTGGAAAGTGTCAGGAAACTTCAGTGGGTCCAAGATGCTGCAGCCAGATTTTAATCTGGGGCTGGTTTACAGGGAATATATAACTCCCCTTTTACAGCAGCAGCATTGGCTACTGATCCATTTCCGGACGTGATTCAAAGTGCTGGTTTGAACTTGTAGA
This sequence comes from Pogona vitticeps, assembly GCF_051106095.1. Lineage (NCBI taxonomy): Eukaryota > Metazoa > Chordata > Lepidosauria > Squamata > Agamidae > Pogona > Pogona vitticeps. The sequence goes on along the minus strand of NC_135787.1, from coordinate 164,268,071 downwards.
GTCCTAAATGACTTGTGTCCAAGCTATCTAAAAGACTGCATCTCCATCTATGAGCCTACCTGGGCATTAAGATCAACAAGGGAGGCCTTTCTCTCAGTCCCATCGCCCTCACAGACACGGTTGGTGGGGACACAGGAGAAGGTTTTCTCTGTTCTTTGGTCCCAGACTCTGGAATTCCCTCCCACGGGAAGCCAGGCTGCCCACATCTTTGCTGTCCTTCCACAAGCGGGAAACGATTTTTCTCTTTAGGAAGGCTTTTCCTTAGTGACTGGCTATCTGAATAGGGGTTGTTGAATGGATTGTTGTGCTCTGTTGCTTTTAAATGTATTTTTAGTATTGATTAGAGATGGGCATGAACTTCCAGTTCAGCAGTTTGGTGCGGTTCATTTGCTGGCCCAACAGGTATTCTGTGGTTTGGCGTCCCAACCCATCCAGCTGGTGCCCACTCAGAGGCAAAGCCCGGAGAAGGCAGGGCAGGGAAACTGGGGTGCGACCTTTGAGTAGGCATCCACTGGAGGGGCTCGGGGGTGTGTCAAACCACAGAACACGTGATGGGCTGGTAAACAACTGCTGAACCACCAAACCAACCGTTTGTGCCTATCTCTAGTATTGCAATCTCTAGTATTAATTGCTATTTTAAATATAACATTTTAAAATTATTTTTAATATTTATACAGTATACTTACTGTGTTTAGCTTTAGAATATTGACATTTTAATTATGTAAGACGCCTTGAGTCCTTTCAAGGAGAAAGGTGGGGTATAAATATTTCAAACACATAAAATAAACAAACTTTTTAACAGGTTAATTCCAAGAACTTGAGTCTTTCAGCTCAGTAAAAACAAGCGTGTGCTTCTTTACTTTCAATTAAAGCCACCAGAAGCGGCGTCTCCTTAAATATGGTGAATTGTGTGGAGAGTTGCATCAGCGCTCCTCCCATCTGGACCCATGACATGCTTTTGAATGAGAAGGTTTTTGTGTGAACCAAAAAATAAAATGACATTCCTTTTTGCTCCATCAGTCCCTATCATGGAAAAAATTGAAAGCAGAGTCATGAAGGCGTTAGGAAGAAGAACTGCCATTATCCAGTCGGATGTTATCCTTGATAGATGGGGTAAGGAATCTGAACAATTCTGTGGTGCAGAAGACTGGCGGACAAGAAAAGAGCACCATAAATTCTCAGCTCCTGAACGTTTAAGAGCATTCATCTCTCTTTCAGCACTGGAGGAAATCATTCTGGAATGTGATAAGTTCTTTCACAACTAGTGATACATTATTGTTCATTTTAATGACGAAGATAGTAACGCCATGAAAATATCCAACCTGACGTTCTTCAGATTCATCTCCTCCTTATTGGTATAAGAAAGTATAATGACATCATAGTTCTCTGGGCCTCTTCTGAATCAAAACAAGGGCAACAAGTTATCTAGCTGGATTACTCATTATTGTAACAAGAAACTGGCCACAAACTGACCTCTGAGAACATTTGGGAAGGGTATGAGTTCTCAGGTCTCCCACTGATTCCTAAAAGTGAAAAACACACTCTTTTAATGGGTCACGTTGAAATCTGTGCATCGGTCTTCAAAGAAATGGGGGAAAGGGATACAGCAAATGGCAGGCATCCAGGGCAACTTTATTTCACCTGGGCACCTCAGAAAAGGATCAGCCTGGCTTACCTCACAAGGTTATTATGAGGATAAAGTGGAGGGAAAGAGTCACATGTGTCACCTTGAGCTTGTTAGAGAAAAGCTCAGATTTGAAATGAATGGCTCTTGCAAATACAAAAACAAACATTTCAGAATGCCAGATGCATACATTTTATTCCATGAACATCAACATGTTTCAGCCTTCTATTAGTTTTGGTTTCTTTCCCCACTACTAAACATCAATTTAAATTCATTAATATATATATATATTACACATAGTTATCAGGATAGAACAGTTACAGTACAATCATAATGCCCGAAAGTCAATGTAAAAAAGCTCTCTATTTAAAATTAAAAACAACAACACCTTGCATAACAAAAGCATTAATTTAGCATTCTGAGCTTTTTAAAAAAATCTATTCATTTTGTTTTGCTTCTGTTTTATTTTTCTTCTCATCAGACTACAGAAGGTTAGATACATATAAACATACAATAACTTTGCTTGAAATGTTCTGGGGAGAGGGCGTTGGAGGGGGCAGCCATTGAGGTGGTGCTGGGTAGGGGAAATAATGGTGGTGGTGGGTAGAACATGCCCACGTAGGAGAAGAGAGTTTAGATATCTTACATATATCTCTTCTTCTAGTCCTACCCCCAACCAGATGGTATTAGGTGACCATATCAGCAAACCCTCGAGCCACACGGTGCTGTTGATGAATGCCAGGTCAGTACAAAATAAGAGTGCCCTCATCCATGATGTAATTCTGGATGAGGGTGCTGACCTGGAGTGCATTACTGAGACCTGGGTGGAAGAGGAGGGTGGTGTTCCCCTCTCCTAGCTGTGTCCACCTGAGTACTTGGTCCAGCACCAATGTTGCTTGGAGGGTCAGGGAGGGGGAGTTGCTATAGTCTATAGGAGTTCTATCTCTTTGACCAGGCTTCCTGTCCCTTTGAGAGGACGTCTGAAGGGCCTGTATTATGTGTTGGGCTTACGAGACAGATTGGGGATTCTGTTGGTATAACATCCACCCTGCTGCGTACTAACAGTCTCCCTGCCTGAGCTGACAGAGGTAGTCTCAGACCTGATGTTGAGGACTCCCAGGTTGTTGGTGCTGGGGGACCTCAATATCCATGCCGAGGGTGCCTTGACTGGGGCGGCTCAGGACTTCATGGCTGCCATGACAACCATGGGGCTGTCTCAATGTATCATCAGCCTGACACATGAGAAGGGCCATACTTTGGACCTGGTTTTCTCAAGGGGACTGGAAGATGGTGGTCTGGATGTGGAGGGGCTGGTTGTGACTCCATTGTCATGGTCAGACCACTTCCTGGTCAAGTTTAGTGTATTAGCTTCTTCTCTCCTCTGCAAGGGTGGTGGATCTACCATGTTTCATCCAAAATAGATCCGCGTGGTCCGGGATCTTCTTCAGCCAGGAAATCACTGTGATGAGTTTGCACTTTGAGGGAAAAAATCGCTTAGATTCGCAGTGGGTTGGACTCCACCATTAGTGCAGAATCAGAGGATGTGTCCAGTGTGCTGTGCTTAGGTCAAGTATTAATGGATGAGTTTCAATTGTTGAGACCTGAGGATGTGGACAGGGTGCTTGGATCTGTCCATTCTACCACCACTCCGTTCGACCCTTGCCCATCCTGGCTAATTGGAAGATCTGCCAGGGGGATTTGCACCTGGGTCCAGGAGGCCGTGAATGCCTCTTTGAGAGAGGGAGTGGTCTCTACTGCCTTGAAAGAGGCGGTAATTTGACCACTCCTTAAAAAACCTAACCTGGACCCAAGGCTGGTGGTTAACTACCGACCAGCGGTGAACTTCCCTTATTTGGGCAAAGTGTTGGAGTGGGCTGTGGTCGGACAACTCCAGGTGCTGCTGGATGAAATGGATTTTCTGGATCCATTTCAATCTGGTTTCAGGCCAGGTTTTGGCATGGAGACTGCCTTAGTTGCCCTGTACGATGACCTTTGCCAGGAGAGAGACGGGGGAGTGTGACCCTGTTGATACTCCTGGACCTCTCAGCAGCTTTCAACACCATTAACCATGGTGTCCTTCTGGATAGGCTGGCTGGGTTGGGAGCTGGGGGCACCGCTTTACGGTGGTTCTGCTCCTTCCTGGCTGGCCATGTCCAGAAGGTGGTACTGGGGGACACTTGCTCTGCCCCATGGCATTTATGGTGTCCTTCTGGATAGGCTGGCTGGGTTGGGAGCTGGGGGCAGCTCCAGGCTATTTGCAAAGCTCTTTTCCAATATCGTGATTCAAATAAATCAGTTTTGTTCCTGTCAGATTTCTTCACTGTCCAGCTTTCACATTCATACATAACAGGTAAAGACTACTGAGGGAGGTATTTTTCTTTTTCCTCTTCAGAGGGCTGTGCATGATGGGAGCCATAATGAAATATATTTAGAGACTACCAAGTTAAGAAAGGCTGTTATAAGAGGTACACTCCTTTTCCCTCTCTACAGCAGCAGATCATAATACATGTACTCGATATACTAATAATCTGCAGGAGATACTTGTACTTGACAACCACTGAAAGCAATCTCTGCTCTTAAAATGTGGAACTAAGGACTTGAGAGATGAGATATGGAACAAACCGCAGCTTGAAGCCTGCAGTTCCAAGCAGACTAGTTTGGAGCCCATTGAGTGTAAACTCATTCTATATTCACAACACATAGGAATGAAAGACAGGGAAGAATCGCCCTGAGCTAAAATCACTCCAGGCTGCATCCAGAAGAGATCCAGACTGTAGCATCTGCCCAGATGTTGATCTGAACACTTTCTGCTCCTTGTCACTCCTGTGTATCGCTGCAAGAGAAGACAGACCAGTCTTAGAGCTTACCAGAAGAAACTGCTGGACACTACAAGAACAGGCGGTCAGCGAGCCAGAGGAACAAGAGGCTGGACTGTGCCCTGGGAAATGCTCAAGGGTGGCGATCATTGTTGTTGTTGGGTTGCAAGTAGCATTTTCTACTACTTTCATGGTGTACAAGGATGAAGGCTGCAGGACCACTTTCTGCTTCTGAAAATGCACTGGATGGTCTCTCTCTCTCTCTCTCCCCCCCCAATTCAGAGATCTGTCCACTGTGCTAAATAGTGACAGGTAGTCAATAGAGATGAACTGATTATTATTCCATAGTGGTAGGAAGGGATGCAAGTCTCAGTGCAAAAGCTCTCCTGCTGTTGTTGCTATGTGCCATCAAGTTGCCTCCAACTTAAGGTGACCCTATGAATGTCTTCTCCTCAATGGCGCTTGCAGACTTAAGATGCACAGCTTAATGTGGTGAAGGACTTTGAGTGTGTCAGTGAGGTTGAGAGCCATGCCACTAGGAGGTCAGACTCTGTCATGAGCCCAGACTCCTAGCAGGGTCATCCAAGGTGGAAGGGTCACAGCTGGGATACCAGACTAATAAAGATGCACCCAACCCTTTTCAAGGATAACAGAATGGATAGTTCCAATTGTGGGTGGTGGTAGCTACTGGGCAGCTGTGGTACCTGAAGGTGATACTGGTGAAGGTGGCAACGGTGGAGACATACAAGCGAACCTTTGTTACTACTGTGCAGGAGGTGGCAATGGTAAACCCCTGCTGAACTTTCCTTACCATAGAAAGTCTGTTAAAAAACAGCCCATAGGCCCCTCCTTGTTCTTGTTATGTGCCATCAAGTCATAACCAACTTATAGTGACCCAAATAGGGTTATCAAGCTGAGATATTTAAAGAGTGGTTTTACCAGTTCCACTTCTGCAGTGAGTTTCCATGATTCAGTGGAGATTTCAACCCAGATCTCCTGAGTCATAGTCCAATATTCTGTCCACTATACCATACTGGTTATCCAAAGGCCTTCCTGAGCAACAGAAGATTCTACCTTCTTATGTTAAATTCTGTCTTCTTTGAAATGCTAAATGTGGTATTTTCCAAAGCAGAATTCAAAACAAAACAAAAATTAACATGCCCTTCATGAGGGGAAAAAAACAGCTAGCTGAAATCCACATTGGAGCATTACTCATATTGCTCGGCTCTGCATTTTGTTTTGTTTTGTTTCTTCTTTCAGAGGACTATTGGCTGCCGTTTACTAAACTACTTTTATTCTAAGATTTCTTGACAATAGGCAGCATGAGGCCAGTAACAGGGGCCTGGGATGGCTGAAGAAGGCACAGGTGATAGTTGAAATGGCTTCTCTTCCCCCCCCCCTCTCCTCCACCGCCCTCCACTTCAGTACACAAGTACTGGAAGCAGGCATACCTCTCCTTCCTCTCCCCCCACCACCACCTTCCCATACGGAATGTGTTGATTCAGAGGTTTGTAAGAACAATAGAAGCAAATGAAATCTGTGGTTGTAGCGGACAGTCTGTGCTGGGACTGAGATGACAGGAGGCAGAAAGCCAAACTTGCTCTCTGTAGGAAATTTTCCTGTGGCACAGTGGGCTGCCCTAGACATTTGGTGTGGAGCAGGAATCTGCTGGAGTGTTAATGCTGTAAACTGTAATTCTTATGCTCGGGCTGCATATTATGTGTCAATAAACTAAAAGTTCAAATGTGTATACACACACACACACACACACACACACACACACACACACACACACACACACACACACACACACACACACACAGGTTAGCCAGCTAGGAGGGAAAAAACATTTGAAAAAGACACAAATGTGATGGCATTTTAAAGACTAACTTTTATGTATTTTTAATGTGAGCTTTCATGGACAAGTTCACTTCATCAGCCATAAGAGGAGATACAACATGCTAAATATTTATACCTGACATCAATATAGCCGCCTAGAGTGGTCACATAGACCAGATGGGTGGGATACAAACCAAACCAAACCAAACCAAACCAAACCAAACCAAACCAAACCAAACCAATCAATCAATCAATCAATCAATCAATCAATCAATCAATCAATCAATCAATCAATCAATCAATCAATCAATCAATCAATATTGTGATTGGTTGGTTAGCCAGAGCAGTCCGTATGGTAAATAGTATGAGATTTTACCATTAGTGAGGCATTTGCCTCAGTTGGCAGATGTGGGGGACAAGTATCTGCCAACTTCTCCCACCAGCTGTTTCTCCTGACCTCCCAGCTGTTACATGCCAGCAGCCTTATTATGGCAAATCTAATACAACCTTCAAGGTATGTGGGATAACCAAGGAGTGGTTTTACCATTGCTATTCCCCCTCTGTGAGTTTCCATGGCTAAGTGGGGATTTGAACACAGGTTTCCTGAGTCCTAATCTGACACTCTATCCATCATCCTCTTTCCTCACAACTATTACTCTATTGTTGGATAAGCTATTATTGGCTATTACTGTGATGATTTTAATGGTCTTTATGGTTTCATTTTATTTTATTTTACTGGTTCTGTTATTGAATTTGTCTTTACTTGTTTTATGTTTCTGATATTTTTAAGCCACTTTGAGCACTACCCTGTAGTAGAAAGGCAGGTAAGAATGTTATAAATAATAACAAACCCCACTGTTGGAGGACAGATGCATGTTTACATGCTCTGAATACTCAATCCTCTGCCATATAAACTACCTGCTGCTTCAGGTACGTTGAAGTAAGATTCAGCTGTGAGTCCATTTGGCTCTTGTACATGGCATGGCAAGAGAGGAGCCATCTTGCCCCTGATCCTATCAGTGAAATCTTTTACACCTCCTGTAGGTTGGTCAGTGGAACGTTCACCGTGATAATTTGTGCAATGAGTTTGCTTTAAATCTGGTTTAAGTAAAATAGTTCCCTATGACTACTTGCTACTTGAGTAATAGGTAATGTAGCAAACAGTCACAATGTTACAGTAAAACAACATAATAGGTAGTTACAACATTACCTTTGATATATAACAAGTAACATCTATTTACTTCCAAGTTACTTTTAAAGGGCATTTGTAGAAACATTTTGACAGGAATATTTCAGGTTTTTTTTTCTCATTCTGCTAACAATTCTGAGCATTTTTGCCTTTTGCCTTTTTGTATTTATTTGCAAGGTGCAATATTAGCATTAACTACTGGTGGGAAGCAGATAATATCTTCTCCATCAATGTTTCTCACCTCCCGATAAGGACAACACAATTCTTAAAAAATATGCGAACTAGTGAATTGTGAAACACAATTAACTGAGCAACAAGGAAGGTCACCCGGTTGTCAAAAAGGAGGCAGTCAATCAGCAATTTCCTTTTAAAAAATAACATTCTAAACTCTGCTCTTGCCCCCCTCTCCATCTCTGTGCATATTCCGACTTTTGTTTGTGGCATTGGTTCTCATCCTTGATTCTGTGTACCTGCGCGGTGCCTTCCAATCCACCATCAGGCATCAGGCACCCCTGCCCTGACCTTAAACCCCGGAAAGACAATGCCGTTCAAGGTTAACAAAACTGGGGCAGTTGGGCCTGCTTCCTCTGTTCCCAGCTAACATATTGCAAAAGTGCCTGAGCAACTGATATATCATGCATTGCTCCCAGTCCAGGGAGCAATGCATTTATCTAAGGCTAAATAACTATCTTCAAGCATGCAGAGACATGAATCAAATCTAAGTTCTCTACATGTTCATAGTAATCCATGATGACAGTCTAAGAAATACTAAGCTGAATTGTGACAGAAACACTGCTTTGTCAGTAAAACTGGCAATATGCATGCAAAGTAAGAAGAGTCAAAGCTTTGTTGCGGAAGATTTTTAAAAGAAAGGAAAGGAGGGGGAAAAATAACCCTCTAGGAAGAATCAGAAATTGAACCTGGGTGGTCATGTGCCCTACTTTACAGAGGTCAGTCCTCTGTAGAAATACTGTCCAAAGTCTGTCCTCTCCTTGAAGGCATTTCTCTCCACCAGAAGGGCTGTCTTGTCCAAGCACTGCTTAAACATAAGGTACTCTCAACAAGGAAGAACTTCAACAGGCCCTGAAGCAACTGGACAGCAGCCCCAGCAGGAAGCCATACAGGTCACTTGGTCACAGCCACCCATACTATCATCAGATGTATTACTCTTCTACTTAAATTGTAGCAGCTGTTTCCAAGTCCCTTGGAGATGATGGTGATGTGTTAGTCACTGGGTAACTTAGAAAAAACATGGGGAGAACCAAAGTCCATCAGGAAAAACAGTCATCTTGTGGCATCTGAAAGACTTACAGGTTTGATCAGGGAACAGCTTTGGTAAACTGCGACCCACTTCAGTCAGATGTATCTGATGTGAAGTTGCATTTGATGAAGTGGGCTGCAGACCACAAATGCTTCTCCTTAATAAATACTTTTAAAAAATCTTTCAGGTGCCACAAGACTGCCTGTTTTTCCCCCTGCAACAGGCCTACACCCTTAAGGGAAATAACAACAACCAAAGAGAACGATATAGAACAGAGTCAATCCATTAAAGGTCTTCCATTTATAGTTTTGATTTTGCTAATGGTGGCCTCAAGGCAAGGCAGGGAGGGGGGGCGTTCAACTCTTCAAACCCTGGTAAGGTCCTAATGCAGGCTGTAATATATATAATGGAGGCTCCAGAGCAAAGATACACACATAGGGAGTTGCTGGGGACTTTTTGCTTCATTTTATTTTTGTTTTTTTGGCAGTGCGGGGAGTTTTCAGGGCAGCAACACGGAGAGCAGGAGAAAGGCAAAGCTGACTCTCAAGTGTCAAGCTCTTTCCCCGAATGCACAAATTGTTCTGGAAATCATTGTTTGAGGTAGTCTTCCCCATCTGGCTACATTCCAAATGTGTGAGGCCACCATGCCCATCATCTCCAGGAAAAGTTGTGTGGAGTAAATGGGAGTTGTAGGCCAACACCTCTGAATGGTGCCACTTCGAGGAAGGGTTGTTGACAGGGCAGGACAGGGAAGCAAAGGACAGTGAGGAATTTCCCCCAAGCATTGCTTTCTCCATTTCCAATCCCCTATTTGTGAGGCAAGAAAAATTGTCCAAGTACCTGACAAGTGAGACCATTCCAGGCTTCTGCAGCCACTCTAGACCTCTGCCCATGTAGAGCCAGTCATTTTCAAGTCTCCTGAGAGAATCGGCCTTTTATTATGCTGAGTTGTAGATCAGAGCTCACTTCCTTACAACTATCCAGGCTTTAAACAGCTTTTTATCTCCTATCTTGTTGACAGAAGATAACAGCAGAAGAAACTTGAGGGTCAGAAAGGAAAATCCCATGAGCCAAATTCTGATCAGAGCCAGAGATTTCTCTTCCTTGAACCAGGGTGTGATGGAATTTTAGTTTAGTTTAGTTTAATTTCTTGGAGTTATTAGTCACTCTGTTGGCAGGGATTCTCAGGTCAAATAAATACAGTACAAACAGAATCCCAGTCCATTTACCTGGGCCTCATGGCCCAGTGGTTAAACTGCTGTACTGCAGCCAAAACTATGCTCACGACCTGGGGTTCAATCCCAGGTAGCCGGCTCAAGGTTGACTCAGCCTTCTATCCTTCTGAGGTCGGTAAAATGAGTACCCAGCTCGCTGGGGGGGGGGGGAATGTGTAGCCTGCATAATTAACTTGTAAACCGTCCAGAGAGTTTATACCAGGGCAGTATAAGCAGCACGCTTTGCTTTTTTTTTTTTTTTTACCTGAAAGGAAAAGTGACAAAATCATCACTTAAAAATGCTGGTCAGCTGAAAAGAGATCAGATGGAGTCCTGAGCGACTGTGACAGAAAAAGAGAATGCCAGAAACTGTGTGCCAGATCCCTTGCGACAAATAAAGCCATTAGGGTTTTTTAAGTCCCCACTTTAGCATTTCAAAATCTATAGTGGGGAAACAAACGTTTCAAAATCTATAGTGGGGAAACAAACAAACTGAATAAATTAAAACAAATGAAAAGGCAAAAGCCATGATATTGTGATGAATTTGGCATGGTCTGGAGTAGTGTTATGGTGGTAGAGAAAAGAAAAGGACCTAGAAATAATAATAAAAAAAGGAGGGAGATACTGCAACAAGGAGCAGGTAGGGCAAACATCATGCTTGAAAAATGTGTTTTGGAGCATGTGGGGGAAAAAGTGCAGCCAGTGGAGTATGAGATTTAGCAGTCTTAGGAATCTGTCCAGCAAATACCACTACAGATTGCCACAAAAGCCAACAAGTTATGTGAAAGTTTCACCAGGCACAACTGCCTGATTCCCCATACTTTGACATGAAATAGCTCTTCATTCATTTTCTAGAAGTGCTAGAAAACTGGAACCTGGAAACACTTCTGTGCTGTGCTGGAAAATGTGTGCTTTTATCCTGTTTTCTATTCCTGATATTTCAGGGGTGAGGGTAGGGCTGGTGCTCCTTGTGGAATGAAATCTTCTATTTTTTAAAAAAGCAAGCTTAACATCAGATAAACCCTGAGGGTTCAGATGAAGTGTTAATCTAATCCAGCATCCTGTTGACCAAGGAATATGAATAACAAAACAGTTCCCCAACAGGATTCTCTTTATTTAGGTTTCAACCAGGAAGGTACAGACTACAGAACAATGAGAGACTCAGAAAGTCTCTTAAGTGCAAAGACTCTGTAAAACAAACTGAAACAGACAGATTAGGTAGTTTAACACATCTTAATGCATAATTGAACTTCTCCTTTCCTGGGTACATTCTGCAGTTTCTTTCCCCAAATGTTGTCTTTGTACCAGATGAAAGATTCTGACACCGGAACATATACTTAGAACTTTATAGACCTCTAGGGAAAAACCAGAAGCCTGTGTTCATCACAGCTGGTATTCATCCCAAAAAGGGGTTAATTCCAGAAGGAAATCAAACAATTAATGACAATCGAATCAAAATTCATCTGAGTTATCATAAGTATTTTAATTGTTGCAATAATTCCAGGCAACTTCAGCTTGACTAATTTTACAAGCTTTACAGTATTTCTTACATTGCTTCTATGTTTCCAAAAGCATAAAAATACTTCCAAGTTTCACAGCTATGAAAAAACTGTAGGCACAAATGCTTAAAATATATGAAGCCTAAACCTAAATTGCAGGCAAATCCTTAAGTCTGAATTCTATTCAAGATACAGTAAAATATATTTTAACAGTACAAGAAAACATCAATGAGAATTACATTATAAAAAGACTTATAGCCTTAAAAGGCACTATCAGAAAGCTGGGAATACCTCTCTCAAAATATTACAGTTCTTAAAAAATAAAAATATGTTCAAGAAAATTACTTTTGTGGCCTCTATGAACACAGAGAGAATAATTATGTTAAGTGCTCACCCTGCCAAGCCAGTTTGCATCTATGGATGGAAATCCATGATGACTGTTGTTTGTATCAGTGGGTGTGGCATAGCATGAAGCATTCCTATGCTGATGAGTTGAGTGTGTCTTTTTCTCTCTCTGTTATCTCCCTATAATTATTCAGTTGTTTAGCTTTCCTTTCTAATTACAAACAAACCTTTCTGCATGGTTTGAAGGTCCAAAAGCTTGGAGATCTAAGAATAATTTTTCAAGGGAAAATTGTATTATTCCTGCACTTTCTGTAAGTCCAATAGTGACTCAGTACCTGACAAACAGATATTGTGTCATTGTTTTGTCTAAGTTTTTTTTTTTTTTTTTACAAAGCTTGGAGTTACAAAGGGCTGAAGCCTAAAAGATCTATATCCCCCCCAAATTCTGAAAAAGCAGAACATTATAATTTTACAAACAGCAAATTATAAAACCTGGACCTCTTATCCATGTCTGGTGATCACTTGCAAAACAAGTTCAACTGTCAGGATTGTTTTGGAATTGACCTTGCTCAGCTGGAGCTAATTAATTGTTTTGGAACAACTTTAGTAATCTATTGTTCAAGCTTCAACTTTAAAAGCACTTTAGGGCTGCTTCTTCATAATGTGCTTGATAATTTTAACATTCTGTACATAGAAAGGTTCAAATCTTGACACTTGGTCGCCTGTTTTAGGTTCCTCTGTCCTATTTCTAACTTCTATATTCACTTTAACTTTTTTTCTAAATAATTTCTCATAATCTCTTTCTATTCTTTGTCATATTTCATAAATTTTAACACCAATATTTTGTTTACAATTTATGACAACTGTCATAAGGTTTTCAAGGTATGTGAGATGTTCAAGAAGTGGTTTACCATTGCTGCCGTTGCCACCACAATGAGTTTCAATGGCCAAGCAGGGATTTGAACCCAAGTCTCCTGAGTCCTAGTCTGACACTATTCATTATAACAAATTGGATATTTATTATTTATTTTATTATTATTTTATTTATTTGATTTATACCCCGCCTATCTGGTCCGAAAGGACCACTCTAGGCGGCTATCAGAACATTATATTCCATGTGGAAAAAAAATGAACTTTGCAAATTGCTAAATCTTACTTCCCCTTCACGGATTGCTGCCTTGTCGTGGTGAAAGGGCTTGAGTAAGATGGATAGGTCATAATGGAGAGTTCTGACTAAATGCCATCCACCTGGAGCAGGAACTGGCAAGCCACTCCAGTATCTTTGCCAAGAAAATTCCATGGACAGAAACAAAAGGCTAAAAGATATGACGCTGGAAGATGGGACCCTCAGGTCAGAAGGAGTCCAATATGCTACTGAGGAAGAGCGGAGGACAAGGACAAGTAGTTCCAGAGCTAATGAAGTGGTTGGGCCAAAGTCAAAAGGACGCTCAGCTGTGGACGTGCCTGGAAGTGAAAGGGAAGTCCGATGCTGCAAAGAAAAATACTGCATACGAACCTGGAATGTAAGCTCTATGAACCTTGGTAAACTGGATGAGGTCAAACGGTAGATTGCAACAATAAACATTGACATCCTGGGCATCAGTGAACTAAAATGGATGGGAATGGGCAAATTCAATTCAGATGATTATCGTATCTACTATTGTGGGCAAAAATCCCATAGAAGAAATGGAGTAGCCATAGTCAACAAAAGAGTGGGAAAAGCTGTACAATACTGGGATACAATCTCAAAAATGATAGAATGATTTCAATACGAATCCAAGGCAGACCTTTCAACATCACAATAATCCAAGTTTATGCACCAACCACCAATGCTGAAGAGGCTGAAACTGACCAATTCTATGAAGACTTACAACACGTTCTAGAACCGACACCAAAGAAATATGTTCTTCTCATTATAGGGGACTGGAATGCTAAAGTAGGGAGTCAAGAGATAAAAGGAACAACAAGTAAGTTTGGCCTTGGAGTTCAAAACAAAGCAGGGTAAAGGCTAATAGAGTTTTGTCAAGAGAACAAGCTGGTCACCACAAACACTCTTTTCCAAAAATACAGGAGGTGACTCTACACATGGACATCACCAGATGGGCAATACCGAAATCAGATTGATTATATTCTCTGCAGCCAAAGATGGAGAAGCTCTATACAGTCAGCAAAAACAAGACCTGGAGCTGACTGTGACTCTGATCATTAGCGTATTATAGCAAAATTCAAGCTTAAACTGAAGAAAGTAGGAAAAACCACTGGGCTAGTCAGGTATAATCTAAACCATATCCCTTATGAATACAGAGTGGAAGTAAAGAACAGATTTAAGGGACTAGATTTGTTGGGCAGAGTGCCTGAATAACTATGGATGGAGGCCCCTAACATTGTACAGGAAGCAGCAACAAAAATCATCCCAAAGAAAAAGAAATGCAAGAAAGCAAAGTGGCTGTCCAGTGAGGCCATACAAATAACAGAGAAGAGAAGAGAAACAAAATGCAAGGGAGATCGGGAAAGCTACAGAAAAATGAATGCAGATTTTGCAAGGAATAGCAAGGAGGGACAAGAGGGCCTTCTTAAATGAACTGTGCAAAGACACAGTGGTACGTCGACTTATGAATGTCTCCACTGACGAACATTTGGAGTTACGAACAGCTCTGTTCGCAAAATGTTGCTTCAGCTTGTGAACGGAGCTTTGACTTACGAACACAAAAAGGCAGGGGGAAAGGGCGGGAAATTTGAATTTACTGAACTGTTGGTGGCGAAGAGGCTGCTTCTTTGTAGCTCTTTTGCCCGAACAGTTAGGGAAAGGGATGCCATTGGGGTAGCTCAGAGCCAGGACTGGCGGGGGTGGCGGAGGCAGCCGTAGTCCAGCGCTGGGAGACTTGAGCTGGCTGGGTTTCTTCAGCTGCTTGCCTCCTGACTCGCCTCCTGCTCGCTCCTCTTCCATTTTAATTTCTTGCCATTGGCCCATGGAGGGTGGCGTGGAGCAAGTAGCAGGCGAGCTGGGAGGCGAGCAGCTGAAGAAACCCAGCCAGGCTCAAGCCCCCTCGCCGCAGCGAACACAACAGCGATGGAAGCCCGGGAGGCTGAGGAGGCTTCAGACCGGTAAGGTGCTGCTTTTTAAAAAAGTTTTTTTTTTTTGTTGGTGGTGGGGATTGAGGGTCAGTGTTGTTTTGTTTTTGGTGATTTTTTTTTTTTTGCAGTCCCAGTGTGGGACTTCCTCTGCTTATTTTTAAATGCTGGAATGAATTAATCCCATTCCCATGCATTTCAATGGGAAATGATGCTTCGATTTATAAACATTTCAACTTACGAACACCATTCGAATATGGATTAAGTTTGTAAATCAAGGTACCACTGTATAGAGGAAAATAATAGAAAGGGAAAAACCAGAGATCTGTTCAAGAAAATTGGAGATACTAGAGGAACATTTTGTGCCGATGGATATGGTAAAGAACAAAAATGGCAGGGACCTAACAGAAGCAGAAGACATCAAGAAGAGGTGGCAGGAATACACAGAGGAATTATACCAGAAAGATCTGGACATCCCGGACAACTCAGATAGTGGTGTTGCTGACCTTGGGCCAGACATCCTGGAGAGTGAAGTCAAATGGGCCTTAGAAAGATTGTCTAACAACAAGGCCAGTGGAGGTGATGGCATTCCAGTTGAACTATTTAAAATCTTAAAAGTCGATGCTGTTAAGGTGCTACACTCAATATGCCAGCAAGTTTGGAAAACTCAGCAGTGACCAGAGGATTGGACAAGATCAGTCTATATCCTAATCCCAAAAAAGGTCAGTGCCAAAGAATGCTCCAACTACCGTACAATTGCACTCATTTCACATGCTAGCAAGGTTATGCTCAAAATCCTCCAAGGTAGACTTCAGCAGTATGTGGACCGAGAATTCCCAGAAGTACAAGCTGGATTTGAAAGGGGCAGAAGAACTAGAGACCAAATTGCTAACATGCGCTGGATTATGGAGAAAGCCAGAGAGTTCCAGAAAAACATCTACTTCTGCTTCATTGATTATGCAAAAGCCTTTGACTATGTGGATCATAGCAAACTATGGCAAATCCTTAAAGAAATGGGAGTGCCTGACCACCTTATCTATCTCCTGAGAAACCTATATGTGGGATAGAAAGCAACAGTTAGACCTGGATATGGAACAACTGATTGGTTCAAAATTGGGAAAGGAGTATGACAAGGCTGTATATTGTCCCCCTGCTTATTTAACTTACTGTATATGCAGAATGGGATGTGGTGGCGCTGCATGCTAAACCGCAGAAGCCTGTGCTGCAGGGTCAGAAGACCAAGCAGTCGTAAGATCGAATCCACGCGACGGAGTGAGTGCCCGTCGCTTGTCCCAGCTCCCACCAACCTAGCGGTTCGAAAGCATGCAAATGCAAGTAGATAAATAGGGACCACCTCGGTGGGAAGGTAACAGCGTTCCGTGTCTAAGTCGCACTGGCCATGTGACCAGGGAAGATTGTCTTCGGACAAACGCTGGCTCTATGGCTTGAAGAGCGGGATGAGCACTGCCCCCTAGAGTCGAACACGACTGGACAAAAATTGTCAAGGGGAACCTTTACCTTTACCTATATGCAGAATACATCATGCAAAAGGCTGGATTGGAGGAATTCCAAGCTGGAATTAAGATTGCCGGAAGAAATATCAACAATCTCTGATGTGCAGATGATACCACTCTGATGGCAGAAAGTGAGGAGGAATTAAAGAACCTCTTAATGAGGGTGAAAGAGGAGAGTGCAAAAACTGGTCTGAAGCTCAACATCAAAAAAAAACAAAAAACTAAGATCATGGCCACTGGTCCCATCACCTCCTGGCAAATAGAAGGGGAAGATATGGAGGTATTGACAGATTTTACTTTCTTGGGCTCCATGATCACTGCAGATGGTAATAACAGCCACAAAATTAAAATACACCTGCTTCTTGGGAGGACAGCAATGAGAAATGTAGACAGCATTTAAAAAAGCAGAGACATCACCTTGCCGACAAAAGTCCGCATAGTCAAAGCTATGGTTTTTCTAGTAGCAATGTATGGAAGCTGGATTGGAAGTGAGAGCTGAATCATAAAGGAAGCTGATCATTGAAGAATTGATGCTTTTGAACTATGGTGTTGGAGAAGTCTCTTCAGAGTCCCCTGGACTGCAAGGAGAACAAACTTATCAATTCTAAAGGAAATCAACCCTGAGTGTTCACTGGAAGGACAGATCCTGAAGTTGAGGCTTCAATACTTTGGCGATCTCATGAGAAGAGCAGACTCTCTGGAAAAGACCCTGATGTTGGGAAAGTGTGAGGGCAAGAGGAGAAGGGCATGACAGAGGATGAGATGCTTGGACAGTGTCATTGAAGCTACCAACATGAATTTGACACAACTCCGGGAGGCAGTGGAACACAGTAGCGGCTGGCATGCTCTGGTCCATGGGGTCATGAAGAGTCGGACACGACTTTACAATTAAACAACAAAAAATCTTGCTTGCCTGTATATATGTAAGAGGGAGATAGATATAACAAAAATAAAAGCAAAAGTATTATGGCATTTTAAAGATTAACAGATTTAGTTCAGTGTGAGCTTTCATGGATGACAATTCATTTCCTCAGGTTATATATTATATATCTAGTATGCTACAGAGGATAGGTTACTAGTAGAATTTACATCTGTCTTGAATTACCTTGAATCCCATTTTGGGAGGAAGGCAGGATTCAAGTCGAAGAAATAAATACTGTAAATAGGAGGCAGGAATTGAAACTCACCAGTGGTTATATGGCAGACGATGCAGCATAGATTATAGATAGTACAGTTTGAACTCTTTAACACAAGATTTGATTGCACATTTACAAGAACTTGCTTGTAAAACTGATGTCAAGGCATGACCTGCTTTAGAATACAAGTACGGTTGAAATAAAGGTCAACCTTTTAAAAATGTATATTTGCCTTTAGGATTTCAGGTAGTTTATGCTGCAGGAGACTCATCTGCGAAGTGTACACTTTCAAAACAAACATTTTTTTTTCCATTTTAAAGGGCAGCACTACTAACGTATTCTCAAAGGCTTTCATGGCTGGGATCTGATGGTTGTTGTGGGTTTTTCGGGTTCTTTGGCCATGTTCTGAACACGGCCAAAGAACCCGAAAAACCCACAACAACCACCACTACTAACACTTGCCAAAAGAAACCACAAGACATGTTGCACATTAAAAATAATATAGCTGTTGAGTATATTAATAACTATTAGTCCAAAGAGTGTGAATTCAGAGTGCAGCACTCTTGAACTAATTATTAGGTGATACCCCAAATGGCAGGTTTTTAAGTGACTGTCATGCAACTGCAGACAGTCTAATTTTCCACTCTCAATTCTGAGGGAAATATGTGTAAGGAAGTAGTGTATATGTATAAAACATAACTCAAATAAAATGCACTTATTTTTCAAATTCCTGTTCATACTTACTTGTTTTTATCAGAGTTCTATTCAACCTTTGCGTTGCTTTATTCAAGTTTAGCACTCTGTGACAGAAAAAGTACTCCCTAATGTCTATTGTCCCGATTTAACTAAATTTAACTAAATCAGCTTAAAGGTCTTATGGAAATATCATGAAACTAGGGCATCTGTCTCCTACAAACATTGCCTGAAAAAACAGAACAAATTTTTCCTAATTTCTTCAAAAATATGGCAGTAAACATGTTTTAATGTAAGAAAGATTTATACGATCTGAAGAGAAACCAGAGTATGTTTTAATGTAAGTTTGGTCAAGGATGAATAGGGTTGTCATCTTTCCCAGTGAGACAAATAATATATTTCAAATTATTTAACTTCAAGTATATTTCAGATTGTAATTGTCTGCTGGCTAATGGCCATCTCATTTTTAACAATTGATGACCAAGAAACAAAATTTTAAAAAAAAAGTTGCAATAGAAAAAGGGATGATAATACTATTTTATTATCTTCTCTTTTAATCACCATTTTATATTAAATAAATAGATCAGATTTCTAGATCATAAAATAAAGGGACATTAACTTTGAGTTCAAAAGTATATTGGCATGGCTGAAACCACATGAGGTAAATTGATCTCACTGAAACTGTTCAAAAATAGTAAGGATCAAAGTTCATCTAGGGCAGCAGTTCTTAATCTTTGGCCATCCAGATGTTTTAGACTTAGAAGCTCTATCCACTATGACCCACTGCCAGAGACTCTGGGAATTTAAGTCTAAAACAACAGCCAGTGTACAGTAGATAGAGTGTATTCAGCAAATTGAGTTCAAATCCCTTCTCATCCATTGAAACTCTCTGGGGATTGCAATAGCAAACAATTTCTTCCACAGCTCAAAATGACTGGGAGGATTAGCATAAATTAAACCAACTTTGCAGCACATAATGACAAGAAGAAGTCCAAAACAACTGGAGAACTAAAGGTAGAGCCCCACGGATATAAGGAAAGTTCGCAATGAGGAAGTCCTTACAATTCTATGGTAATACCGGTAATGTTCATTAAACCCAATTCTTTTATCAAAATACAGTAAAATCCCCTCCCCACTTCTCATTCAGTCCTGCTGATCACACATCCTGCACGTACCCCAGCAGCTGATAAAATCCTAATCAAACTATCTTAAGAGAGTTCTATGCCTCCTTCTTCCCCATCTGAGGAATAATATTGACATCAATCATAACCTGACCATAACTGGCTAATCTGGCGAGTTAACTCGATTTTCACTCCAGTTCCCAGATGAAGGATTCTGGGTTTTGTGTGTCACCCTGTTCCCAAGCCAAATAGTAACTTGCAGTTTAAAAGGAAGGTCAAAGAGCATGCAATTACTTCTTTGTTTGAAGAACTGGGGTGTGACATCAAATCAACAGCTTCCTCAGCTGTAAGTTTAAAGGCACAACTCCAATGCAGCCTGCAGCCTCTCTAATTTACACGTAAGACAAATGCCTGGCAAAATCCAACTGCCAAGAGCTTTTGAATTCTGAGTCATTGATGTGTGTCCAAGGAAGCGGACATCTCTGATCCATGAAAGCTTGGAGGTTATATGATTTCTTTAGTGGTCTATAAAGATATCACCTACTCCTGTAGTTGTATTATGTAATGGCCACATGGCTCTCTTTTATTTCAATCTGCTTTACATCCCTTGAATATACTTCTGCCTCCAGCATGGAGGGTATCTCAAGTTCTGTTGGATGAATGAATCCATTCTCCCATGAATATTGGAATCCTGCTGGGAGGATATCCATCCATACACCCAAACTAAACATGGGCAATACTTTTAATGGATCACTAAAATATGACAAATAGACCCCTTTCTAAGTCTGTCAAAACCTTTCTCCAGGCTGGGTGAGGATGGAGGAAAGAAACAGAAAAGGCCAAAGAAACAGAAAAGTCAAAAGATCATCCTGTCTAGATCCAGTGCCTGACCACTTTATCTGTCTCCTGAGAAACCTATATGTGGGACAGGAAGCAACAGTTAGAACTGGTCATGGAACAACTGAGTGGTTCAAAATTGGGAAAGGAGTACGGCAAGGCTGTATATTGTCCCCCAGCTTATTTAACTTATATGCAGAATACATCATGCGGAAGGCTGGACTGGAAGAAACCCAAGCCGGAATTAAGATTGCCGGAAGAAATATCAACAACCTCCGATATGCAGATGATACCACTCTGATGGCGGAAAGTGAGGAGGAATTAAAGAACCTTGTAATGAGAGTGAAAGAGGAGAGTGCAAAAAATGGTCTGAAACTCAACATCAAAAAAACTAAGATCATGGCCACTGGTCCCATCACCTCCTGGGAAATAGAAGGGGAAGATATGGAGGCAGTGTCAAATTTTATCTTCCTGGGCTCCATGATCACTGCAGATGGAGACAGCAGCCCTGAAATTAAAAGACGCCTTCTTCTTGGGAGGAAAGCGATGACAAATCTTGACAGCATCTTGAAAAGCAGAGACATCACCTTGCCAACAAAAGTCCGAATAGTCAAAGCTATGGTTTTTCCTGTCGTGATGTATGGAAGTGAGAGCTGGACCATAAAGAAAGCAGACCGCCGAAGAATTGATGCCTTTGAATTGTGGTGCTGGAGGAGGTTCTTGAGAATCCCCTGGACTGCAAAGAGAACAAACCTATCAATTCTAAAGGAAATCAACCCTGAGTGCTCACTGGAAGGACAGATCCTGAAGCTGAGGCTCCAGTACTTTGGCCATCTCATGAGAAGAAATGAGTCCTTGGAAAAAACCTTGATGTTAGGAAGGTGTGATGGCAAGAGGAGAAGGGGACGACCGAGGATGAGATGGCTGGACAGTGTCTGCGAAGCAACCAACATGAACCTGACACAACTCCGGGAGGCAGTGGAAGACAGGAGGGCCTGGCGTGCTCTGGTCCATGGGGTCACGAAGAGTCGGACACGACTAAACGACTAAACACACACACACAGATCCAGAAGTTTCAGGATGTTTTAATATACAACATGGTGACTGAGCATTTCTTTTCTTCTTCATGACTGTCCTTCCTGAGACTGGACATTGCAAAGTTTGTGGGGAGAAGATGGAGAAGATTTTATGGGGGTGGTGACTCCACTCCAAGTTTTATTTTCTTACAAGAGTTACCCGATGTGCCAAACCTTGATGCAGCACCTTGGAGAGGTTCATTAAACTTTGGACTAAAACCCACAGCTGATTCACTTCTCCTGCAAAATCAGAGACACCAGCTGTCAAAGATCCAATCACTGCTCCTTATAAGTACTAAGAGATCAACTGTTACAAATCCCCAGGCAGCTCAAGTAGTGCATCGGATGGCTAGAGACCTGTTCACACAACTTTAGAATGATTTAGTTTTTTCACATGGCCCTGTTTCAAGCAGAAAAGAAGCACCCCGATGATATATCCATCTGGGAAAAACAGGAATCCGTGCTAACACTGTCAGGGTCAGGTAGCAGGTTAAGGATGAAGAGATGACTAGCATGCATTCTGTTACCTGAAACCCCTGCAACTATAATATTGTCAAAGGTACCAGCACATTTGAGATAACTTTTCTAGGGTTATCAGGCAGATCACAAAGCATTGCCCTTTCCCCAGCCATCTTTCTCCAACCACTTGTGCCTAATAGGAAAAGGAAGGTGGTAATTTCCATAACATTTACACATATTAGTTTATATCTATACGTATATGTACTTTTAGAAAAAAAATTGCTACAATTTAAAAAGAAACATGGTTCTTTTCTACACTACCATGGGGATGGCTGTGAACAGGTAACCAATGTGCCTGGAGAACCTATTCAGTCTATTGTTGATGTGGTCTGGATAAGTGATTGATTGCAAGGCTTCTGTTTGTCCTCCCTCCTTACTAATACCTCTCCCTGGCCAAGCAGAAACATGTCTGTTTCAAAGAACGGCAAAATGGGGAGTGGCGTGTGTGCTCATAGCCTTTGCTTCTTTGTTTGAAGAACTGGGGTGTGACATCCAATCCACAATTGCCTCTGCTGCAACCTTAAAACAACAGCAAGTGCTTCCTGCACATCTCCTGACTTACATCTAAGAAAGATGTGCCTGGCAAAATCCATCTTGCCAAGAACTTTTGGACTAAGTTACATATAGAAGTAGCTTTCCTGGCAAAATTCATCTTGCTTATGAACTTTTGGACTTTACATTCTTCACACTGGTATGAGCCCGATGACGTGGTGTTTGATCCATGAAAGCTTGTATATTGTACAGTGGTTTTCAGTGGTTTGTAAAGGTATTGCCTATTCTTGCATTTGGATTAGATAGACTTTCAAATAAAGGTGAAGGCCTTTCAATGGAGAGCAGCCCTCTTTACAGTAGGACATGCAGCCACCCTATGCCTCTCTCCTCTTATATTATAGCAGAGGCAGCCATTGGGAGTGCAGTAAGCAGAGAAAGAAAGGATAAGTAGAGATGCCCAATATGAACATTACAGGAAAAAAGAGATTAATTATATGGTTTGGATTGTCTCAGAAGGTGAAAACACAGGTCAGAAGCCTATTTGGGTTCGCTTGATATTTGCACCCTAGCAACTGAAGCTAGCTGACAAAGTGCTAGGGTACAACCAAGACATGCCCATGTAGCACTTTGTTGGTTGGCTGTAATTAGCAAAGACAAATTTTAAAAAAACTTACATGAATACCTAAAGAATTTGGGTCACCATGAATCACTGAAGACTTTCAAAGAAGTTTTTTCAGAAAAAGTTTATGCATGTATGAATCCAAAAGCCAGTTTTTCCTGTATTTACAAAGGCTTTCACAGCCGGGATCTAATGATTGTTGTGGGTTTTTCTGGGTTCTTTGGCCGTGTTCTGAAGGTTGTTTTTCCCAGGAGGTTGTTCTTCTACCCAGCCTTTCCCCCTTTTCTCTTCAGTACATCCAATCTGGTTCATTATTTGGTTTCATACCTTGGGCCCTGTTCCTTAGCAAGATAAAATTGATAATGACAGTGGCTAAAAATCTCCTTGTAGCAGAATGATTCACATGGGTGCATTAATGTGTTGTCTGTAGGATTGTGAGCTAGTATCTTGATGGAAGTTAAACACTTCTGGTGCAGTCTGTGATGTTGCTTTCCCCATCATTAGTATCTGTTGTGGATCGCCTTACCTAAAACAGGAGTAGAGAATGTGTGCCCCTTCAGATTTAATTGGATTACGTTTCCCATCAGGGCAATGATGAAGGATCATGGCTGTTGCAGTCCAGTAATTTCTGAGCGTCACACATTTCCCATCTTTGATTGAAATTAATTTGGATGGGCTATCACATCGCTACAAATGGGGTGGAAAACAGTCCTTATTTTGAACTAAAATTCCCATAAAGCTCTTGTCCGTGCTACCTAAGGGATTCTGGGAATGGTAGTCCAAAAAAGGTAACTGTCTGATGAAGATGGTGGTCAGGGAGTTACCATCCAAATATGCAATGGTTTGCTTTGAATGTCCAAATAGCTCAATTGTCCTTTTTTTTTCTTTTCAGTAATCAACCTGTGCCTTTAATATTATCCCAAAATATATGGAAATGGAGGAAGAGGATCCAACCCCCACATCTCCATCCCAAGACAAACAATCACTCATTAATCTCTGTCCATTATGCACCTGTTAAAGACATGGAGTCTCGCTGCATAATAAAACATGGCAGTACTGCCTCCATGACTGACATGTTTTGATCCTCCCTTGGTCTGGAAGCTATGCATGGGCATTGCCATCTGATTGCTGTTCAATGGCCTGTGTGAAATGAATTAGTGGTCTTTGCTTATTGCCTAATGGGATTCATGTTTGCATAACAGAAACTACCAACACAATTAGGCCTAATTGGTCCCACTTAACAGCAGTCTCAGAAGAGCGGTCAAGGATTAAACAGGAAGGCCATGATGGCTAAACTTCTCCTGGCCTTCCTTGAGCTTTGAAATGTTATGGTTTGGACTAAACTCCCAGCATTCCCTGGCATAGAAAGAAGGATGGCTGCCCTGGACTGTTTAAAGCTTTCCCAAGGCTACATAGGCTGACACTTCTCCCAGGAGGCTCGGCAGGGAATCTAACTCTAACTCTGGCTCTGCAACCAGATACCTAATTCACAACACTCTGCAAATTAGTCACTCATCTACCTCACAAATTTCACACCAGAGCCTGTGATTTTTTTTTCCAAAAGAAACCATTTGTAAACAGAAGGTTAGAAATAATGGCTACTGAAAACTTCTTTCCTGGGGGAGAAAAAGGAGTACAGAAGGTGTGGCAGTTCCATCTTCTTTCTGTGTGTGTCTCTCTCTCTATGACAGCTATGGAAAAAGGGGCAAGTGAGTAGTAATGTTCAGGAGAGCCGGTATAATTCTTTGTTGATTGAGGGATACCCCGATGTTTTGTTCAAATTAAGCCACGGTGTTGCCATTTGAAAGTGGCAGGGCCAAAGGGGTTTAGGAAAGTTTTGTGATTCTGCATGTCTTTCAAGACTCTCTTTGGGATTATGATTGTGAAGCTTGCTCACAGCTGGTAATGGGGCAGGAGGAGTTATAGGGAAAGGGAACACTTGCCTATCTCTTATATATTTCGTAGGGCACTAAAGAAAACGTAAGATGGAAAACTGGGGGGCTTGCTTGCTTGCTTGCTTGCTTATTTATTTATTTATTTATTCATTTATTTATTTATTTATTTATTTATTTATTTATTTATTTATTTATTTATTTATTTATTTATTTATTTCCCGATTAGGGGAATCAAGGTAGCTTGCAGTGTTACAGAATTAAAAACACAAGAAATCACTCATTAAAATCATTAAACTATAATAGTAACCAAAATGCATTAAATCATGAAAAGCATCTAAAACTTTAAAAATAACCCTGTTCAGCAAAACAAACAAACCAGCATTCAGGGACTCAGTTATGCTTATTAAAAGCCTGCTTAAAGAAGTAGGCCGTCAACTGTGGATGGAAGGACAAAAAGGGGGAGGCTAACCCAACTCCCTGAGGGAGAACGTTCCACAACCTGGGAGCAGCCACAGAGAAGGCCCTCTCTTCTCTTGAAGTGTGAACAGACAGATCATGTTTTTGAAACATGTTAGTTTTTGTGTAAGTTTCTTAGCTCTATATTGGTATTGCAAGATTGTATGAGCAAGGCTCTTGTTTATTCGCAAAGGCTTTCACGGCCGGGATCTAATGATTGTTCTGGGTTTTTCGGGCTCTTTGGCCGTGTTCTGAAGGTTGTTCTTCCTGACGTTTCGCCAGTCTCTGTGGCCGGCATCTTCAGAGGACAGGTTGCTGTCCTCTGAAGATGCCGGCCCCAGAGACTGGCGAAACGTCAGGAAGAACAACGTTCAGAACACGGCCAAAGAGCCCGAAAAACCCAGAACAACCAAGGTTCTTGTTTTCTTGATTAGAGCATTCTCTGGGTGGTTTACAACATTATTCTGCAAGAAACGCTTTGCCTCCCAGCAAGGCTGGTACTCTCTTTATCAGCTTTTGGAAAGATGGAAGACTAAGTCAATCTTGAGCCAACTACCTTAACCTATCAGGATCAAACTCGGGTTCTATGCAGAGGTTTGACTGCAGAATTGCAGTTTAACCACTGCGCCAGTCTCAGTCTCCTAATTTCTTGGCTAGTCTCCATTTTCATCAATTAATTTCAGGAGGCACAAATAAGGTTTAAAGGGGACATTTTACTAGAACAGTGATTATTTGGAAAGGGTTGCAGCCTTTCTAGCCCCACAGAACACTTTTGGAAAAGAGCAATTAAACCTCCTTTTAAAAGGGATAGTTTGCTTTCTGATACATGTTAAAAATAGTGCGTCGATCCACCACAAATCTGAACTAAACCATGGTTTTCAAATATGAGCCTGAAGTGCGGAACATTTCAGTTCTTGTTTTCACCTTTGGAAAGCACTTGGGTTTATCTTAGACCAAACGTAATTTCTCTTTCAAAATGTCAGAACAATCAACAGCCTGAACTGAGTGTGGTGCTCGAGTTACAGCATCAGCATAACAATCCCTGCCCTTTGCCTATGACAGACTCTCCCTAGTTTAATTTTTGGAATAGTATTCTTTTGTCCTGGGGAAAATATAGTTAAAAGTGAGATGAATGGTGTAGATTAAGCACTGTAGTATACATGTTGACAATTATGGAATGCAGATTATGAACTGCTGACAATTGGCAAGAAGCTGTGAAAGCAGTATCATCTGTAACGATGTTCCTGTCTTACAATTTTGGCAAATGGTTATTGTTTTGGTGAGAAGGCTATAACTCCCAGAATACCCCTTAAGCCATTAAAAGTGTTTTTTTAAATTTTTATTTTTTAACATAAGGGGTGACAAAAAGGAAAAGGGGACTTAGGAATTTAAGGGGAAGAGGAGAGACCATAACATGCTAACAACCATTCTGAACTTATTGCCATATCATAGTTTTAAATTGTTCTGTTTTCTCTTTTCTGCCTTTTAGATTAAGTTCTCATTTCAATATATGCTATTTACACGTTGCCTGTTAATTTGGTCCATTTGTTGAATAGGTCCCATCTTTCTGTTGCCTTTTGTAGGGGGTAGTCCTTCATGACTTCTGATAAAATGTCCATTTCTGCTATTTCCCGTATTTTTTCAATAAGGTCTTCTTGTTTCGGTAAGCCATTAAAAGTGTTGTATTTCAGCTTCTTATAATACTGGAGACCTGTTTGTTTTAGTTAGGAGACTATTGCTCCTGGGATCCTCCAGGCTCAATGACCTTTTGAGATATAACCCACTCAGTTTTTTACTAGGACCTCAGTAATAGCAGTGCAAAATATCATGTTTTTTGCTTGTACATTTTCAACAATCTTTTGAGACAAACACACACACTTTCAAAAATATTGACAGGATGACTAATTGCAAATACTGTATCCTAAGAAATTTAAATTTGTACACATCACAGAAAAAAACCCAACAGGTTTTGGTTTTAATATAATGAACTCTACTTTTCTTTTATGCATCAGTTTAAGCCTCTGAAGAGTGCTGTTCAAGAACCTCAGTTTCATTATATTTAATGGTTCTGAGGTCTACTTTGATCACTCCAGTTCTTGAAATCATTACACTTGAAAACCTGAGTGTTTTTCTCTGCTGAATGTTTTCAAGGACTTTCTCTTCTAGTGCATGTTGATCATGATAATGCACATGCATTACACCCAGAAGGTTCTTAGCAGCACTAGTTGAATGATCCAGTAAGGAAGGACCTCTGCTTGAGACCTTAGAACATGCTGCCAAGCAAAGTAGATACAGTCAATGGGCAACATCGCCCTGTTTTACAGAGGACAGCCTTCTGTCTAAAGTCCACAACTAGGGCCTGAATGTCCCCTCTTCTGTTTGAAGGGTTGTTCAGTCCAAGTTCTTTTTGAAGAACCATGAGAAGGCAAATCTGATGCTTAGATGTTGCTCACACACACTGAGCACTGGGATGCAACTGGGTTGGTGCACAGACTTTTTCATCCCTATGATATAATGTGCCTTATTAAAATATATAGGAGTTATTTCTAACATCCCCATGTACTGTATATATAAAAGTCATTATGTTGTATTGTGTGTTTTTGTATGTGTGAAATTACTTTGAATATATTAACATATGCACATCACTCTCATCACTCTTTTTTTTATGTGATAGCATTTCTTGTTGACAAGTGGCGACCCTAGTAGTGGGCTTCCTGAGCCACATTGATTTCAGGCAGCATTATATGCCCTATTAGAGATTGTGCCATAAACCTGATTGTTAATTCCATCTGCACCAGATCCTGTGAATCAATGAATTTTATGAAGTCAAAATGTATGCAAGTTCTATCAGTTGAATGGATCTACTCTAGCTGGATATAGCTCACTGCTTTTAATCTAGTCGTGCCGGCCACGTGACCACAGAAACTGTCTTTGGACAAACGCTGGCTCTATGGCTTGGAAACGGGGATGAGCACTGCACCCTAGAGTTGGACACGACTGGACTAAATGTCAAGGGGAACCTTTACCTTTACCTTTACTCTGATGATCACAACATGATCCAAAGGTAGAATATACTTGCTTGGACCTTTTCCCTTTGCCATGCAGGGGTGGATCTACTATGAAACTCATAAAGCTTAAGCTTCAGGCTCCCTAATCCTGAAAGTTCCCCAGAAGCAACCTTAGTTGACTATTTAAAAAACTTGTGGCTACTGAAGAAGAATAACAGTAGTTATCCAGACCTCATTGCTAGTTGTGAAGGGTCCCCCATAACAGCGCAAGCTTCAGGACCTCAAAATGTATGTCTGCCACTGCCTATGTTATCAGCTAGCTAAGGCAAATCACTGAGTCTACTGCTGCATTCTCATCATCTGCCCTCTACACTTTCATGTATCTTAAGTAATAAGAACCGTACAGGAATTAGTTATTGCTTTGTTTTCACCACCACAACCGTTCCTCTCCTCTCCCTGCTAGACCTCTATTTTGATGTGTTTGCAACTGACAGAGTCTCATCCTTATAGCTTTCTTTGCCTTTGCGTGGAGTCCTCCTTCAGGAGTAAGAAGAAAGGAAACTGAAAGTTGAGTGAGTAACTTTGCTTTCAGGGTCTCATATCCAATGTCAGCAAATCTGGTTCTATGCTTGGCTTGACTTTGTACTTCACCTTTGGCTAGCAATTTCAGTTTATTTGTGTTTGCGTCTCAGTTTCCTCTTCCACATTATGGCTATAATTAAACTGATTCTCCATTGCAGAAATAGCAGTGGTGGACAGGGTGGTCATGTGTCCTACTTTACAATGGACAGTCTTCTGTTTCACTGTTTCAAGAGTTCTTTCAAGCACAGTGAAAAGTAAAGAACTACCAGAAGGGGACATAGGGACTGTGAAGCTGCTAATGGTGGTTTTTAAAGTAACAGTCTTCTTCACATTAGTGAAATGTGTATTTCTATTTGAATTGTAATAGAGAGAGTTTGTTACATATTTACACTAGCTGGAGAGGGACTGTGAAGAAGTTAGTGTGGGCATCTGCTTGTACACACCACAGCACATGTCTTACATACAATGGCAAATGCCTAAACCAACATCTTAATTTGTGGCAGTTAATTGCTGAAATAAACACCAGTGGAGTTCTGCCAGTAAGCATAGCTAACAGGATACTGGCCTCCAACTCTTTGTAAAGTTGCTTCCATAGGTACAAGTTAGCACATACAATTTTCATTGACATGTGTGTCCCCTTTAATCTTATTTTTGATTTATGATTATTTCAGAGTTGAAATAAATAAATACCAAACCTATCAGAAGATAAAGATAAACAAGAGTTCCCTTACTGTTTCTTGAACATTCTTATATTATTCTTTCAATATTCCTATTCCTGTTTCTGTAGCAGAAAATTTTAGAAATGTCACGCGTTTGAATCAATTGTTGCTCCAGATGTCAAAGCTAGAATCCATGAGTAGGGATTTCAGACTTCAGAATATTAGGGTAGGCTTCCTGACCCTAAGACTTTTTCCACAGGGGAGCAGAAACTGCCTCAGGAAGTGATGGGCTCCCCTTCACAGGAGGTGTTTAAGCAGAGGCTTCATGGCACTTGACAAGAAATGCCATGGCTGTATTTTGCATGACAGTTCTTAACGTGTAGCCTGCATAATTACATTGTAAGCTGTCCTGAGAATGTTTTAAGCACCATGGAGCAGTACAGAAGAAGCATACTTTGCTTTTATTCAGAAAAGCAGCCTTCCCCAAATTGGTGCCCTCCAGATACATTGAAATACAATTCTTTACTTCCCTCCCCAACCAGCCAGGAAATTGGCCTGGCTGGCTGGAGAGGATGGTCAATGTAGTCCACTGCATCTAGAAAGCTGTAGCAAAGGGTAGGACTGCATAACTTCTGAGGTTATGCTTTGCTTTCCTTCTCCTCTGGGATCTCAAAAAAGGAAGGGAGATGAATTAAAAACAAGGGTCTCTATTCCAACTTCCTCACCAAGACAAGACCATTCACCTTACAGTTTCCCAAGCATTTCCATCAAGCCACAACATTCTTTCTCTTTCAGACTGGAAGGGATGGAAGCATGGTGTAAAGACAAGTTTGTGCTTTATTTAGAATATTTTTAAACACAGGTGCAATTGCCTCTCTGGTTTCTGCTGTCAGCTTTTCTCCAACAAACCAGAAAAGAAACTGGATTTATTTCGTGTTTGTTTATCAGGCTTGTTAGGAAGAGAAGTAAACTACAGAGATAAATGTATGTTTGTTTGAACCACATTTGAACCAAATTACAGTTCCTTTAGCCACTCCTGCTGGAAGTCAGAGCAATATTTACCAGCACAGCACTCAGGATCTTGCAGAACCCAGGCTCATTAAATCATGTGGCCATGGCCACTGCATCCACCCCTCAAGCCTTCCCCAGTTTCCTCCCAGCAGGGATCCATTTGCCTGCTGCACCTTCTCCGCTGGAGCTGTTTCTGGTTCGTTTTGGTTTTTTATACAAAAATAATTTTGAGTGCTTCCAAACAGGAAACTCTTAAACTGGACACAAAGTTCAGCTGAATATGCCATAGCGTCAGACTCCATGCCCGAAAACAATGTGAGACTGAAAATAAACTTTCCTTTCTGAAGTAAAGAAAAAGTCAGGGAAGTCCTGGGGAAAGTAACTGGATGTATTGAGGCAAGTCTTCTGTTGTCTGTATGGTGAGAAAAAAAAATATGTTAACATCAATTTGGATTGTGGAAGCCAATAAATGAATTAAAACAAATGTTCCATCTGGAACACTCTTGAAGCCCATCACTACATCCCCCGGAAATGAATTCTAGATTGAGTTTCTTTTTGCTGAATCACCCATGTTTCTAGTACTAGAAAAGAAGTGTAGTAGAAGGCAGTTGTCACAATTTACTCTTCCCCTCCAAACATAATAGCTTCAAACACAACCTTTCCTCACAGATTCCTTCAGAGTATACTCATCTTTCTCAAACTACTGTATTCTGCTGCTTGGAAAGTATCATTTTCTCCACAGTCAGTGTTTTCATGGTGACTGGGAGTGTTCTCTGAGATGTGGCTACTTCAGTGTCATGAAAATCTATTGGCTATTTACAATGGTATCATGAGGGCCCAGGACATAATAGCTCCCCATGCCCATCAGTACAATACAACTAAACTATTTTAGAATTTTCCAAAAGTTCTATTATCTGTTTCGCTTATTTTCCATTTGAAGCCAAGCACTTTCCCATTGTAATAGGACTTAAACACAGGAGCACTAATGTAGGCCTAAATGACCTGGAGATCAAGAAAATACAAAGAAGGGCAATTAAAAAAAAGTGTGCTGCTTATATACTGCCCCATAGTGCTTAAAGCACTCTCTGGGCAGTTTACAAGTTAATTATGCAGCCTACACATTGTCTCCTTACTTACCTTGGAAGGCTGGAAGGCTGAGTGACCCTTGAGTCAGCTACCTGTTATTGAACCCAGAGTTATGGACACAGTTTGGCTGCAGTACAGCAGTTTAACCACTGTGCCATGAGACTTCAAAACAACCAAGGGACTGAATAAAAGTTACAATGTTTATGGCTGTTTAGCTGGGGGGAAAAGGAAAGGAGATATGATAGTAGTGTACAAAAACATACTTGCTGAGGAGAAAGTGGCCCATAAAAAACAGGATTTTGTAATTGGAGTGTTGGAGATTCAAGACATATACAAGGAAACACTTTTTTCACACAATACATTGTTAAAAGATGGAGTATTCAGTACCTCAAGATGGAGTGATGGCCAAAAGCTTAGGTAAAGGTAAAGGTTCCCCTTAACATTTAGTCCAGTCATGTCCAACTCTAGGGCATGGTGCTCATCCGCATTTCCAAGCTGTAGAGTCAGCGTTTTATCCGAAGACAGTGGCCAGTGCAACTAGACACAGAATGCCGTTACCTTCCCACCAAGGTGGTACCTGTTTATCAACTCGCATTTTTACATGCTTTCGAACTGCTAGGTTGGCAGGAGCTGCGACAAGCGACGGGAGCTGTTTTTCTGACCTTGTAGTACAGAGGCTTCTGTGGTTTAACCCACAGCGCCACCACGTCCCCCGGCCAAAAGCTTACGGGTCTTTAAAAGAGATGTGGACAAATTCAAAGAGATGAATGTTATCTGTGGCTACTAGTCCTGAAGGCTATACAGTATTATTACTTTTTCCATTGGAGGCGGTATCCCTTTGCATGGTAGTTTCTGGCAGGACTGTACCACTGTATTTACATCATGGGCATCTGATTGGCCAACTCATGTACAGGCTGCTGGACTGATCCAGCATGGCTGCTTTTATGGTCTTCTTACCAAGAAGGATATCATCAGTCTGTCCCCTGCAGTCACTTTTCAGGCAAGTGGTCTTCTTTCCATTACATAGCTGTGGGCTATAGCACTGTTGGCACTAGATTGAGGTCTGTTAGAACAGAGGTGGCTCTTTAGATTTTGTTGGGCTGCCACTCCAGCTGCTCCTGTTCAGCATAACCAATAGTGAGGGATGCTGGGTGCTGCAGTCGGACAACATTTGAGGGAGGGCATACTTTGCCTACTCCTGTGTCAGAGAGCATCCACAAAGATAACACTGGTTGGTGCTGCTTTGATTAATTATTGGGTATGTACCCCATTGTTTTGAAGGTTCTGCATTGTTCATCCTCAACAGAACATCACATTGTTCTTCCCCAGCAGAACATGATTCTTCTTCCACCCAGAGAACAAAACTCATTCATACTGGTAGGCTATGATATCACTGCCTGCCCCTTCCATTGTATGACTGGTATTCTTACCGAGCACACTGACCAAAAGTCAAGCCATTTCCAATCCCATTTATTTCAACGGGAGGGCAAAAACATGTACTTAAACCTCCCCCACTGGAAGGATCAGGATGTGAACATTCTTATTCAGCAACTTTTGATATCATTTTAAATGTGTAGTATACTTTCCCCTCTTGATTGACTAGCTGTCCCTAATGTTCTCTGAAAACAAAGCCCAGCTGCACTTTCTCTCAATCTATAATTGGTGATGTGCTATTTGTAGCATGCAATTAGCATGGGAGTGAATATCCACAATTGCATACCAAAAGTACTATAAGTATATTGTTGTCCCCTCAAGGGACATGAATTGTTTGGCTGGTAGTCCTTTGTCACTGTTTCTAGTTCATTTTCTCTCACCGCAGCTGCCTTGCACTGTTGATGTCTACACACAGACACATGCATGAAATGCTGATGTTAGGTCCCCCCTCCCCACTACTATGCCTGCCTAAGTGACAGAAAGTGAGCTGGGAAAGGATTTGAATGAGCTGATTGGTCTTGGATTGACAGCACCTCAAGCACACAATTTGCTGGCTGCCACAATATCATCACCACATTCCATTAGCCACCACATATAAGTGGTGCCTCGCTTAACGATTGCTTTGTATAACAAAAAATTTGCTTAATGTTTTTTTTTTCGGAGCGATCTTGCGCTTCGTTTAACGATTTTCCCTATGGGCAATTTTTGCTTAACGATTTCGGGACCATGCTTTGCTTAACGTTTTTGGTTTTAGGTCCCCTTGTTTCGCTTAATGTTTTTTCGACAGCCCCATTTTCGCTATTTTTAAAATATTCTAAAATGTTTAAAAAATGTTTAAAATGCTTGGAATCGTTAGTGCACCTAATAAAACCTTCGTTAACTTAATTTGGCTTTGTTCTGAGTCTTTTTGAATTTTTTGTGAATTTTTCCCCCCTATTAAAATAGGCTTCAATGCATTTCAATGGAGGAACCGCGTTTCGCTTAACGTTTTTTCCTATAGCGATTTTTGCTTAAGGATGGTAATCCGTTCCAATTGGAACGGATTATCCGGTTTTCAATGCATCTCTATGGGAAATGGTGTTTCGCTTAATGATGTTTTCACATAGCGATTTTTTTTAACCAATTAAAATCGTTAAGCGAGTGTGAAGGAGTGGGACCCAGTGTGCCGTCCCCAGAAGAAGAAAGCCCGAAAGACGCAAGTGGCTGTGCAGAAGGGGTGCTGGTAGAAATAGAGAGTGAGGAAGAACTACAGAGAAGGCCTACCGAAGTGTGCTTGGTGGATGAGGGCGGAGCCGAGATGGACTTGATCATGTGGGAGGAGGTGAAAGGGGAAGGAGATTTTGCGCGGGAGTTCAGTTGGCTGGGAGAGGGAGAGCTGGGCAGATGCACCACGAGAGGGGTGCAGACAGATTGGTTGAAAGATGCCAAGAGCTTAGCGGACGGGTCCCCAAGTACCCAGAGCCTACCAGAAGGAGGAGGACTGCTGCCTGAACCTCTCATAACTTGCGGTCGCGGTAGGACTTACGAACCCTTAGAATGGAGGGTTTCGGTCTTCCCAGTGGGCTACCATGGTGGGGGACGGAGGGTTATCCGCCCGGGCCCCGAGTTCCAACAGAAACCCTTGGAGGGGGATTGGGCCCGCCACCCCTGCTGTGGGACCATCTGCGCCGTCCGGAGTGCACCTTTAAGAACCCCGACGGATCGCGAGCGGTTTGGCCCGGCCCCATGGTAGATGATGAGATGGGTCAGCCTGTGGTTAGACCGAAGAAGTACGCCCTGTTAACCGATGATGTTTTGAAGGATCCGTTCGATCCCGTGGAATTAAGTGTTCATGCGAATAAAGTTGTCAGTTCTCAAGACTCGAACTCGCCTCCGCGTTTATTTCCCGCCTTTACCACCCAACCCCCCCCGGCCAAAGACGAACCTCGTCACAGTGGCGCCCA
Organism: Pogona vitticeps; assembly: GCF_051106095.1. Taxonomy (NCBI): domain Eukaryota; kingdom Metazoa; phylum Chordata; class Lepidosauria; order Squamata; family Agamidae; genus Pogona; species Pogona vitticeps. Next base: position 164,233,131 of record NC_135787.1, on the reverse strand, counting down.
ACGTGGGGCCGGGGGGACGGAAATGGCGGGAAACCAGGAGGTGGACCGGTTGCGAGAAGCGATGGAGAGACAAGCCCGACTTATAGAAAACCTGACGGAGCAGCAAATCTTGATGGCCCGGCAAATGCGTGGGAGAGGGAGTGAAGAGGAGAGGGGCGGCAGGAATCTGGCTAGCGTCAGGGGCAGCCTAGTGGCGGGACCGGCCCCAATCCGAATACAGAAGATGACCGCCACGGATGACCCTGAGGCGTACTTGCACACGTTCGAGAGGGTGGCCACGGCTGCGGGGTGGCCACGGGACCAGTGGACTCTGGTGCTCATACCATGTCTCACCGGCCTGTTACAGGAGGTGGTTGATACCCTGGGAGTCCAGGAGGCGACGCGGTATGACGCGGTGAAAAATGCTATTTTGAACACCTTGAACTTAACGGAGGAAACTTATAGAAAGAGACTAAGGGAGTTGAAGTGGAAGCCAGGAACCCACCCGCGCACGGTCGCACAGAGGATGAGAGCTAACGCGATGAGGTGGTTGAAACCAGCCGAAAACGATGGTGAGAAGTTAGTGGATGCGGTTGTACTTGAACAGCTCGTGCAGTCCCTAGGAACCGGCGCGAGAAACTGGGTGCAGAAGAATAATCCCAAAACGCTAGAGAGGGCGATTACGCTGCTGGAGGACTACAGCAACACGGAAGAAGCGAACAAGGAAGTGACCACCCCCTGGGCGGAGAGACAGCGACCACGAGGTGGAGAAGTCTCGCTTTCAACTTCCAACCTTACTGCGAAGGCGGGCACGGAGATGAGCGGATCGGCCAGAGCGCGCGGAAAAGGTTTCGAGCCGTTTGCACCCAAGCTGGTCCGGCCTATTACGGTTGATCAGAGGATTTACGCGCCGGGCACGGGCTGGAAAGAGGGCAAGGACGGACGACCCCTCTATACCCCAGGAGTGGTAGGGAAGGACAACAAAGAGGGGAGGATCGTCTGTTATTCCTGTGGGGTTCCGGGCCACGTGAAAAGGAATTGCCCCGGGATTGATTGTTCGTGGGTGGGGCGCTTAACGCGCGCGGTAGAGACTAAGGGCCCGACCTCGGAACGATGGGAAATAGACGCTTGGGTGAATGGGGTGAAGAAAAGAGCCCTCATAGACACGGGATGTGGGACGACCCTGGTGAGAGACCTACCGGGCGATAAGACGGATGGAGGACTATCGGTGCGATGCATCCACGGGGACCTTAAAAAGTACCAAACTATGTGGGCTACAGTGAAAGTAGGGGACGACGAGAGACATATGAAAATCGGGGTCGTTCCAGGACTGACGCGTGAAATGTTGCTTGGTCGGGACTGGGTGGGCTCCCGCAATGTGGGATCGGTTAAGGAAGGGCTGCAAGGGGATGAGGAGGATAGTAAGGATCAGTCCGATTTTTTGCAGAAAACGTCGCGGGAACAAGTGAGAGCCATGCAGCAGGATGACGCGTCGCTGCGGGAGCCCCTGCTGGCGGCTCAGCCATCGGGAACCATTGTAAGAGGACAAAGGGGGTGGGAAATGGATAACAACCTGTTGTATTATGTGCATGAGGATGCAAGTAGAAGGTTGGTGGTACCTTCCAAATGGAGGTCGAAAGTTATGGAATTGGCTCATGATATTCCCTTGGCAGGACATTTGGCAGAAGAAAAAATGAGGGCAAGGATAGAGCAGCGATTCTGGTGGCCGGAGTTGCGGAAGGGGGTGAAAGAATACTGTGAAACTTGCCCACAGTGTCAGAAAACCCAAAGGAAGCCACCCACGGGGGCTGAGTTAATCCCATTGCCGCTTATGGATCATCCCTTTCAAAGGATAGGATTGGACATTGTGGGACCACTGCTCAAGTCACAAGGGGGGCACACTCATATATTAGTGATCATAGATTACGCCACCCGATATCCTGAAGCGGTCCCCCTGAGATCGACCACAGCCAAAGTACTAGCGCGGGAGTTGATGCAGGTATTCACAAGGCTGGGGTTTCCCAAGGAAATACTTACTGACCAAGGCACGAATTTCATGAGCCAAACCTTGAAGGAGTTGTGGCGCCTCCTAGAGGTGAAACCCATTCACACCGCCGTGTATCATCCTCAGAGTAACGGCTTGGTGGAACGTTTCAACAAGACCCTGAAAGGCATGTTGCGGAAATTGGTCATGGAAAAACCCCGGCGATGGCACTTGTTAGTAGCCCCTTTAATGTTTGCCATAAGGGAGGTACCACAGTCCTCTACAGGATTTTCTCCGTTCGAACTGATGTATGGGTGGAATCCCAGAGGCATTCTGGACCTGGTGAAAGAAAGGTGGGAGGAAGGTCCAGATGACGCGCGGATCACTATCCAACAAGTGATTGAAATGAGGGAGCACCTAAGAACAGCAGTGGGACTGGCCAAGGCCAACCTTGGCCAGGCCCAAGCCGGGCAAAAGAGGAGATACGATCAAAAAGTGAAAGTGCGGGAGTTCGCCCCAGGGCAAAAGGTTCTGTTGTTGATGCCTTCTGAACAGGCCAAGTTGTTCGCGACTTGGCAGGGCCCGTATGAGGTGGTACAGAAAATAGGAGATGTCGACTATGAGATATATATGCCGGACAAGACTAAGAAGAAGGGTATCTTCCACGTCAACCTCCTTAAGGAGTGGAAAGAAAGAGAGGCGTTGTGGGGGGAAGTGGAGGAGCAGGAGTTTGGGCCAGAAGTTGATTCTTGGGGACGGATAGAGGGCCGGTTACCTATTGATGAGACCTTACCTGCGGCACAACAACAGGACTTATTGCAGCTAGAGAGCGAATTCCAGCATTTGTTTTCAGGGGTACCTGGTGAAACTCGGCTGATACAACATGAGATACACACTCCAGCGGGGGTTGTGACGAGATCAGGGAACAGAACCTGGCCGTACCATCTTAAAGAGGCTATCAGTAGGGAGGTTGAGGAAATGTTGCACCTGGGTATTATAGAACCCTCGCGGAGCCCATGGCGTAGCTACCCAGTGATGGTGCCAAAGGCTGATGGGAAGATGCGTCTATGTGTGGATTTTAGACAATTGAATGAAGTTTCCAAATTCGACGCATACCCCATGCCCCGGGTGGACGACCTCTTGGAAAAATTGGGCGGGTCAGTCTATCTGACCTCGCTTGACCTTACTAAAGGTTATTGGCAGATCCCTTTAAGGGAGGAGGACAAAGAGAAAACATCCTTTGTGACACCCCAGGGGTTGTATCAATTCAAAAAAATGCCATTCGGGTTGCATGGCGCCGCCGCAACGTTCCAAAGGTTGATGGATCAAGTTTTAGCCCCGGTTAGGGATTTCGCGGGGGCCTACATCGACGATATCTTGATCTATAGTAAGTCTTGGGAAGAACATCTGGAACACATAAAAAGAGTGCTTGGGGAGATTGAGAAGGCTGGGCTGAAAGTGAATCCGGATAAATGCAAGATCGCGCGAAGAGGGGTACAATTCTTAGGGTTTCAGGTGGAAGGTGGCAAAATACAACCGGTGTCAGATAAGGTAGACAAAGTGGTATCATGGACGGTACCCAAAACTAAGAAAGAGGTCCAACAATTTTTGGGGCTAGCCGGATACTACAGACAATTTGTGCCCAATTTTGCGGAGGTGGCAGCTCCCCTCACGGATTTGACGCGGAAGCGGAAAGGGAAAAGCATTATATGGGGTGTAGCAGAACAGCACTCGTTCAGACAGCTTAAGGAGATCTTGGCAACGTTACCTTCTAGGTATGCTCCGGATTTTAAGTTGCCTTTTTGGGTGCAGACGGATGCCTCTGACAGGGGGATTGGCGCGGTCTTATCTCAAAGGAGAGATGGGGTGGAATACCCGGTAATGTACCTAAGTAAAAAGTTGAGTAGTCGGGAACAAAAGTATGCGACAATCGAGAAAGAGGCCTTGGCGGTGAAGTGGGCGGTGCACGCCCTAAGGTACTATTTGTTAGGGGCTCCGTTCATACTAGTGACAGATCATGCGCCCTTACAGTGGCTTAATCGCATGAAGGATACCAACGCCCGCCTGACCAGATGGTATCTTAGTTTACAACCATTCTCATTTCAGGTACAGTATAGGAAGGGGAAGGCACACTCTAATGCCGACTATTTCTCTCGACAGGAAGGGGAAAAGGAGAACCTTCCCTGGAGGACGGCCCACTCAGAGAGGGGGGCGTGTGAAGGAGTGGGACCCAGTGTGCCGTCCCCAGAAGAAGAAAGCCCGAAAGACGCAAGTGGCTGTGCAGAAGGGGTGCTGGTAGAAATAGAGAGTGAGGAAGAACTACAGAGAAGGCCTACCGAAGTGTGCTTGGTGGATGAGGGCGGAGCCGAGATGGACTTGATCATGTGGGAGGAGGTGAAAGGGGAAGGAGATTTTGCGCGGGAGTTCAGTTGGCTGGGAGAGGGAGAGCTGGGCAGATGCACCACGAGAGGGGTGCAGACAGATTGGTTGAAAGATGCCAAGAGCTTAGCGGACGGGTCCCCAAGTACCCAGAGCCTACCAGAAGGAGGAGGACTGCTGCCTGAACCTCTCATAACTTGCGGTCGCGGTAGGACTTACGAACCCTTAGAATGGAGGGTTTCGGTCTTCCCAGTGGGCTACCATGGTGGGGGACGGAGGGTTATCCGCCCGGGCCCCGAGTTCCAACAGAAACCCTTGGAGGGGGATTGGGCCCGCCACCCCTGCTGTGGGACCATCTGCGCCGTCCGGAGTGCACCTTTAAGAACCCCGACGGATCGCGAGCGGTTTGGCCCGGCCCCATGGTAGATGATGAGATGGGTCAGCCTGTGGTTAGACCGAAGAAGTACGCCCTGTTAACCGATGATGTTTTGAAGGATCCGTTCGATCCCGTGGAATTAAGTGTTCATGCGAATAAAGTTGTCAGTTCTCAAGACTCGAACTCGCCTCCGCGTTTATTTCCCGCCTTTACCACCCAACCCCCCCCGGCCAAAGACGAACCTCGTCACAGCGAGGCACCACTGTATTTTTGTGGAAAAAATGCTGGAAGTGACTAGGTGAAACTGAGGTCACACTCAAGAAGATGCAGGTCTTTACAAGGGAATTGCAGAAAGAGTGGTCCTACTCAGGTTTTTGAGACTGTCCTTTATCTGCTCTGACCTGTGCTGACTTTCCTTCAACCTTAGATAGTGATTCTTAGGGTTGGTGATGTCCCCTTCTTCCCTTTCACATCTCTCTCTTGTTCCTCCAAGAGACATATTCCCTTTGTTCTCTAGAGATCAAAGGGGCAGCCATGACTCCTGACATTTCCCACTAGCTAGACTAGAACTTCTGTCACCATTCCTATCCCTAACTGTATTTCTCTGATAAACACAAGCTTTCCTGTTTTCTTAGAAAGAAGTGTGGACATGGTTCCTTTATAAGGGGAAAGTAAGCTCAGGTTTCAAAGGGCTGAACCCACTATTGCTCCTGTACTGTTGTATACTGACTCTCCAACAAAAACAGCAGAGTCTTGTGGCACCTTAAAGACTAAGTTCCACATACTTATACAGGCATTGGAAAAGTTACTTTTATTACACTACAACTCCTATACTGGCTAGGGTGTCCAGAAACCTCGATCCCAAAAAAGCATATTTCCCATTTTGTATGGACATACACATATGCATAATAATGCCACAATATATTTGTTATCCTTTAAAGTGCCGAAAAACTTTCCCTTGCTTATGCTACCACTGACTCACATGGCTGCTCGTCTGGAATTTAATATAAGAAATGGTACACGTTTCCCATTCAGAGCCCTCCCACCTCTATCGTGCCCTTCTTCTAACAAGTGCAAAGCAGTGCAAGTCCTATGAATCCAATAGACTGGCACAAATAATCAATGCAATGAAGGCACTGGCTATATGCTACCTCTGCATTCAGACACATCATGCTACTGGGAACATGTCTAATCCAGTGGTTCCTAACCTTGGGTCCTCAGATGTTCTTGGACTACAGCTCCCAGAAATCCTGACTGACATAGCTAGCGGTGAAGGCTTCTGGGAGTTTTAGTCCAAAGAACATCTAGGGACCCAAGAACCACTGGTCTAATCTGATCCAACACGGTTCCTGTCATTGTCTTATGTTCTGCCTCATTAAATGGGCTGTTCACATGTTGGTCAACCAGTTACTTAAAGAAAGCCAAGAAGCAGAATGTGAGTACAGACAGCTGCATGCTCACTCTCACACTTCACAATGGCTGGTCTATTGCCTCTGATACTGGAGATGACAATAGAGCCACTCTCACTAGTAGTCATTGATGACCCTAATATCCATCAATGTATCCAATCCCTTTTTAAAAACCAGCCAGATTGGTACCCATTGCTGCTTTTCATGTCCTTCTTGCCAGGCTTCCCAGACTGCACAGAACTGGTCACTATGGGAAACAGGATGCTGAACTAGATCAACTTGAATCTGATCTAACAGAACTGCTCCTATGAAAGTTGATCCATGTGAGAAATTATCAAAAGATGCTGTTGATCAGTCTCTGGAGGGACAGCTCATATGCACCCAACACAGCCATCAAGTTCAGATCATTCAGTTCATTTTCCTTCCTTCCTTCCTTCCTTCCTTCCTTCCTTCCTTCCTTCCTTCCTTCCTTCCTTCCTTCCTTCCTTCCTTCCTTCCTTCCTTCCTTCCTTCCTTCCTACCTACCTACCTACCTACCTACCTACCTACACACACACACACACACACACACACCATAGATTCAGTGTCACTTTGCACCATGAACAATCTCTTAATGACATAAAGACTAAAAAGAACAAGGGGGCAAGGGGATACCCAGTGTTCATAAACTGTATGATCTGATGGCCCTCCAGATGTGCTTGGACTGCAACTCCTTACCAGCTGTATCCAGCATAGTCAGTAGTGAGGGATTTTGAGAATTGTAGTCCAACAACATAAGGTCCTTGATCCTTGCTGCAGCCATACTAGGTTCATTGCAAATTTATAGTTCAATACTATGCATTGCTTCTTAGAAGCAAGTCCGCTGAGTTCAATGAGACTTACTCCTTGGTAAGAGTGCAGCCTTGAGAGCCAGTGTAATGTAGTATAAAATATGTTGGAGTAGGTCTTAGGACATTTGGGTTCCCTAATCAACCATAGAAACCATCAGCAAATCACTCCTTGAACATCTCACATACCTCAAAAAGCTTATTAAGGTTTCCATAATTCAGAACTGAGTTGATGACACATGACAGCAAAAAAGGTGCAGCCCACCTTACCCGTGCTAAGTCCTACTGTATGCAGCCTGCCTTATTAGTCATGTTAAGTCCCACTGAAAGTAAATTATAGCTAAGTTGCCCCATTCATTTCAATTGACCAATGTGGGCCAATGTAGCTGTAAAGCACTATTTGTAGTTCTTAACTAATATTAATATTGATTAAACATCATCCATCTGTCTCTAAGTTTAAAAAGGAGGCATCCTTATCTCAGGGAATATCAATATTCTTATTCGCTACTTTAAAAATATCAGGAAAGTTAACTATTCCAGCACTGATAATAATATACCACATTCAACTTTGTAGGCATCCTTTAGTCTCGAGGGACTATGGTAATGTGCTCTAAATAGAGGTCTTGGAACAGCGTCCAGTGTGGTTGAGAAGGCCAATTCGAGAGTGACAATCCCTTCCACAATGAAGACAAATACAATCTGTCCCGTCCAGCTCCCTGATTTTGCTGGTTTTGGGACTGCCTCTTTGCCTCGGCCTACTGAACAAGTGTCTCTTCAAAATGGGAGAGGCCATGATGCACTGCCTGCCTCAGCTGGACTTTGGTCTTCGCTCTCAATCAAGAGAGATTAAAGAACTTTCCATCTGATCTAGTCCAGAGATAGACACCTTCTGTTGCAGTTCCAAAAGCATGCTTCAGCATGACAGCAAAAAAGATCCCAAACAGATTTGGAGTGAGGACACAGCCCTGTTTCACTCCACTTCGGATGTCAAAGGGATCTGATGTTGAGCCATCAAAAACTACAGTGCCCTTCATTTCCTCATGAAAAGATGATGTTAAGGAGTCGAGGTGAGCATCCAATCTTGGGAAGTATTTTAAAAAGACCGTCCCCGCTAACCAACTCAAAGGCCTTTGTAAGATCTATGAAGGCCACAGAGTGGCTGTCATTGTTCCCTACATTTGTCCTGCTACTGTCTGAGGGAAAATACTATGTTAATTGTGGATCTATTAGCTCGAAATCCACACTGTGATTCTGGATAGACTTTGTCTGCAAGCATCTGGAGTCTCTTCAGCACAACACGGGCAAGCAGCTTCCCTACAATGCTGAGAAGAGAGATGCCACGGTAGTTATTGCAGTCTCCCCTGTCTCCTTTGTTCTTATACAATGTGACGATGTTTGCATCCTTCATGTCCTGTGGTACTCCACCTTCCCTCCAGCAAAGACAAAAGATTTCATACAGCTCACTGGTAATGATCTCTTTACAGTACTTCAGCACTTCAACAAGAATGTTATCCTTCCCAGGTGCCTTGCCGGAGGCAAGGGAATCCAAGGCTGCTTTTTTTTCCTGCTGAAGTTGGTTCACTGTCCAATTCTTCCAAGGCAGGCACTCGATGTTATTTAATGCCTCCTCGGTTACTACATTCTCTCTGGAATATAGCTCAGAGTAGTGATGCACCCAGCGTTCCATCTGCTGTGCTCGGTCCTGGATGAGCACACCTGTAGCAGACTTCAGGGGAGCAGATTTCTTCTGTATTGGACCTAAAGCCTGCTTGATACTGTCATACATTCCCTTGATGTTACCTGTGTTCTCTGCTATCTGTATCTGAGAGCAGAGCTGAAGCCAGTAATTGTTAGAACATCTCCTGGCAGTCTGTTGGACTTTGTTACGAGCAACTTGAAGAGCCTGCAAGCTGTACTCACTAGGACAGCTTTGTATGCTGCTAGAGCTCTCCTCTTTTCCTTGATGGCTGGCATCAACTCCTCCAAACCAGTCTGCCATCTTTTTTATGTTCTTGCCTAATGTGGACAAGGCTGTATTATAAACAAAATTCCTGAAATGTTCCCATCGTTCAGGTGCATTTGCACCACCTGGGCCTGGAAGTGTTTCCTCAAGTGCTTGAGCAAATTCCTCCACTTTTCTCTGATGTCAGTACATGGTCTTCCTTCCTTTTTCATGTTATACAATCTCTTTATTTGTAGTTTTACTCTGCTACACACAAGAGAGTGATCAGTATCGCAATAAGCACTCTGATATCAGCGTGTGATCATAATACTAGGAAGGCTAGAGCGTCTAGCGAGGATCAAATCGAGCTGATGCCAATACTTCGATCTTGGATGTCTCCAAGAGTCTCTGTGTCGAAGCTTCGTATTAAAGAACATGTTGCTGGCACAAACACCATAATAACAGCAAAACTCCAGCAAGCATTGGCCATTTTCATTCATCTTCCCAATGCCAAAATAGGTTAGACAAGTGGGCCAAGAATTGTGATCAGCACCAACTCTAGCGTTAAAGTCTCCGAGAATGAACATCAGCTCTTTCTCAGGGATTCTTTTGATAGCACCTGCAGATAGTCATAGAATTTGTCTCTGACTTCTGTTGTAGATGACAGTGTTGGTGCATATGCACTAATAAGGGTGACTAGTCCTGCTAATGGAGCTGCAGAGACAGGATTCTTTCACTCTCCACAGTAGGTGGAATAATGGATCTCAGCAGAGTATTTCTGACTGCAAAGCCAACACCATATTCCCTGGTCTCATTCAATGGTTTTCCCTGCCAGAAGGATGAGAATTTTTTTTTCTTTGACAGATCCCGAGTCTGGCAATCTCATCTCTTGCAGGGCAACAATGTCCATCTGCAGCCTACTCAGTTCCATGTCAATGACAGCGGTCTTGTGCGCAGCATCTATTTCCTGCAGGTCATCAGCAAAGCCAGGGGTCATTGTCTGAACATTCCAGGTATCCAGCTTTAGGGCAGAAGTTTTCTTATGATTATTGCATGGTGCAGGGTTATCAATGTGCTTGTCAGCTTTCACCCTAAACCCCATGCATCCTGTGAGGTGAACAGACTGTGGCGAGGCAGCACCTTATTGGTTGGGGGCTGCCCAGCTTAAGGCCGGCGGTAGCTACCTAGTGAGATGCAATGACCTATCCCACTGTCAGAAGTAGCCCCTGGCATCATGCTCTACACCAATCGAGTAAAGACATATAACCAGTAACTGCTACTTCATGTGTTGTTTTGACACTGTACACAAAGTTGGAGTGTCCTCTCCAGAACATGAAGCCTGGGTAAAATAATATGGAGGATAGGCTGTTACCCAAGCAGAAAATCCTCCCTTTCCATGTCACTGAAATAGTCCAATGGAAAGGCAAGAGCCAATACAACTGGTTCCAGTGATGTCACAGGAGTTGCCAGAGCATGACTGTACATGGTCACGAACTGCCTCTGAACTCCGGCTCCAGCTTTTGCCTCGAGGTTAACTCCTGAAGCCTTTTCCATCGGTGGATATAGCCACAATGCAGTGGAGGTTTGAAATCGGAGTTTTCCTTTTCCTAGATGGGCTGCCTTTCAAGGCTAACAAGCCCCACCTACCCGGGTGCATAGATTACCGTGCTTTTCAGGCACGGAAAGGAGTATAGAAGGTGTGGAAAAGGAAAGGGAGAGGAAAGGAGTTTGGAAAGAGTGGAGATGGAAAGGGGGAGAAGAGGAGATCCTAACTAAGGTTAAGAAAAAGTAACATATACATATACATAAAGAGAATCCTTAAAATTAAGGCCCAAGTAGTTGGCCAAGCAAGTCTTGGCCAAGATGGTAAGTGGGCCAGACCATGGAACATAAGTTGATTAACTGTTTCTTGGTGAGTTTCACCGGTGTTGGTGGCTCCAAATGCTTAAAGTTATCTAGCGCGCATTGAAGCAGAGTAGGGACCAAACTCTTCTCTCTTATGCTAAAACTATTCCTCCAAGTTTGACAGCCTCACAGGTTTCTTGCCTCTGGCCACTCAAAAAACCACCTTCGGTGGGCGCAGTGTCAGGGTTGGTCTGTCACCCCCTGTTCAAACACTTGTCCCCAAGTTCCAAGCCACAGATACCAAGTTTACCAAGTTTCTACTGCCAACACAAGCTCCTGCCAAACAATCATCACACAGACACTTGAAACCATTCTGCAGAACGGAACAGCGTACTAGGTCCTCCACACTCACACGTCCATTTGGATCTCTCTGCCAAACACATGGGAGAACACCTGCACTCCCCACCCACCCCGTATACATTTCTCTCCCCTCCCTCCGAAATACTTACCAAGATCCCTTTGTGGGATCTGCAAGGCTTTGCAAACAGGAGACCCAAAAGTACTGGTGCCCTTAACACCCCATGAGAGGCTTACTCCTCCTACTGCCCCAGGAGAACTACCAGAGTAACATTCTCTTTCAGAGCTCTTGAGTGGGAGCAATAGAGTTGCATGAGTGAGAAGAGTAAGTCTTTCTACCACTGAGGGCTGGCAGAGGGGCACTACGACCTGATTCTAAATGCCTCCAGAAAGCTTATTCAATGGGTTGGGATGACACTGCAATGTATATTCATCACACTTATATACCACTATAAGCCCAAGTTTCATTATTTGGCCACAGTTCATTGGGATTTTAGGGAGTATTATTTATAGGCTGCCTTTCTCCTGATAAGGGGACCCAAGGTGGCTCACAATATTAAAAGAATAGAATTTCAAAAAGTTAAATATTAAAAACAATTAAACTATACAGTAATTAAAATATGATCAAATAATTAAAAGCAAGCAATCATTAAAAACTGTCTTAACTTTAAAAAAGGCATTCAGAGACCCATAAAAACCTGCCTAAAAAGATGATGTTTTACATTCAAAAACAGTACTAGATTTTTATTCCTCAAAAAATATTCAACTAATAAAACAAAAAAAAGTTGTACAAAATGGTTAGGAATTAAGTGTGTGAGACAGTAAATTTATTTCCTATCTTTAAAAAAAAACCACAGTGTAAACATATCAACATATTTCTTAGGTTTCAATATTACAGTGAGCAAGTTCCCAGCCTCTCAAAAGCAATCAATTCATCAATTAAACTTCAGGGAACAGTACTGTGGCAAAAGAATGGTGTCTCCATCATTTGTGACATCACAAGTATTGTCCAATAGGTGCCCAACCATAAAACATGTGCAATCACACTTCCAAATAGCAGTTCTGATTGTATGTTCTGGGTTACTAAGCAGAAAAGCAAAAAAACACTCCCCCACCTATTGCATGTTCCTGGTGCAGAAAATGAAAGGTTTTAATCTCAACGCAGGATAAATAAAATTGGATATTGAACTAAACTAAACAAGGCGCTACTGCACTTTCATTGCTAAGAGGCAGGGATAGCCTGCTGGGAAAGCCCCCAAAATATTTGCATATAACGTTAGGTAACACAGTTACTTCTCTGCCAGGAATGAAAGAGATGTGCAATCAATTGGCTCTTGACGCAGCGTTCACCCTCCCCACTACCCTCTGGATGAGGAACACTGTTATGTCCATTTTACAGATCCACAGAGCATCCCATGGAGGCTTTCCTCCATTCCCTTCCAGCCCACTGGCCGCTGCTCCTCTTCCAGGTGCCTCCGGGCGTAGAGGCTCTGCCTGCCTGCCTGCCTGCCTGCCTCCGCTCCTCTCCCCTTCGGGCTGGGCTCGCTCGGCTGCCTCCTGCGGAGCTCTCTCGCCCAGCCAGCCCGGCTGCCCAAGGCAGACCCCCTCAAAGCCCACCCAGCCGTCCCCGCCCCGCCCTCCCCTTTCCAAAGCGGCTTCGGAAACACAAGGCGTTCCTTTGTATTCCCTGCCATGGCCGAGGCAGAACACAAGCGCGAGTGTGTGTGCACACAGACACACGCAGAGAAAGGCCGATCTGTGCTCTTTAGCAGTAGCTGGGCGTAGGTTGCGATCACCCCCCTCCAATCTCCGTCGATACAGTAATGCTTGCTCTTGCTACCGGCGGCGTCCGGGAGGATCGGGTTTTTTAGAGGAAGGAGGAGAAAGGAGCGGCGGGAGGGAGACACAGGAGAGCCCTACCTAGATTTTTTTTTTAAAGGCTGCAATGGTCATGATGATGCTGAGATGACTTAATCCACACACACCCCCCGCGAGCTGTTCTTGAAGCCCGTGTCCCTCCTCTTCCACCCCCTCCCGGTTTCTCCCCCCCCCCCGCCCGTCCTTGCGTCCGGGGGTGGTGGGGATATTTTTAACCTGGAGGAAGGACGAGAGGTGGGGTTGCGTGATCTTGTTTGGCACAGCCCAAGGGCCCAAGATCTGGGGGGGGGGCGGCCCTCGGAAGGAACCTTGAGGGCAGCAGAGTGGACGGACGGACGGACGGACGGACCGAGGAGAGGGAGACCCACGCAGATGGTCGCGGCTTCCCAGGACTGCCGCAGACGCTGCCGCGATCAGACCGACCTGCCAGCCTTGGCCAGAGCCGAGGGGGGAAAGGAGCACCCGCTCTCCCGACCCGATCTCTCTCTCGATCGCGCCAGCATCGGGCTCCCTCCTTTGGCGGCGGCGAGGCTCTGCGAGGAGGAGGCGACGGAGGAGGAGGGGGAGGGGCCTCGATCGCCTTATTATTAGAAGTATTAGAATTTTATTCTTGTCCGGGGAGGCGATTTCCACCTCCCACCCCCCACCCCTTGCCATCGCCTATTTCTGTCCCGCTTCATTGGGGCTCTTTCTCCGCGCCAAGATCGCCCCTCCGGAGCTCAAGCCCCCCTCCCTCCTTCCCTCTTCCCCCCAACCCCACCTCCGATTCCCCACGCTCCGGACCCGTCTTTGCGGCTCCCTCCCTCCCTCCCTCGCTCGCCCCCACCCGCCCCTGCAGAGGCGGCTGCTGGTGCCGCCGCCGCCGCCGCCGCTGCTGAAAACGGGCGGGGGGGGCGGGGACGCGGCGGCGAGGAGGAGGAGGAGGAGGAGGAGGAGGAGGAGGAGGGAGGCGCAGCGCTTTCGCCCAGGCTGAGCCATGCCGGGGGGCGGCCGCGGCTGCCGGAATCAGGGATGGGGCGAGACGCCGCTGCGGATCCCAGCATCTCCCCGCCGGGGGCCCAGGAGGCAGAGGAGCCGTCGCCACAGCCGCCGCCGCCGCCGCTGCTGCTGAAAGACAACGGGCGATGGGTAAGGGGGAAGAAGCCCCGGCGACCCCGCCAGCCCCCTGGCACTGCCCTCCTTTCCCTTCCCCAGGGGCCGATCTCTGGCCCGCTGGGCTTCCCTTTCCCGCCCTCTACTGGCCCCCCTCTCTAACCTCGCCTGTTTCCCCCCCCCGGTCCTGATCCAGGGTTCCCTCTGCGCTCTCCCACCTAGCTTCTCGCCCCCTACCCCATCCCTCCTGCCTTCCACCCATTTCCCCTTTTGTCTCCAGTTTCCAGTCTATCTGGTGGCCCCCTTGCCCCCTGCGCGTGTGGTGCCCTTCTTCCCGACTGCCCCCCTTCCTCTCCCTTCTCCTAAAGGCTCCCCTTCCAGGGCAAATCCACCCTCAGCCCCCAACCCTCTTTCGTTAGGAAGCGGGGGGGGGTGTTGTTTTGGGAAATCCTGAGGATCCACAATTATTTTGAGACTGGAGTGGTTGTAGGTGTGCTGCCTGAGCACTGTATGTCTCTCTCTGTGTGTACATAGGAGGCAGTGGTAGAGAGACATCTTTACCCCCCCTCCTCGGTTTGGCTCATTCCCTGACTCAGGCCAGCGGGGAGGGGGGGTGCTGAGGACCAGGCAGAGAGGTACCTGGACCAGCCAGTCCCTGAGGGAAAGCAATCGGGGTGGGTGTGGGTGGGGGACTCTTCATCTGTCACTCTCTGCCTGATCTTTCTGGACTCTGACACAAGGCTGTGGAGTGTGTGTTGTGAGGGAAGGCAATGCCAGTGACCCTGCCTGCAGCTGCTGCTTGTGTAAGTCCAGTTGTGTGAAAAGACAGAACTCAAGGCGCTGCTTCTCGTGCCCAGCAGTTCAGGCAGAGAAACACCCCACCTGTATCCGGAGGGACGCAATGGGGGCAAGAGGTCCTGAGAGAAGCACAGAGGTTTTCCCTCAGAAGATGCTGTCACCTCAGCATCATGGCCTTGGGTTAATTAATGATGGAGCCTCTCCCGCCCCCACCCACCTCTCTTGCTCTCTGTGTTTACATACACACATATCAATACGCACAGAGACACAGACACAAATAAAGGTACATACATACACACCTGGGCAAAGGTATCCATACCCGCACCTGAAACAAGGTGGGGAACGCACCACCTAGCAGACTGCAACCATGGCCCATCTGCTCCCCTGCCAGGCTCTCCATGCCAGGAGGGCATTGTTGATACAGTGTGCCAAGCCTGCAGCATTACATGGAGCAGGGTGGAGAGGCTCTTTCTGGAATACCAGGCTAGGATCCTGAAACAGAGGAATGGTCCCTCTGCTCTCCCCCCCCCCCGATTTCTTGCCCCTCACCAGTGTTTAATCCCCAGCCTGGGCTGCTTTCCTTTCTCTGGTGAATAGGGCCCCTGGGAATACTTGCAGGTTGGTTAGCTTGACTGAACCATCTTTCTCTATTGTGGGGCGGCAGCAGCAGCAGCAGCAGCAGCCCTTTCGTCCAGCAGCAGCTCCATCATTGGGCGATGTGATTGTCTGCATGAGCACAACCAAGGTGTTGCGGTGGAACGGGGGGGGGGGGGAGAAGCAGAGCGAGCGCTGCAGCTGCAGACCTGTTTGAGCAATGTTACAAAAATAGGGAGAGAACGGGAGGGCAAGTAAAGAGAAGGAACGGGGAGAGCAAAACCTCTTCCTCCTCCTCCTCCATTTCTTTTGTGTGTGTTTTTTCCCCTGGTGATTTCTGGGGACTCTGGATGAGCTATTCTGAATCTCAGTGAAACTGCCTCTTCACTAACTTTAAGATGAGCTAAGGAGATTTGGCAGGAGTGACTAGCTCCAAAGAGTAGAAACCAAATCATTGGGATAGCTGTCCACACCACCACCAGCAAATATATAGATGATGGCATGCTTAGCCATCCTTTATGGCAACCTTAGAAGGTAGGCCAGCATTATTATCTGCTTATTGTCGGTAAGAGGTTAAGATGGCTTGCCGAAGGCAACATAAAATTTAATCTGGCAGATTAATATTCTCAAAGGATTTGGCAGTATCTTGAGGTGTGTTTACATGTGCATGCAAATCAATGGATCAACATTTTATAACCTGGGAGCTTTGTTTTTGAATTGATTCCATTGAAAAGGTGTTGCATTTAGGACAAGACTTTTTGTGAGTTGCAAGATTTCACTTGTGATGTTAAATTTGAGATGACTCATCCACACATGCCAGTCATCACTTGATGGTGCAGTGGTCACATGATGAACATAAAGGTGTGAGCCTTAGTCTCTTCCCACTTGTTCCCTTCCTCTCCCCACTCTTCTTCTTCCTCCTCCTCCTCCTCCTCCTCCTCCTCCTCCTCCTTCTCACAGAATCCCTTTATGCACATATGCCATGGTGAGACATGGCATGAGCAGACCTTAATCTTTGGAATGTCCTTTCCCACCATACAAATGTGCAAAGCGTAGAAGTGAAAATACAGTCATCCACAACATTGCTCCCCTTCCTTTACGGCAAAGCACGAATCACCAGGAATCTGAAATTTCAAGAAAAGCAGTCAGTTAAAATATAGTCAGTTATTGCATGGGCCTTCCAGGACATATGCTAATTGAAACTTCCCTAGTCAAGTTTTGCTGCTGGTGCTGGCTCTCCTCTCTCTAAATGACAAACGAGTAGTTATTTCTCCCCGTCTCCACAGTGTTCCCTCACGTGGCACAACATAGGACAGGCACAGAGCTTGGAAAAATTACATTTTCGGATACAAGTTCCAGAATCCCCTGTGCTATCTGATGGATTCTGGGAATTCTCACTTTCCAAATTGAAACTGCAAACATGCGGTGGGCTAAAGGTTCTCCACTCCATCTGATGTCAAGTCAATTCCAACTTATGATGATCCTACATTAGCGGGGTTTCCAAGGTTTGTGAGTTGTGTAAGGAGTTTTGTTGTTATTCTCTCTCTCTCTCTCTCTCTTTCTATCTCTCTCTCTCTCACACACACACACATACAGAGTTTTTCTATGTCCAAGCAGGGATTTCAACCTAGATCTCCTGAGTTGCAGTCCAGCACTCTATCCTCAACAGCCCTGCTCAGCTCTTGTAAACTCAGGTCTATGGTTTCCTTTAGAGAGTCAATCCATCTTGTATTTTGTCTTCCTCTTTTCCTGCTGCCTTCAACCTTTCCTAGCAATATAGTCTTTTCCAGAGAATCTTGTCTTCTCATGATATGTCCAAAGTAGGGCAGCCTCTATTTTATTTATTTTTTTGTCTTCAGGGATAGTTCAGGATTGAATTGCTCTAGGAACCACTTGTTTGTCTTTCTGACAGTCCACAGTACCTGCAAAGTTCTTCTCCAGCACCCTATTTCAAACAAATCATTTTTCCTCTGTCATCTTTCTTAGCTCTCCAGCTTTCACACCCATACATGGTTATTTGGAATACAAGAGTGTGAATGATCTTGGTTTTAGTCTCCAGTGACACATCCTTACACTTGCTGGTCTTTTCTAATTCTTTCATTGCTGCCCTTCTATCTCAGTTTTCTTTTGATTTTTTGGCTACAGTCTTCATTTGTAGTGATGATTGAACCAGTGCAAACAAGATCTTTCACCTTTTCAATTTCTTCCTAACAAGTTAGCGAATCAGAGATCACATCTGAAATCCAGTAGGAACTGGCTCGTACAGACTAGTTTCCCCAGAGTCATGAAAGTGGTATACTAAGGTTATCACTGCTTGATGCTAAACACACCTTTCCACTACCCACCACCCCTGTCCTGCTTGGCTCTACTCAGACAGGTTGGATTCAAAAACATGCAAAACCTGTTTGATCCAGAGACTATAGTGGGATGGACAAAAGCATGTGCAAGTAACTATAGCTCTTTTGTTGTTGCTTTCAAATTTCTTAATGGCTGTCGTTGACTCACCTGAATAGAGCAAGGGAAAAAAAGGAGGCACAAGAAATATTTGTATCCAAACTAATTTCCATTTGTAGTAGAAAAATGCCAGTTGAATAACTGTCATGGTGTTAATTGGAGGAGATAAGAAAGACAGTGGCCTCTGCTTAACATTTGGCTTCTGTGTCTTTTTTTTTCTCCTTCTGGATGGAGAAGTCCAGGTTTTTCCCGTTTCATCATGCCCTCTGAGAATCCTTGAATATCTGCAGTGAAGTCTTGTAAACAGTAGACTTGGAATGATGCCTGAGATTACCACAGGCCATGGCAAAGTTCCCAAGCTAGTATCTGGACCTCAAGGTGGCTTTGCAATAGAAACAGGACATCTACCACAGGTATGGCCTCTCTTATATCTCCATCCCTGGTGTGGGCTCCTTGAATACAGAGATCTGGTCAGATGTAGAGGGTATGTAACTCTAACTGCAGTGAAGGAACGTGACCAGTTTTCCTGGGGTGCAGGTTTTGCTTGCACTGAGTAAATCTTCAATCAGCAGCTGCTTGGAACACAGCCGTGTTTCTCTGGGTCTGTGATGCCTGCGTGAAATGCCGTGGTGTCCCTCAAGCATTTTTAGCTGCTTCATGGATATGCTACTGCTTCTTCATCATCAAAAAATGTCAGAATATGTGTACTGAGCATAGAGCAATGGATATAACCATGTGTATGTGTGTATAAATACATACACAGAAGAAAATCTATAATCGTAATGAGACTTTACAAGAATAAAAACTATGCTGAATTTGTCAGGAGATGCCTACTCACAGTGCATGTGATTATCAAAACCTTGGGGTCTAGATCCCATTGTGAGTCCCAATTAGAGGAGACCCACTGAAATAATGGAGTTGTTAAATGAGTACTTACATGTCAAAGTGATTCACTGAGTCTACCCTACAGGGATAGCTACTGTTTTTAGCCTTTATACTGTACTGTGGGATTTTTTTTCTTTAGCATTTATATTGTTTGTCACACAATGCCCATTTGTTACTTGTACAGGATATACGTGTATTTTCATCATTGTGCTTGCCAAGTGAGCTGAAAGTGGCATATTCTCATTGCTGGGGTGTACGCCTTGAGAGTAGATAACATTTATGTTAGCCAACTAGAATTGTTGATTTTTTTCTCACCAGGGCTCCTGCACCTTCTGTGTGTATGTGTAGATAGTTGGCCAGTGAAACTCTTCCATTCTCAAAACTCTATTCTGGAGAAAGCTTTACCTGGTGAATTTCTTTTGTCATGCAGCCCATAAAGACACAGAAAACATGATAGGAAAAAAAAACTTCAGTAACCCTAAGAATTGTTCAATGGTGGAAAAGAAGCTACTTAGGGAACTTCCTTTCTTAGAGATACTAAAATAAAGCTGACCAGCATTGATAGGTGAAGATATATTCAAAGAAAGAAAGTTTGTAGCATGCATGTCTTTCCCCAGCTGCTGCATATATGCATATAGTGCTTGGTTTATGTAAAAGTGCCTCACTTCAGCTGCTCCTTCCTGACCACCGAGCACATGGATCATTCTCTTTCTACGTCTTTCAGTATGTTGTAGATTATAGTATGTACCTTCTTGGCAACCACTGTACCACTTTCTGTGGTGAATCCATGTGATTGTTGGGCCTAAGGAAAGGCCTAGTAGTTGCAAGGATGGGAAAAAGATACTTTGGGGCACTACAACTCTGAGAATATGCCAGAATGCACCTGGCAGCATGGGAAGTTCCCTTCTTGTGAAGCAAAGCAAAGCCTGCTGCTTATGAAGCAATGTTTCCCATCTCTGAAGAGGTACAGTAGCATCTGAAGTCTGACAATGGCTATCTATTTGTATATGTGAACAGGGAACAAGTGCTTGCATAATTTGGCAGTAACCTTTGCCTTCTTTGAAGCACCAGTGTGCATTTATCTAACAGCTGGGTAATGACATTCTGCATGAGGACAGGGATTTTCTTTGCTCTTGCCACTGTGTTCCCTCTTCTTCTTGAGAATAGCATCATCAAGTGAAGGGCACCCTCCTGTTTCCCCTGCGAGCCTTGAGTTGCCAGGCATTGGGTAGATCAGATGAAGGAGAGGAGGGTGGAAGGGAGAAGGAGCAGGCAAAGTATTAAACATCCACCACAAAAGTTCTCCTGTATAATAAGCACCATTGTAGTGAATAGGAGCTGTGGGCGAAGCTGCCCAGTGGGTTGTGACGAATGTTGGCCATGGTTTGAAATGGGGCTGTGTGCTCTGAAACAAGTTCTTTGTCCACTGTTGGAATCTGGGAGCAAGTCAGAATGGGATATGGCTTGGAGAAGGCGGAGGTGGTGGTGGTGATGATGGTGGTGCTGAGGGAGACTGGTACGGCTTGCAGTCATGCCAGAGTATGTGTGGAGGGCTGGCAAAGATGGGGAGATACTGCCTGCAGTAAGATCCAGCTCATAGCTCTCAATCAAAACACATGCCAGATTACATTCATAAGACATTGCCTGAAAATGTCCCATTTTCACTTCCTTTCCTCCTGTGCCTCCCCCATGCACTTTGTTGATGGGAGAACCTAAAGTGAAAAGCGGGTTTGTTTGGGCTCCAGGAGTGTGCCAAGAATTGCCAGCTTTGTCAGCTTTTCCCTTTAAAGCTGTAATAATATGGGGAACCACTGAGGTGTACTTTTCATAACAGACACAATGCAACCTGCCAAGACTATCTATTGAATCCACACAGATACCAGCATGGCGATCATTCCAGAGTGGGATCCAGGTCAAATGAAACCAGTGCTGTGCTCTCGGGCTTCTAAGGTGAAATTGGCCAGAAGAATTGCATTAAGACAGCCATGTCTTAGAGTGATTGTGTGGTTCAGATATTATGTTCTGAGCTAGGATGGGGCAATGCAAGCCCTCCAAACTATATTTGGGCGACAGCCACTAACCGTCTATTCCAGCTTGGCCAATGATGAAGGATTATGGAAGTGGGAGTAAAAAAAAAAAATCTGAAAGGTCAAAGTTGCCCATCCCTGCAACTCAGTGCTCCCCAGATGGTAACTTAAAGGGCAAGTCTAATCACCCCAGCCAGTGACCCAAGATGTGCTCTATTCAAAAACAGGCAGAAGGTGCTGAGTTAGTTAAGACTGGGCTACCTGTTAGAGAACATTTTTGCAGGTGGTGTACCAGACTGATTTGTCATCTACTTAGCTAAATTTGGCATTTTACCTATTGTTTTCTTCCCATATCTTTTAACGCTGCTAATCTGAACAAATGATTTAAGCTTCTATGAGTTTTTCTTGATTGGAGTCATCTACTGCACTGTGATGCTATTTTATTGTAGTTTTTAATTGTTGTGTTTTCTCCTCCTTTGGAGCTACTCTGGAAATGCAGGCTGACCATTTAAGGATAGTGTGTACAAACTTTGGAAGTAAACCAATAAGTAGCCGGGGTTTCCAGAAAGGGTAACTGTGTTAATTTGTAGCAAAACACAACAAAAGAGGCTTGTGGCCCTTTAAAGGCTAACAAATGTAATGCAGCATAAGCTTTTGCGGACAGAAGTTCACTTCACCAGATGTAGGCTTGTGTCAAAATTAATCTGTTGGTCTGTAAGATACTATATGCTTTTTGTCTTTGTAGGGTTTGACAGTTCTTGGGAAGGAAGGAATTCCCAAGGATAGGGTAACAAGTGTTTTGGAAGAAGGGTGAGTGGACTTTAAAAAGAAAACAGCTGGAAGTATAGTAGGCAGTGGATTTGTCCGAGTTCAATTTAAAGAGCTGTTTTAAAGCCTTAAAGCAGGGGTATGGAAGGCATCCAGATGTTTGTGCACTGCAGCTGTTATCCTTCATCACTGGCTAGGGCTGATAGGAGCTGATGTGAGTTGGAGTACAGCAACATCTGGAGGGCTATATTTCCCACCTCTGCTCTAGATTTTTGAAGGCAAGTTACTTGATTGTCTTGTGTCCTCTGTATCAGAATATTTGTACTCTGGGGTCATCACCTTCTCACTTTTCCCCTGGTCGTGGCCCCATATTTTTGCCTGTATATGCATGTCCTACCTGGATCCTGTGGGCTATATGATGCCCACTCTGTTCTAGGGTAACTGGAGTTCATAGAAAAGAGAACTTTTGAGGGTTTGGTTTGTTGTAATTTAGCATTGTAAGGCCAAGAAAAGTGGCACTTGTCAAAATCCCCACTCTTGCAATATATGTTGTTTACAGAAGCCTGCTGTCTATATTGTAGGACTTTCTTACAAATGCATGGCCAGTGTTGCTGGGAGACTTAAATTCCCACAATCCCTGACCATTAGTCAAATATGGGGCTGATATGCATTGAGGTTCAGCAACATCTGGAAGACCCCATGCCTCCCACAGGTACCCAGTCCCTATGTCCTAATAGAGGACTTGTGCCTTTAACAACTGCCTGGCAATCAAAAATTTGGCAGGTGCCCAATATCTCATTTGCACACCTGGAAAATTCTGCCCCTGTTGAATTTCTGCCTAGGGTGCAACAGCAGAAAGGCAGTGGATAAGATTCAAAGATTCAAATAACTGCTTAGCATTTGGTGATTGTGGTTACTGTCTATCTGCTTAAAACGGAGTTGTTGGGAGGATAAAAGGAAGAAAGACCCATGCATTGCTTTTGCCCTGAGTTCCTTAGAGGGGATACAAATGCAATAAATAAATTGAATAAACAAATGGTTGGAGCTTCAGAGCTTTATGAGCATTGAAGATTTAGCAGAGATGAAAAGGGCCAAAAGTTGACATTCCATCAACATCGCTGCTACTGGTTCACAAAACAATCTTATTTTGCTTGCCCTTAACTGCCCCTGAGTAATGACTCATAGATTCCAGATCAGACGGCTGACATTAGCCAAGAGTTTCTGTGTATGAAACTGCCCATTTCTCCTCTTGGGGGCAGGGAGGGAGAAATCACTGCCTTTGACTTAAAGATCTGGGTCGTATCCAGCACTGAGATTTGTCTTTTTGCATAATTGATGGAGTCCATGCATTTGATACCTGAACATCTTGCTTCTTTCAATAATCACTAATGCTTTTCTTTCTCCTTTTAAATTGCTGGGGCAGAGTATTTGGTTCCTCATTCCTTATTAAAGAGCAAACATTCTGTTTGTGCTCAGGCATGCTCATTTTTCTTTATTTCCTATATTTTTGGATGTAGTTTTCTGGTACTGGAAACAGAGTCTCTATCTGAGTTTGGAGGCAAATTGATAATCACCATTAGAGCCAAGCGTTCAAAGTAGCTGATATGAGAAGGACTACAGCTCACATCACACTTTGCAGAAGAATGCAAATTCAGCCACTGCAGTCTCCAACGGATGTATCTCAGAGGCAGGGCTAGATCTACCATTAGGCAGAGTAAGGCAACTGCCTTAGATGCTCTGATGGGAGGTGGGCAGCAGCAGTGGCAACCCTACAGCGACATCTGCACCTTTGATGTTATCCTGGTGACAGGACAGCATCAAGGGTGCAGGGCAGGTTGTGTAGAATGTACGGCTCTGGCTTCCTACAAAGGAGAGCTGGTGGTGGTAGTGGCTGCTACTGCCACCTCTACTCCATTGCCCTCTGTTGGCTGGGCACCCAGCTCATTTCTTCTTGAGGGTAGAGCTGGCTCTGGCAATGCTCTGACCCTGTAGAAGGCAGCTGCCTATGTTCCTTTTAACATGCAATTGTTTTGCCCCATTTATGGAATTTTACAGGAAGTCCAGATCTTGGCATGCTCTATAAGAGCTTAGAAGATGTTACCGGGAAAAACGGGATAGCTGCCCAGTATCTTTGGTAGCGTTAAGAACCCTCTGGAACCTCATTGATTATCTATTCTATCTGTAGGAGATTTGCTGGATAATTCTAGGCATTTTAAACAGTGTGCAGGCTCTCTGTAATCTTGGCATGGCTAAAATATTTTAAATTTTAAAAGGCCCCACTGGGACCTTTTCCTGTGTAAATTCAGTTGCAAACTTTACATTTGTTTGGCTCTTGTGCCTTCAATAACCTTCTGCCATGAAGTTATGAAGCAAATAAAGCACTGACTATCATTTTTTAAATTTCTCTTGCTCATGAGATGAAGAGCTGTAGGCTCTTAGAGGAGTGATTTCTGAATTCAGTGCTGGAGTGTCCTAGTGTGTAGAGCCAGCTCTGTCATTAGGTAGAATGAGGTGGCATGATGGTCAACTTGCACTGTATAATATCTATGTGAGTCTGCAGATTAAGATGACAGAATATTGCTTCATCCAGATAAGTCCCTGCATAGTGCAGGGACCTATTAAAAGCCATAGAAAGGATTGAAGTCCCTGGTGAGTAACTTAGTTTGTCTGGATGCATCCCAAAGTTGTGCATTCTGAATTAAGGGTGAAGTTACTTTGGCCTTATAGAGGTTCTGGCCAACAAACACACCACTGGCCATGCTCTGCAGAACTGATGGGAATTGTAGTCGAAAGCATCTAGAGGGCCAGGGGCTCCCCATCCATAGTCTAGAAACAGGCTTCTCATCTGTGAGAAGTTGTTGTTGTTTAGTCGTTTAGTCGTGTCCGACTCTTCGTGACCCCATGGACCAGAGCACGTCAGGCCCTCCTGTCTTCCACTGCCTCCTGGAGTTGGGTCAAATTCATGTTGGTAGCTTCGATGACACTGTCCAACCATCTCGTCCTCCGTCATCCCCTTCTCCTCTTCCCTTTACACTTTCCCAACATCAGGGTCTTTTCCAGGGAGTCTTCTCTTCTCATGAGATGGCCAGAGTATTGCAGCCTCAGCTTCAGGATCTGTCCTTCCAGTGAGCACTCAGGGTTGATTTCCTTTAGAATGGATAGGTTTGTTCTCCTTGCACTCCAGGGGACTCTCAAGAGCCTCCTCCAGTACCACAATTCAAAAGCATCAATTCTTCGGTGGTTAGCTTTCTTTATGGTCCAGTTCTCACTTCCATACATCGCTACTGGAAAAACCATGGCTTTGACTATGTGGATGTTTGTCGGCAAGGTGATGTCTCTGCTTTTTAAGATGCTGTCTAGGTTTGTCATGGCTTTCCTCCCAAGAAGCAGGAGTCTTTTAATTTCATGGCTGCTGTCACCATCTGTGATCATGGAGCCCAAGAAAGTAAACTCTGCCACTGCCTTCATATCTTCCCCTTCTATTTGCCAAGAGGTGATGGGGCCAGTGGCCATGATCTTAGTCTTTTTGATGCTGAGCTTCAGACCATTTTTGCGCTCTCCTCTTTCATCCTCATTAAGAGGTTCTTTAATTCCTCCTCACTTTCTGCCATCGGAATGGTATCAGAGGTTGTTGATATTTCTTCTGGCAATCTTAATTCCAGTTTGGGATTCATCCAGTCCAGCTTTTCGCATGATATATTCTGCATGTAAGTTAAATAATCAGGGGGACAATATACAGCCTTGTCATACTCCTTTCCCAATTTTGAACCAATCAGTTGTTCCGTATCCAGTTCTAACTGTTGCTTCCTGTCCCACATATAGGTTCCTCAGGAGATAGATAAGGTGGTGAGGCACTCCCATTGTTTTAAGAACTTGCCATAGTTTGCTGTGGTCCACACAGTCAAAGGCTTTTGCATAGTCAATGAAGCAGAAGTAGATGTTTTTCTGGAACTCTCTGGCTTTCTCCATAACCCACTGCATTTTAGCAATTTGGTCTCTAGTTCCTCTGCGAGAAGAGGAACTTACTTCCTGTGAGAAGTAAGCCATAGTAATTGTATGGAATCCTTAACTGGGAAACTGCACTTCTGCTTGTAGACTTTTTCAAAATATGTTGTGTCAACCTGGATAAGGAAGGAAGTTCAGATTCCCAGATTACTAGGTGCACTTGAAAATCATTCTGGCTTCTGAATCAATATTTACAGTATCTGTTTCATAGAAACAGTAAGGAATCTGTGCTACAGACATACAGTCTGAAATGCCTTTCTAGTGTAAACCCTACGATCCTTTTATGGTTAACTGTTTTGTTGACTTCAGCTATGCTAAGAGGATACTTAACAAATGGTTGGGAATAAGCCGCATATAAGGAAGAGAGTTGGACTCAGAAAGCCACATAACTTTATCCAGGTTTGTCCCTGAGTGATTCCTTTTCAGCCTTCCATTTCAGTGCATTTTCTTTAAGGGGACAGAGTGATGGGAATCGCAAGGCAAAGAGCAAGAGATTATGGGAGTAATACTTCACCAATGTTTGGAATGCCCCAGGTTCTCTACTGCTTCATTTAATCTTCATGCTGAGTTCAAAGTGTTCATCCCCACAAAAACTACTACATCTCCAAAAGTCCCAGACTGTTGGCTTTGCCTATGGGATTTCTAGGAGCTGAAATCCAGTGACATCTGGAGATCCAAGGAACAATAGCCCTCAACAAAGAGTTTGGAAAAGTTATTTTTGGCACTAAAACAACCAGAATTCATCAACCAGCAATTATTATTTTTTTCAAATGCTGCCTAAACAGACTGAAACTAACTTATCCTGAATGACTACATCCATACAGTCTTAGATTATGTGCAATGGCTTGGCTTGATGTTCCTTTGCAGTTGGAGGCGCAATTGGTGATGACAGACACATTAATCATAGTAGGATGATCAGATGTGAAAGAAACAGGGCTGCCCCACCTTTAACTGCTGAGCAAAAGGAAGGATTTCAGCAAATATAGCTTGTCATGTAAACCACTCTTACTGAAAACCCATCTTCTTCACTGAAGGTGGGAAAGCCGTGTTTTCTTCAGTATGAATAAAGCCTCAAGGCTGCGGGATTTCTTCCTGTCCATCTCTATCCTTGTTCGTCTTCAGATCGAGATGGACAAAGGGTGGCCCTCCATATGGGGTTCAACTGCAATTCTCAGCATTCCTCACCATGGGCTATGCTGGATAGTGTTGTTGAGAACTGCAGCTGAACAACATCTCTAAAGCCCCCACACTGTCCACCGGTGCTTCAGAGGGCACATAAGAGCAATCTTACTTTGAACAGCGGTGGGCTTAGTGACTCCTGATATAACCGGAGCTTGGGGAGCAGCAATGTTTCTATATGGTCACTAACAGATTGCTAATAATAGTTATGATTGATCAGATTGGTGGGCAGAAAAGATAGGGCCTTCTCCAAGGCAGACAAAAACTATGGGAGTTCCTTTGTATTAATTTATGCCTTGGCTATTATTGGTGTATTTGTAAATCTTGAAGACCTTCCACTTCAATAGTACTTTTAACTGAGATCGCAATTAGCTTTATATTTCAAGACGGCTTCTCAAGGTACATTGCATATTAATATTTTTGTGGTGTTGTATGGTGCTTTGTAACTGGATAGTGCTAAAAAGTGACTAAAAATACTTCACATTGAAAAAAACTGACATTGTATCTCTGGGCATTATCAGCTGATAGATTTCCTGCTGATTATGTACTCCTTCCCATCAGCTGGGTTTTTCTGGCTTATTTTTAAAATATTTATGATGTCTTAGTTTGAAAGAAGGTTTCCTACAAGCTGCCGTGTAGAACTACATAGGTCAGTGAGTGGCTTATAAATATCCTCAGCAAATAACAACATAAGAAGAGCCCTGCTGGATCAGGCCAAGGGCCCCTCTAGTCCAGCTTCCTGTATCTTGCAGTGGCCCGACCAGATGCCTCTGGGAGCACACGAGACAACTAGATAACTGTCTCCTGATACCCCTCCCCTGCATCTGGCATTTTGGAGTATCTTCCTTTTAAGCCTGGAGATTCTACATCGCCATCATAAAAGTTGAAAGCCAGTTTGCTGACTAATGCCCCCTGTTAGATACTGTTTCTTTCATTCGTTCGTTTAGTCATTTAGTCGTGTCCGACTCTTCGTGACCCCATGGACCAGAGCACGCCAGGCCCTCCTATCTTCCACTGCTTCCCGTAGTTGTGTCAATTTCATGTTGGTTGCTTCGCAGACACTGTCCAGCCATCTCATCCTCTGTCGTCCCCTTCTCCTCTTGCCGTCACATTTTCCTAACATCAAGGTCTTTTCCAAGGAGTCTTCTCTTCTCATGAGATGGCCAAAGTACTGGAGCCTCAGCTGTTTCTTTACTTGAGTGTAAGTCCTGATTTGGTTGGAATTATTTCCAAACAAATGTTTGGAAACCTGAACTTACAAATATATGTCAGTGTGGAGCAGGTAATTAATACTCATGGTCTGGCAAGGAAAACAAATGCAGAAGTTGTGTGTTATTTGTAAATACCAATGAGTATAAGCTTCTTCTCCTTGGGGAATGCAAAGCAATTTATAAGCATTCACAAAGGAAGGAAAATTAATTAAGGAGTCTCACGTTTGTGTACAGTTTGCATGAGCAATTCCCAGCAGAGAAGCCGGGATGGGACTTGAGTTGTGGAACTCATTGTTAAGTAGAACTTAAGTTGCACTGGTGACTCAACTTGTTTCCCCCCAATGACTCAAACTCACAACCTACCCCCTTCCTTTTTTGGGGGGGGGGGAAGCTTGTTTTTAATAGGGACTCGGAACTTGGTACCAAAGACTCAGACTTGGGACTTGGACCCAAAGTCTTGCCAACATCCCTACAGAGAAATAGGTTCATTTGCAATAGCATCATTTTACAGAATGGGAAACAGTGGCTCTGTGAAATAAACTTGCTGTCCTCAACAGTACCAGAAGTAAAGCAAAGAACAAAATCTATGAGTTTACCCTGTTTCTTGGTAAGGGCTTCTTCAGAGATGTAGAAAGAGATCTGCTATAAGCTAAGAAAATAAGCTATCACAGTCTTCCTCTGTAATCTTTAGGCTGGTGTAGGGCAAAATTCAGCCCACGAGAAAGCTGTTGCACTGGATCTCCCAGCATTTTTCATCCTTAGCCATGTTTGTTAGGGCGAGCATGGCTGTATATTGTCTTTCAGGGAAGCAGTCTTCCATTTAAAAAGTTGTTCTTTTGGGTGATGCATGATCTCCTTTTTGACGTTTAAGCAGCCACCCTCCCCTTCTTGATTGAATTTCTCTGGTCAAGAAATAACTGTTTGTTGCCTGGCTAGATATTTCAAGAAAACTACAATGACCTCTGTTTATTTTCTTTCTATATGTATTCATTTTCAGTGAGCTGACAAAGGCACATGGCGTTTCAGAGAGTCAATAATTATACACTGCGACTTGTTTATTTATTAGATTTAGATCCTATTTTCATTGCTATGTCCTGAGGTGACAAACTGGTCCTAGTCTTGTGCAATATGGCAAGCGGTAGTATATTTCCACCTAAATTACAGTAATAATGTACAATTGTGATGACATCTGCATATATTAGTTTAAACTATAGAATTATTATCTTAGCACTGCAGATTGGTAAGGGATCCTGTGGATCAGAGTCCAGCCTCTGTCCAGGAGGCCCTGTAGGGGAATCAAACTCACAAACTCTGGTTCTGCAGCCAGAGACCTAAACCCCTGAGCTATCCAGCAATTTGTGCAAATACAATACAAGGCTGCCCTCCTTTTTAGACAAGGATGTCCTCCTTTTTGGTGATGTCTGTTCTCTGTCTTGGTGATGGAGCAGTGGCCAGCCTAGCTAGCGCCGAAGAGGACTGCAACTTGACAACATCTGGAGGGCTGCACTGCGTCCCACCAGGTTACAGATCGTTTTAATAATTCTTCCCTTTGTTAGCAAAATTTATGTTCCTGGTCTCTCACTAGCTAAGAAGAGATCCTATTTGCTTTGTGCATACTGTATATAAATTTGCCATGTAGCTATGAAATTTAGGAATTGTCTAGTGGAGACCACTAGAGAATCCTTTCTTTGCATTTTTTTTAAAAAATGATTGTAAATCCCCTTTTTTTCTGTATAGGAAGCAATGTTTCCAACAATGCCATCTATGAAAAAAATGTATTGCTGATGCATGTGCCACTCACTCTGGAGTCATTTCCATTTACTTCCACAGAGGAGTATTGAAGCAGAAGCTGTGAATCCTTAAAGGGTGTAGAATGTCATCTTGTGCATGAGTTCTTCATGCAATTTATTGAGTCTGATTTCTCATTAAACACTCAAAGAAATACTGTAAGCTGAAAGCCCTCAGTCTTGCAGTAGTTTAATAACAAATTATTATTAGGAAGGAACAATTAATTGGAAGTTGATGAAACTGCCTGGAATGTTTTATTTCTCCAGAAATCTGTTCCTCAAATATTTCCTCAAAGTTGTGAACCTTGCAGGTTCTGGAAGGGCTCCAGTGCTTTTTACAGGCATGTGTCACGCAAAAATAAACAGAGCCGTCAAAGAGAGGTGGGAAAAACCTCACCCACAGTTCATTCATCCGCCTCAGACAGAGCAATGTCCAAATAATCTAGTTTGGTAATTCTCACCCTTTGACCTTCCAGATGTTTTGGGCTTGATCTGTAAGAATCCCTTGAAAATTGGCTAATTGTCAGGGATTCTGGGAGTTGGTCCAAAGCTTGGGAGCTGCTGGCCCCCGACTCAGAAAACCCCTGGCAGAGAATCGTAGAAGCTGGTGTGAGAGAGGTAGGAACTGTGATAGGAAGAGGTTAGCCACGGAGGTGATGTAGTTCTCTCCTCTCTCTCTCTCCCTCTCTCTCATTTGTTTGTGTATCTGAAAATAAATCTAAATCCCAGGGTTGGATAATTGCCATGCTCCACATGTTGTCAAACTGGAATTCTCATCAGGCTTGGGAAACATAGCCAATGGTAAAAAAAATGCAGGGAGGACTGTATTTTATGCACCCTTAGTTTAAAGGAACTCTTGAAGCCAGAACCTCTCCCTCCATCTCCATTAATTTACATGCAAGTAAGTTGTGTTGATTTCCAAGGAACTTTAGATAATGAGCTTAGGCTCACAGCCAAATACACTTGTAGTCTGTTCCTGTGCAGAATTAGGTGTGCCTCAACTCATCAGATTCAGTGGCCGTAGGCATAGCCAACTCCTTGCATGCACATGGGCCGTTCAAAGTATGTTCTCTTGACATTGGTGGGATGAGCTTGCCTAATAAATATGTTTGAACTGAGGCAAACTTTTGAAATTTACTTCTTAGCCTAAGAACAAAACCAAAGCCACAGTGTAAAAGGCACACTTTAACATGGCCACGCTGCATAAAATCTCTTGCGAGTCTGCAAAGCTCCAATTGCTCTGTTAGTTTTAGTTACATTACAATACTTGTTATAACATTAAGAGTGATCAGGTTTGGTGTACAAAAATGGCACTATATGAAAACACCTCTCGTGCAAATGCTAGTGTTTTGAAAAGCCAGTGCTTCTTGTTACTACTACAGTGTTAGCGGAGAGTACCTGTGACTTTCTTTCTTTTAAACATTGAGATAGATCAGTGCTTCAAGCATATAATCTTAATGCCAAGTCTTATGTATTCCTCAAAGAATCTCAGGAATGGTAAGATCCTGGAAATTGTAAAAGCTTTTGTCTTCCTCCTAGAAGAATAATTCTGAGGCTTCCTTAAATTGGTTTATATTTGTGATGTATGTTAAGATATTCAGGAGTCACCCTGATGACATTATTGGGATCAAGAAAGGATGAAATGCTTGGGTAATTTTATGATAGAAAGGGCTAAGTACAGCATCAGGTGCAGTGAACATGTCAGGCACCTGAAAGTGATATAGAAACTGAGATTGTCTTTGATTGTCTGAACACTAGACCAGTGGTTCTTAACCTTGGGTTACTCAGATGTTTTTGAACTGCAACTCCCAGAAACCCCAGCCAGCACAGCTGGTGGTGAAGGCTTCTGGGAGTTGCAGTCCAAAAACACCTGAGTAACCCAAGGTTAAGAACCACTGCACTAGACAATTACACTAGTAGAATCAGAGTGGCCAACATATTGTTAATAATAATATGTGGATATCACACAATCTCCAAGCAATAATTCATGCCTCCTTTTTGTATTGAATAGGAATGTTAGGTGTCTAGATCAATCTTCCCCAGTGTGGTGTTCTCTAGATCAGTGGTCCCCAACCTTGGGCCTCCAGATGTTCTTGGACTTCATCTCCCAGAAATCCTAGCCAGCAGAGGTGGTGGTGAAAGCTTCTGCAAGTTGCAGTCCAAGAACATCTGGAGACCCAAAGATGGGGACCATTGCTCTAGATACTTTTGGGTTATTGTCACCATCGTCCCCAGCATGGTCAATCGCTGGGACTTGTATCCAAAGACTTGTATTCCAATCAATCCAGAGGCTGCCAGACTAGGCAGATCACTTTAGGGCAGTGGTTTCCAACCTTGGGTAACCCCAGGTGTTCATTGATTGCAGTTCCTAGGAGCCTTCACCACCAGCTGTGCCGGCCAGGGTCTCTGGGAGTTGCAGTCCAAGAACACCTGGGTTACCCAAGGTTAGGAGCCACTGCTCTAGGGCATGAACTATGGCCCTTGGTATGTTCTCAGACTGCAATTCTAATCAGTTCTCAGTACTAGCTTTGCTAACTAGAGTTGATGGGAATCGTAAGCAAAACCATCTGGAGTATCTAGTTGCTCACCACCACTCTACCTGATGAGACTATTAGGGAGGGATCTATTTGGGGGAAAGTTTCAGTCTGACAATTCAGGAAGTGCAGCCTGATGAACATTAGAATGGAGCTGATACCAAACCCAAGAAATCTGAAAGAACTTCAGCATTCTTGTTCTGGTTCCTCACTCTGAAAGGAAGACGAGAACCTGTGCAGCCCTCACGCTAAATCCATCATGGAGAATGCTGCGGTCCGTACAAATGGTAAATGGTGAGAGGGGAAGCTAGCAAATGAGGCTATTCTGGCTGACATAAGATTGGATGCAGTGGAGATGGTCCATTTGTCCCACCTCGAGTTCAGGTTACTCCTGCCAACCTAATCCTGCCTGCCTCCTGTTAGAAACAGAGGAACAAGTCTCTGCATGTGTTCTGCTCCTGCTGAATGCCCAGCCTCTAAGTATGTGTATGTATGAATGTTTGGCTGCCTCTGTGCATAGGAATACCCATTTTTGCCTTATGTTGCACCAACCAGGCCAGGCACCAGTTGCTACCGGTCGGACTTCATTGAGTTCTTCAGAAAGGGCAGCTCTTGTGAAGAAGGCAGAAGGTTCTTTCTTTGCCTAGCATGGATTTATATAGGTACCCTTGTAAGAGAGATTTCTGAAAGAAGTCCAGGTTCTGGACAAAGTCGATGTTTTAAGATCCAGAGACAGTATGCTTCAGTGGTGCACAGTTATACGTTAACCATGCTGTTATTGTTTTTCTTCTCCACCTGGCATATCTGCCCAACGTGTTATAAACTGGAGATGGGAAAAATAATGCAGCCCTCTCAGGTCCTTTCCTTATTGCTTAATGCAGTTGTTATATGCAATCAGTGGCTTCCCACATATGGCAATCCTGTGATCCTGTGAATCAATGATGTCTAAACGGTCCTGTTGTTGAACAGCCTGGCTCACATCTTGAGGACAAGGAAGGTGTCATGGCTTCTTTTATTAAGCCAAATCAATATCATGTTGTTTCTAAATATTTTACCTATAAAGTTGAACTCTAGTTGAGCGCTGTGTTATTTGTAAGAGGGGCTAACATGGCCCCTGGAGAAGGTCTTGGTACTTGGGACAACTCATAACAACGTTGGGTTCAGGCATCGTCATACTTCAGTGGTGAAAAGTAGGATAAGGAATGAAGTTGTCCTAGGCTCGTGTGTTATGTACCATTAAGTCCATTTAGACTTTTGCCCATTGTAGCAGGTTTTCCAAAGTATGTGAAATATTTAATAAGTGTTTTGAGCAGTGCCACTACCCAGTAAATATGCATGGCTGAAGAGAAGTTCGAACCCAAGTTTCCTGAGTCCCAGTCTTACACTCTGTCCATTACACTACACTGGCTCCTATTCTGTATTCCTAAGTACAAAAAACACAGGAGTGAACCTAAACCTGGATGCATCGCCTGGAAATCCACTGGAAGTGTTTTTGCTGAAGCTTAAGCCCTGATAACTCATAAACGTGACTTGTACACTCAGCTTGTTTCAGCTCAAGAGTGTAAGAAACACTCATGTAGCCAGCCAATTGGCTTTTCCTTTTATGGATCCAAATATTGGTAGCTGGGTATGTCTTGCAGAAACAACATCTTATTACATCAAGCCATCCTTGAGCATCTGCAAGCTTCTTTGTTTTTACAGAACTTTGCTTCAGGCTGAATGGGCATGCCGAGCAGAGAACTGGAAAACACAAGTTTAGCATGCCCAGATAGTTCAGACAACGAGCAAAGATGTTGTCTTTGCAGGAAGCGGCTGAATATCAACTAGTTTTGTGATCATATAGATGATATTCCAGATAAAACAGCAGTGGGCACAAAAATAACCAGATTGTTTCAGAAAAAAGGCTCCAAATATTTAATATACCCCTAGGAATAACAACTGGCCAACACACATTTCCTAAATATTCTTGAATTTTAAAATGCTCTTCCTGCAGAAGAGGAAAAAAATGCAGACATTGTAGGGTGGAAATATGGCAAATTATTTTCCTGTCATGCATGAAGAAGGCCTCAGACTACCTAATCATAGAGTAATTGAGTTGGAAGGATCCTATAAGACCATCGAGTTCAACTTCCAGCCAACCCACCTTCCTACTAGTGCAAGGAAGTTCTGTGGGAACAGGTAAGCTTTTTTTTGTACTCGTAAGCCTCAGAATTCTGCAGCCAACCACTAGTCATGTTGCATCAAGATTCTGAAAGTTAGGGTCCAAAAATCTAAGTTTCCCAATCAATGGAAAAAGAAACTGAACTGTTGCCATTGCCTGCAGTCTAATACAGTGTTTCCCAACCTTGGGGTTCCCAGATGTTTTTGGACTACAACTCCCAGAAATCTGGGCCAGCAAAGCCAGTGGTGAAGGCTTCTGGGAATTTTGGTCCAAGAACATATGGAGACCTTAGGTTGGAAACCACTAGTTTAATACATTTCAAATGAGATATTTGCTACATAATGATAGGACTGAGGGATCTTTGAAGCTGCCTGAAACATGGCAGAGTTCAAACATCTATGATTCAAAATTGTCCCCTGATTGAGTGGGATGGAGGGGGACTTCTTTTATCCCAAGAAGTATTTTCACATCACCTTCTCCTATGAAACAGAGTTCATCCCTTTGTTGCATATATGAATGATGACATGTTTTTGAACCAAAGGACTCATCTTCCCTTGCTGGCTCCTGCAGTTCTTTAGTGGCTACACTTGCCTTTGGCATGGCCAGGAGAACTATAGGATGGCTTTCTGCATAATTAAAAACCACTTTGCATTATTTATAAACTATTAGTGCAATGGAGCAGCCTCTTCTGGCTTCCCGTAAATATTGGAGAGTGGGATAGGGCCGACTCAGCACAGTGTCTTTGCTTTCTATTGGTACTTTCTTTTCCACTCTCCTGGTCTGTGGCAGGAAATAGTCTCTGGAGAATTCCCAAGCTGAGCAAATGGAGACGCAATCGTTACTATAGGACACATCCCTTACGATCCCCTGGAAAAGAGTTGTGTGGCTCAGAGATGGAGGTGTGATTTCGCTAGGCATCATATTAGAGAGTGAGTGAGCAAAACATTTTTGCAGCTGTTTTCCTTGCCAAAACCATATTATAATTCAAACAAAACCCCGTCCCAGTCGCTTCTTGTTCCACCTTCTTCCTTGGTTCCCCCCTTCCTCCCTTTCCCTTGATTCCTTCCGGTCTCCCTTGCTTCCTTCATGTTATTCTCTTTTCTGTGCACCATGGAGAGTTGCTATAGATAGTATTCAAATAGGATGGCATAATTGGTGTCTACTACTGAAATTTGGAGGTGATGGTGCTCTCTCTTGTGGATTTGGGATGGCCCAAGCTGACCTCCTGCCCCAAGGAAGCTTCCCACCCCTGTTTCAAGGATGAATACAATGGCATTTGTCTGTTTTAGAATGAGATTAATGTGAATGAACTTGATTGCCCTTATCTATGCACAATACTACTTTCTTGCTAATGTGCTGAACTGGTAAAATGGACAAGGGATGTTAATATAATCCTTTTATTTGGAGTTTCTGTAGTGTGCTCAGAAATGTAACCTACTGGTTTTGGTGAATCTATTTAATTTGTACTCCCGAAATAAGGGAAGGAACCCCGTGGTTGCTTTCTTTCAGAAGAGTAGCTGATTTCTTTGAGGGGGTGGGTCTTTGTTGTTTTGCCACAAGTGCTCATATATTTCCTGTCACCAGCTGAAGGGTATTTGTATATCTGAAAATAAGTAAACACATGTCCAGAAGTGGAAATGTAATTAAGCTTCATGGGTGTATCTTTTGCCACATGTTTTCATACTCACAGGTGTTCCTAACCACTGAAATCCCAATCCACTGGTCCGAATAGTGTGGTGTCTCTGTTGTAGTTATTGTGATGTATGAGGTGGCCTCTGAGTGTGTTGCAGAAAAATATTTACATGTTGTAGCAACATGTCTATGTGCGGTAGCTTTCCAGGGTTGCTGAGATATAGCCTTTCCACCACTGAGGTGAAGAGCCAGTGCGGTTACAACAGGAGTGGCAAAGTTTTGACATTCTAGTTTGTGTTTTTATTTTGGGCCTCAACTTCTATAAATCCTTTTATCATTGGCAAGGCAAGTTGGGGGTTCTGGGTGTTGTAGTCCAAAATATCTGGAATGGCAAAGACGAACCAGCTCTGTGCTAAAGTATAGGTCTGGGATATGGGAGATCCAGGCTGAAGAGTGACACGGAGCCATGAAACTTATGGGATGTTCTTGGGCCAGTTGCTCTTCCCTCTCATTCTGAGGGTTGTAGTGAAGACAAAGTATGGAGAATGAGAACTGTGAATGCCACTCTGAGTTCACTGGAAGGAAGATGGGATATAAATGTAGAAAAGTGGATACGAAATGGTGAGTCCAACAAGCATTTAATAGAGAACTGTATTATCTAGTAATTCTGTTGTATGGAATCAGTATCATACTGTACAGTATTTGCTAATAAGTGAGTTCTATTGTGCAATAATTTTGTCACATTAATTAAATATTGTCTCCTTGGCAATTGTTGCAGCCAGCCTAGTGGACATATAGCTTGACCATATAGAAGGTGGCCATAGGTTTCTCCTCCACACTGACTCTCAGAGTTTCTCCAGAGTTTTAGAAAAAAGAGGTTCCCAGCCATATGTGGAAATATCAGGCACTAAACCTAGGATCTTTTGGAAGCAAATTATGAGTTCTACCACTAAGCTGTGTATCTGCTGACTAAAGCAGCTTCCAGTGTTGTTCCAGTGTTGCATGTGCAAACTTCCTTGTATAATGACAATCTCTCCAGAAGTAATGGCTCTAGAGAAGTGGTTCCCAACCTTGGGTCCCCAGATGTTCTTGGACTACAACTCCCAGAGCTCCTGGCCAGCACAGCTAGTAGTGAAGGTTTCTGGGAGTTTTAGTCCAAAAACATGTGGGTTACTCAAGATTGGGAACCAGTGCTCCAGGAGGTACTTTGTGGAATGCATGCTCCCTGTGCCTTTTTTGGAGATGCCCGCTTGCTTAACTAGTGTCTGCTACAGCATCCACCAGTAAGAAGGTGTATGAGGGAGACAATTCTGGTATTAACTGGGTTTACACAACACATAATGAGAAGAGCATGCTAGTCCCACCCATTTACCTTGTCTTGCTTTGCACATCTGGCAAGTGATGGTCTTGAAGGGGAGCTGCACAGGTCTCCATGAAGGGTCTCCACATGAGCCAGACAGTGTGAAATTGGATCACATGGAGAGCCTCATAGGTGGAACAGGGTCTATAGTGGTCCTGCTGGATAGGGGATTTGGGCAGTCGTAGTCCAAATAATCAAACACAGACACACAGAATGCCAGACAGTCCTGTTGTTAACACTGTCAGTTGGGCCCCAAGTGGGGGTTGCTGGGGATCTTTCTTTTGTACTTTTCTCTCTCTCATTCTAGGCTAAAGGCAATATCCTTGAAAGCTGGGTGGGGGCCGGAGCTCTCTCTCTCTCTCATGTTGGGGATGAGGTGATTGCCAGGGTCTTGCCAGAGCTTAGGTAAAGGAAGCAGAGAGCAAATATAAATATTAAAAAGTTCACTTTCTTGGCTCAGGTGACACTCCCTTGAGTGAGAAGTAATGGTTTTCTGCAGAGGATTGTTCTCCCCTGCAGCATTAGGTTTGTGATTAGAGGAAAGGGCTGGGGGAAAACATATACCCTAGATTAAAGTGTGGCATCAGGTTTCCCTCTTTTTGTGTAGCAAATTGAGGAAGGGGGATGGCCAGGAAGGGCTTTTTGCCTAGAATTGGCTTGTCCCCAAACAGTTACTGGAGAAGTGAAGGAGATGCCTGCTGCCAAGGGATCCCTGCAGACTTAAAGGGATGGGAAATAAGACCGTGTGGGGAAGGGAGGGGCAGGCGACTCTATTCCAAAACAAGGAAGAGAACCGCTACTGTGGGAAAGTGACTCCACTGCCAAACCTCACTTTTGTGTGTGTGTGTGTGTGTGTGTGTCTCTGTGTGTTTGTTTGTTTGTCTGTCCCCTGTCCCTCACTTGAATAATCTTGCCACTTTCCTCTCTTCTGAGTCCAAAAAAAATTGTCCTCTAAGTGAAATAACATTGTTAGGAAAACTCTTTTCTTGTCAAAAGACAAAAAACCTTTTGAAATCTCTTGATTTTGAACTGACTTCCCAAACTGGTGCCCACCAGGTGTTAGAATACTATTCCCATCATCCAGTTACTAGATGAAGGTGAGGGGAGTTGTAGTCTAGAGAGCATCTGATCACTGATCTAGAAAATAATGTGGTTAAACAGAGATGTTGCTGAAACTCAGCACTGAGGCTCTTCAAAACATTGTTTTATACTCTGTGTGTGTGTGGGTGGGTGGATGGATGGATGGATGGATGGATGGATGGATGGATGGATGGATGGATGGATGGATGGATGGATGGATGGATGGATGGATGGATGGATGGATGGATAGATGGATAGATAGATAGATAGATAGATAGATAGATAGATAGATAGATAGATAGATAGATAGATAGATAGATAGATAGATAGATAGATAGATAGATAGATAGATAGATAGATAGATAGATAGATAGATAGATAGATAGATAGATAGATAGATAGATAGATAGATAGATAGATAGATAGATAGATAGATAGATGGAGGGATGGATAGATAGATGGAGGGATGGATAGATAGATAGATGGATAGATAGATGGATGGATGGATAGATGGATGGATAGATGGATAGATAGATAGATGGATAGATAGATAGATAGATAGATAGATAGATAGATAGATAGATAGATAGATAGATAGATAGATAGATAGATAGATAGATAGATAGATAGATAGATATCTCCTTTTCACACACACACACACACACACACACACACACACACAGACTTTTCCCAGTTAGAATCCTTCTTAGTGACCTTTGCGCAGTTTTATATATACTCTCTCTCTCTCTCTCTCTCTCTCTCTCTCTCTCTCTCTCTCTCTCTCTCTGTGTGTGTGTGTGTGTGTGTGTGTGTGTGTGTGTGTGTAGAGAGAGATAGAGAGATAGAGAGATAGAGAGAGAGAGAGAGAGCTGAAAAAAGTTGCTTCAGCAGCAATATTGAAATGGCCTTATATGGACGTACACAACATAATCCATTAAAGCCTGGTTGATCCCCTTTGAAAAACAAGTACTAATGTATCCTTGTGGGCATTCATTAATAAGTAGGGCTTAAAAGACAAGGACAGATAGCTCCCTGCTTTGCCTTGAGAATAGCTTTTTTTGTTTTGAATATGGCATCAAGACCCAGTCTTTAGAATGCAATTAAGTATTCTGTACCAATGCAGAGAGATGCTGTCTCCTTAAGGTCACAGACTAGTCTATCAAATGCAAAGTAAAAATAGTGCAAACATGGAGTTCTTTGGAAAAGACACAGCAATAAAATAAGGGGATGCTTTAGGCCTGAATTGACCTGCTCAGTCTACACAGTCTACTAAAAGACGGACTCTTCAACTGATGTGACAGTGGATAAATTTATGAGAGCGAGCTGGGCAAATCTTAATGCCATATTTAGAAGCACACAAGCAGACGGGACTGGAACAGTCGCAGGTCCTCTTTGATCAAAATGAGGTCCCTTACAAAAATATTTCTGGCGGAATATCCATGAGGAACAAAATGGGGGTGGGGTGGGGAGGGTGAAATACTGCAGCAGAAAAATGATGCATGAATCCATCTTACCCAGGAAGAAAGAGGAGGGTACATCCATTCATTTTTGAGCCTCTGCATTTTGTCCCTCATTGAATGACAAGGGAAATGAAGTCATGCTTGGTTGTTGTGGGTTTTTTGGGCTCTTTGGCCATGTTCTGAAGGTTGTTCTTCCTAATGTTTCGCCAGTCTCTGTGGCCGGCATCTTCACAGATGAGCACAGTCCACAACAACCACAGACCACAACAACCATTAGAAAGCCTTCACGAATACATTGAAATCATTAAAAAAAACTTAGTTTTAGTCATGGTTCTTTTAAGCACTTATGGATTCCTGGAAGTTTCCTTGGTGTGCCGTAAGAGTGCTTCCAGACAAATACCCTGTGTCATTTGTGTAGTTTTATAGGATGTTCAGGTACCTTGACTTTGTGTACCTTGGCTCAACTATCTCTGACACTCTCCCTAGATGTCGAGTTGGATAAATGCATTGGCAAAGCAGCTACCATGTTCTCTAGATTCGCAAAGAGAGTATGGCTTAATAAGAAGCTGACGGCATATACCAAGATCCAGTTCTATAGAGCCTGTGTCCTGAGTACACTTCTGTACTGCAATGAGTCCTGAACCCTTTGTGCATGGCAGGAGAGGAAGTTTAACACGTTCCATATGCATTGTCTCCGATGCATTTTTGGTGTAACCTGGCAGGACAAAGTTTCAAATAGAGTAGTCCTAGAATGAGCTGGAATTTTCAGCATGTACACATTAATGAAACAGCGACGTCTATGTTGGGCATGTTGTGAGAATGTATGGAGAATTAATACAGGGAAAGCGTCTCAGAGGGAGACCACAGCTGCGATACAAGGATATCTACAAGCAGGATCTGAAGGCCTTAGGAATGGACCTCAACAGATGGGAACTCTTGACATCTGAGTGTTCAGCCTGGAGGCAGACGGTGCATCATGGCCTCTCCCATGTTGAAGATACAGTTGCCCAGCAGGCCAAGGCAAAGAGACAGTCTCGGAACCAGCAAAATCAGGGAGCTGGACAGGGAACAGATTGTATTTGTCTTCAGTGTGGAAGGGACTGTCACTCTTGAATTGGCCTTCTCATCCGCACTACATGTTGTTCCAAGTCCTCTATTCAGAGCACGTTACCATAGTTTCTCGAGACTGAAGGATGCCTACAAATAGGATGTTAAGAAGAAACGTGTGCTTACTCCTGCAAGGCCACTGATAGATTAGCAGGATTCCCAAAAATGTTTTGAAGGCAAGTGAACTGATGGTGGCCTCATATTATATTAAATTCTGAAGTGATCCCAATTCATGGATATTATAGAACGGCAGCCTGAGTGGCCTTGGGCAAGCTGCATAATCCACGGCACCCCTGAGGAAGAGAGTAGTAAGCCACATCTGTGTATACTGGACCTAGAAATCCCTGGAAATTGATTTGATGGTGCACATGCACGCATGCAAACACGCACACAGAATTTGAGCTTTGTCCCCCTCCCTCCACACTTTTTTTAAAAAAATGCTTGGTTTCTCTCCCCAAAGCAAAGCTTTGCTTCAAAGGCACAGGAAGCAAAATGGGTTGTGTTTTTCCTTCGTTAGCAATTAGCCTTGACCATAGCAGTTAGAGATGGAAAAAAGCCTACAAGTTGAGGAGGTGAGGAAAAAACAAGGAAGAAGGTAGACAAAATTTCAGAATACAAAAGGAGTGCCCATTGACAATTGGGCCGCACTGACTGGAGAACTGACAGTGGGAGCTGTGGCCTGTAATATCTGGAGGGCACTAGGTTGGAAACGGTAGCTTCAGAAGGTATTGTGGTTCTCAAGTTCATGTTTCATTTTTTAAGGGTCTTGTAATGGCGACAATGAGGTAAAGCACAACCCTCTTTAGCAAATCGGCCTCTGTGGCACCAACACAGAAACATCTGAATAGAGAAAGGGGATCTTGTAGTATGAAATAATAATTGTGGAATGTCTGATTAGTGTAGCTGCTAGTTCCTAGATAGAGAATAACACACCATTGTCTGTATGTTCCACATTCTCTAATATTCCAGCTGCACTGTAATGCCAATCTGTTTACTTGAGTTTCTTTATATTCAGGATGTGAATACAGGATGATATAAACCACTTGAAAACTAAACAATAACGTAGAGTAAATTCTGAGGAAGGGAAAGAGAACCTGTAGTGCCTACCACAGCTTCAATTGCTGTTAGGAAAGGTCAGTAAAAATAATTTTGATCCAGAGTTTTCCTTGTTCACCCAGAGAATTAGAATATTAGAGCTATTAACTGAGAAAATACCCCAGGTTGCAGAACATAGAAAAACAACTACATATTGATTGCAGTGTTTTACCGTATTTTTCACACCATAAGACGCACTTTCCCCCCACAAAGCAGGGGGGGTGGAAAGTCTGTGCGTCTTATGGAGCGAAGAAAACAGATTATATTTTCCTGTTTTCTTCTCCTAAAAAATTGGTGCGTCTTATGGAAAGGTGTGTCTTATGGTGAGAAAAATACGGTATTTTGTGCAGTGGTTAAACTGCCGTACTACAGCCAAAATCTGTGCTCACAACCATGGGTTCAATCCCAGGTAGCCGGCTCAAGGTTGACTCAGCCTTTTATCCTTCTGAGGTCAGTAAAATGAGTATCCAGCTCGCTGGAGAGGGAGGGCAATGTGTAGCCTGCATAATTAACTTGTAAACCTCCCAGAGAGTGAAGTAAACGCTATGGGGCAGTATATAAGCAGCATGTTTTGCTTTATTTTTTTAAAAAGTGGCTGAAATATTGTTGTATAGATTTGTGCCAATGATCTCCTCGGCCATGGTCTTTTGTCTTTAATTAACAGTTTCCTACTGGACCACTCAATGTTTC
The DNA here is from genome assembly GCF_051106095.1 of Pogona vitticeps. Taxonomy (NCBI): domain Eukaryota; kingdom Metazoa; phylum Chordata; class Lepidosauria; order Squamata; family Agamidae; genus Pogona; species Pogona vitticeps. The sequence goes on along the minus strand of NC_135787.1, from coordinate 164,190,236 downwards.
TAAGGCTCCCTTGGGATCCATTTTGACCTGGGGAAACCTTTGGAGCTTTGAGATTGTGTGGGTGGGGGAGCCTCTAATATCTGAAAATCACTTCCAGTGGTGAAGACCAGTGGCAGCAATCTTCACACATTAAAGATTCCTCCTTCTATCCTGAGGCTCCTAAAGGCTTTCCTAGGTTGAAATGGATCCCTAGGGAGTATTGGAAACTGGATAGGGGTGGGAGTGGATAAGAAACATTTTATTAAAGATAAAAGGCTATGGCTGATGACATCATTTGCTTGTATGTGCCTAAATTTATGCAACAGGATTTCATCAACTGTTTCTTGGAAAACCCATAAAGAATATGAGCTTTCAAAATACCTGTCACTGTCATGGGTGGAGTGGAAAGAGAACCCATGTATTGCAAGAGTGTTTTTCTTGTGGATCACGTGTTACAGAATCTCCCAGCCATTTTGTGCGCCTGATGTGTCATGACAATAGGACTTTGAAGCTCTTGGAAGCAAGGTGCACAGGGTTTACATACCTTGTTTACAAAGATAACAGCACCCCCAGGAGTCCTGGAAGCCCTATTAACTTGAGAAACAAGGTGTACACAGGCTTTGTTCTGAAGACGAAAAGCAAGGAGGAAAGGGGTAGTTTTGTCACCTCAACAAATTCAGCAACAGCCAAATGATTTCCTGTCTTAGGGAAATGAGAACTGTTTACTTAAGACAGAAAGTCAAAGCATATATCAGAGGCACCACGGAATGGGAAATAAACCTCCTCCATGCCACAGTTGACCCCACATTTTTGACAGGTCTGTCCATGCTTGCAATGTTGTTTATGTTGTCTTGAACTTGGTGAGAACTGAACCAAGCTGGCCTCTGCTTACCATAGCCTCATTCTGAATTTTGTTTCTTTGTTACTTACTGGGTAACAGGAGAGAATGCTGGGTTGTTGTTGTTGTTTGATAGATTACACCATTCACAACCAGTATTCTGCAACAGGCTAAAATACGTGTTAAATTGTTAATCATAGGGGGAAGACAGGTTTTTAATTTCTTCATGAGCAGTTGTTGTTTTGATTAATATATTGATCCATAGTGCTAGAGTGTTCTCTAGAAAATTTACAACATACTTATGCAAGGAGTACTTTGCCCCCCCCAGCTGGGTGCCCATGTTACTGATCTCGGAAGGATGGACGTCTGAGTCAACTTTGAGTTGACTACAGTACCTGAATCCATCAGGATTGAACTCAGGTTGTGAACAGAAGCTTGACTGCAGTACTGCAATTTAACAACTGCACCCTGGGACTCCTTTCAGTATTAATTCAATTCATTATGAAATGCTGGCATAAACAGATTGTCATATTGGAGAAGAGCAGTGGAAACCAAAGGCAGCTGTGTTGGTCCAGAAGACGGGAGTACAGTGGTGCCTCACTTAGCGATCGCTCCGTTGAGAGAGAAAATTGCTTAGCGACGATGTTTTTGCGATTGCAAAAGCAATCGCTTTGCGATGTTTCCTATAGGGAAAATTCGCTTTGCGATGATTGCGGGGAAGTGATCATTGCAAAGCCCCCACTTTCGGCCAGCTGATTGGCAGCTCCAAAATGGCCACCGGGGAAAAAATGGCCGCCCGCTGTTTTGCCTCGCTTTAGAGGCACCGAAAATGGCTGCCGCAATGGAGGATTTTCGCCTAAGGTTAGTTTTTAAGCCCATAGGAACGCATTAAATGCATTTTAATGTGTTTCTATGGGCTTTTTAAAATTGCTTAGCGATGTTATCGCTTAGCAGCGATTTTTGCTGCATGGATTAACATTGCTAAGCGAGGCACCACTGTATTTCCTTCGGGTGGCCAAAGGCAAAAAAGGGCAGAGCTCACATTACATAAGCCACATTTGCCGATCTTTTTCTTTCTAAATACTTTGCCTTCTGTCTGTTTGTCTATCTATCTACAGTATTTTGCATCTGGCCATCCGATATGCTTTATTATGGCCCCTTGACTGTAAGCAATATAAAAAAGGAAGGGGGAAATTTAAACACAACCCTCTTCCAGTATATGTCAAATATACACTTTGTGTTTGATTTTGCGTAGAGGGTCTTGCTGCTTCTTATTTCCAACCCATTTCTGTGTGTGTGAAATCCATGAAGATATCTGATTTTATGCAGTCTGCTGCCTCTCCTTCATGCTTTCAAGTGAATGCTGAGTTTCTAATTGGGGTGAGGTTAATGTTTGTTCACAGACTTTGCTCTCAAAGCACCTGTAATCCAGAAGTATCTCTTGCACTGCAGTCTTAATTGGAGAACAAGAAAATAGGAGAATGGAAAAGAAGCATTTGGAATGTCAGCCCACCCAGAAGTGAAGTTCATAGCTGAAAAAAGGGAATCCCTGGTATGTTAATAGCATTGTCGTTCCCCCCTGCCCCTCCAGCCCGCCACTGTTCAGGTGGTTAGTAGAGTGAGCTACGAGCCAAGAAACCCTGGTTAATTTTTCCATCATGAACTTCCTGGGTGATTTTAGGTGAGTAGTCCCTACCTCTCTCAGCTTCTGCTACTAAATATTTCTGTGTGTCAATTTTCTTGCTTTGTAGGATTGTTGTGAAAGATGAGCAAAATGCTTTAAGAGCAAAGGAAACATATACTAAATAGTGGATTGGATGGCAGTTTAGGTAATCTGACACAGTTTTTTCATGTCGTCAGTTTCATCCACTCTGTGCTTGGTTTCTGGTCCTTGATTGCTTGGGCTTCCCTTCCTGCATGATTTTGGTCAAGGAATCTAGAATTCTAGATGCCTGCAATTTATCCCCATATTGTTGACATCCTACGTGGAACTCTATAATGATGATCAAGTTGGCAGCACATGTTCTAGCAGTCCAATTCTGCTTTCTTTTTGAAATCCAGCATGACCAGCTTCCAGGAGGGGGGGTTTGTATTATCAGTTCCCCACTTCAGTGGAGTCTGTGTTCTCTTCACTACACCACCAGATTTTGTTGCCAAATTCCAGTGGTGTGATAGCAACATTTCCTAACCTATTTAAAATGAGGAGTTCTGCTTGAAAACAAGGCATGTATTTCCAAGGTATTGTGCTTTAAAGCAGAACTGCTCATTTTACAAAGGATTTTTTGTTTTTGCTGAATTTGGGAGGGGGAAAGGGGAGTTTAGGGCTTAAATGTGCATTTTCCACTATACAGCAGCAAATTTAAAAGACAAGCAATACCTCTCTCTTTTTTTAACCACTGCCAAATCTATTCAGCAGCTCCAGAAGCCAGGAGTCTAGGAAAGGGCATATAAATGGATGGGAGGTACCTGAGCCCACATGTAAGCTGCTCACGCTTGTTGCAGTTGTTTATGAATCAGCTGGTACTAACTTATTTGGTTCTGAAAAAATTACTGGGGACAGGTTGGAGGCCTAGCCACCATCAGTCTAATAGAGACCTACCTCGTCTTATACCAGAACCACCTCCTAATTCAGCACATCTGCCACTAGAGCAACCAATATCAGGTTGAACTGAAAGACAAAAGTGCCCACTCTTCCGTTTCAGTATATTAAGGCTCGAGTAAGAAATTATTTTTGAATGTCAGAAACAGCTGAAATAATAGCAAGGGTGCATCTGAGCATGTGTAGAGACTGCTTCCGTAATGGCTATGTAATGGCAGCAGCTAGTAATCTGTGTGTGTGCAGAAATAGGGAGAAGGGCTAACTTATGAGAAAAGGCTTTGGGGGCTTTAGCACTGTAGGCATCCTTCAGTCTGGAGAGACTATGGTAACGTGTTCTGAATAGAGGTCTTGGAACAGTGTCTAGTGTGGCTGAGAAGGCCAATTCGAGAGTGACAATCCCTTCCACAATGAAGACAAATACAATCTTTCCCCTGTCCATCTCCCTGATTTTGCTGGTTTCGGGACTGTCTCTTTGCCTCGGCCTGCTGGACAAGGGTCTCTTAAATTGGGAGAGGCCATGATGCACTGCCTGCCTCCAGGCTGAACGTTCAGATGTCAGGGTTTCCCATCTGTTGAGGTCCGTTCCTAAGGCCTTCAGATCCCGCTTCCAGATATCCTTGTATCGCAGCTGTGGTCTCCCTCTGGGGTGCTTTCCCTGCACTAATTCTCTACATAGGAGATGCAGAGGGCTTTAGAGTGAATTGCAAAATAAATAAGTTAACTTAAACTTCTTAGAAGTTTGCTTTGCCATTGTATAAATTTTAAGAATCACAAAATTGTAATTCCAAAGAAGCAATGTTCTGTTTCTTTCATGGAATGTTCTTCTGTATTCCTGGCTACAAGAGGCTGTAATCATGGCTTGATTACATTTATACAGATTTTGAAGCCTAATGTGCTTTTTAAAGTATGGTGTTTCCTTAACTGGGCAGTTCATAAAAAATATGTATCACATCTTGTTGCTATTTAGTAGAATTTCCAGAAGTTTTCTGATGGGGCCAAAATGTCTGAATTGGCTCTGCTTGGAGGCATTTTTGAACTACAAATCCTATAATCCCCAAACATGCATAATCATTGGTTGTTGGGGGATTTTAGGTGTTATGGTCCAGCTTTTTCGAATTCTGTTTTGTGTTTCAAATTAGCTATTGGCCTGTTTGGTATTAAAGTCACCTGAAACCCAGGAACACAGGACAAGTAGGGCCAACCTTTGAAGACTCTCACCTATGTACCTGGGAGTCCCAATTGCATCATGGTTGGTACACATATGTTTTTAAGGTGTTTATCATATCCATATGTTGTCCATTGGGTAGCTGTTCCTCTCAATGATCATGATCCACAAAACTGTTCAATGCCAGACTGTGAAAAAGGGCTTCTAGGCATATATCACACTTGGTGTATATATGTGTAGAACTGCTGTAGCCTCCCAGCACAGAAATGGGAAGCTTATTTCCTTGTGCCTCCCAACATCCTTAAACTTTTAAAAAATGGGGAAGCAAGCAGGATGTTACAAAACAGAAAATGTCTTTCACAATGTGGAGGCAATGACCCTCAATGGGGTTGTAGTTAATGAGGAATCTATGTGGAAATACTGAGACTGAGCCACCAGCAAACCAACAGAAGCTTATCTCCGGCATCAGAATGATTTAATGCTACAGCAGCAGCATGATTCTTTTTATATGGTTCTTCCTGGGTTTTCTTTTGTAGTTGGCTATCTCTAGTAAGTAGAAAGCCATTCTGCAAGGTGACCATTCATATTCAACCACAGCAGCAATGGATTCTATTTTTTAAAATAAACTTTTGTTTCTTTGAAGCAAAAATACAGTGGCTTATTTTGTTGGAAACCATATTTGTTGGCCTCTGAGATGCTTTGAGTAAGGCTGGATTTTATATGTAAACACCACTGCATTGGTGATGAATGGAAGTGAGAGCTGGACCATAAAGAAGGCTGACCGCTGAAGAATTGATACTTTTGAATGGTGGTGCTGGAGAAGACTCTTGAGAGTCCCCTGGACTGCAAGGAGAACAATCCTATCCATTCTGAAGGAAATCAATCCTGAGTGTTCACTGGAAGGACAGATCCTATAATGTCTCTATCCTCTACATAGGATAGAGGGCAGCCTGTTTAAAAGCCCATGTCTCCATGCCATACAGTAGAACCAAAACTGTACAAAGCATATTCTCCAAGTCTTTGTGCATCTGCTGCATTCTTCAGCTAATATCTGTGTGACTAACAATGCAAACCTATACATGCTGACTTGAATCTAGAGATCACTGAGTTCAATGAGATTTACTGTCAAGCAAGGGTACACTGGGTAGCAGCCAAACATACATCAAATCAAGACCTATCAGCATTAATTGTGGCATCTTAGAGAGGTAATTGCTCCAATCCACAGAGTGTAGTCCTCTTGTTTAAATACTCCACATGCAACAGAATCAGGACATTCCGGAGGCTGGCAGTGGACCTCCTACTAAAGACTGATCCTCAAAGGATGCCAAACAATGCCACCTCTGACCAGTATAACTAGTAGCTCAACATTCCTTTGCCTATGTCAAAACCATTCTTGTCTAGTCTCTATACCACTATGCCAGAAGTCTCTGACACCCCTTCAGATTATTGTTGTAGTTGTTGTTTAGTCGTCAAGTTGTGTCTGACTCTTTGTGACCCCATGGACCAGAGCACGCCAGGCCCTCCTGTCTTCCACTGCCTCCCGAGTTGGCTCAAATTCATGTTGGTCGCTTCGATAACACTGTCCGTCCATCTCATCCTCTGTCGTCCCATTATCTTCTTGCCTTTACACTTTCCCAACATCAGGGGCTTTTCCAGGGAGTCTTCTCTTCTCATGAGATGGCCAAAGTATTGGATTTATTATAGGATGCTAAGAATTCTTTGGATCAAGAAGGTAATCAATAAAGTACCAAAGTAAGCAAATTAAGACCAAGGCCAGAATCCTGTTGGGGAAAACACTAGCATAATACAACTCTTGTTGGGTTATCCCTTGCACGACTACTTGTGCACTGGTTATGAAAACATAAAACATATGAAATGCAAAAACGTAGAATACCATGATGTTGAGGAAGGCAAAGAGCTTATTATTAAAAGTTGAGGAAGGCAAAGAGCTTATTGCCATAAGGTTCTGGGGACTGGTTTGGATGCAGTACAATGATGATGCATCTGAGATGGCAACTATGCTGGCAAGCCGAATCAGAGAGTTCTGATGTTGCTTTGGTTTGATTCATAGCCTACATTCCACTTCAATTCGTGATCACACAGGAGCCACAAATTAATTCAGAGCCACTGTCCACACATGATCCACATTTCGGCCCATAGCCCCTCCCTCCCTCCCTCCTTCTCTCCCTCCCTTTTTCAGAAGGAAATTACTGATCACATGGGGGAAGATATGTTCAAAAATAATTCCAGAATGATTTGAATCAGCCTTTGCATTATGTGACGCATAAAAAGTTTTTTAAAAAATGTAAACTATTCATTTTATAACTGGTGCAAGTCCTGCACGACTTGATTGTGTAGTCACAGCTTTGAGTCAGGATAAACATGATGACATCCAGTCTCCAGCAGGAGAGGAACAATAACATGAAATGTGCATTATATTCCCTGGTATGACTTTTTTTTACATGTGTAAAACCTCTTTTTTTCCATTTGATTTATTTCTTTGTCTTTCAAGTTGTTCAGGCCCAGGAATGCAGTGATAGGATACCTGTTAATACTCCCCCCTCCAGGTTTTTCATCTATATTGCTCATAAACATTAACAAATGGAATATGTCATTCTTTTGAGAAATTCTGCCTCCATCTCATCATATATCTAGTTCAAACTTCTGCCTTCATTTTTAAAAGGCAATTTCGTTGACAAAAGCTTTATAGTGGAATGCCTTATAAAAGTCCCAATCATTTTAGAAGTTGAAAATGGATAGGGTTGTTTTTCTCTTCTTCACATATAGATACTTGATAATGTCTGCATATAAGGAAATTCCCCTATTATTTCTTATACCTCTGAAGACCATCTGTGCCTGAAGGGAAGAGCCAAAGATTCTCAGAAGTTGACAGCTCTAAAATCTAGTTGGTCTAATAAAACATTTAACTTTTTATTTTATTCCTTCCATCTTGCTCTTCTAATCTGTAACAGCACTTTGCCCTGACAAATTCCTGTCCAGCTAAAGCCCATTATGACTTAATGTCCAATACAACAAATTAGTTCTAACTCCTGATTTTCAATGCTTTCAGCCCTCTGTGTGTTTACACAGAAAACTCCCATTTGAGTTCAGTGAAGCTTACTCCTGTGTAAGCAAGGGTAGAAGTGCAACTCTGCTGATTGTTACAGCAAAGTCTGAGGTTATGCTTTCTCTCTCTCTCTCTCTCTCTCTCTCTCTCCATGAGCTTTTGAAATCTAGTTATTCACCGTTTTTGGGTCAAGGATGGGCCTAGTGCATTGGGGATTGGTTGGGCACCTGCCCTGCTAATCTGTAGGCCTGGATGGGGCACTCCTCCCCCTTTACCCAGGGCAAATCAGACGCATCCATCCATCCATCCATAGGTCCTGGAGCAAAAGTGGCCAGTCTTTGCCAAGGGCCCAGGGGATGGGAGGGAACACCTCAGAAGCCTCCACTCACTACTCTGAGTCCATTGAGAATGATGAGTCTTTCCCCTCCACCTCTTCCTCTAAACCTCTCACTCCTGCCATCTGGTCTTGGCTCCAGCCCCACATTCACCTTTGGATTCCCACCTGGGACCCTGCTTCTGTCTTCCATGCTCTCAGGCTGCCATTCTGACAGGGTTTTCAGGTAGCCCACCAGAGGGCACAGATCCAAGGTGGATGGCCTACTGGGGACGGCCAAAGCATCCCTCTTACAACAGGTTTCATTAAAAATACTGTTACATAAGAAGTTTTCAGAATAATTTCCCCTATAAAAGTAGAACCACAAAACCTCTGGGCAACTTAAATATTCATTTCCTGTTCTTCTAATTATAAAGAGGACTTCCTCTTTAATATCATCATAGTCATCATCATCTTAGAACTGCAGAGATGGATCCTACTGAATTTATTGTACCGGGACAATATATGCCCCTACAGAATACTGTGGATAGAGTACATCATTTATGTTGCAACCATGCAGGTTTCTTTTAGATATCCACGTGTTTTGTTAAGATATAACCACTCCCTTTATTTTCTGAGAATAAACCTTGTAATAGTATCTGAATCTTCTATTTGGTTAAACTATGGGGACTGGAACATAGGTTGCTCAAATGGAATTCACATTTCCTGACCATCTTCAGGATTCATCTATACATGAATGCTTCCTATTTTCACAGTGCTGTTGCAATCATTAACCATTCAGTGGCCACATCCTGTATAAAGACATCTCACTACAATTTACACTAGGTGTTTTCACCTAAATTTTCTTCTTAGACCATCGTTATATTATGTAAACTTCAGAAATATCTTTAATAAGATTGAATGAGTGGCCTACTACACTTGAGTCCTAATGTCATTTATAATCTAACTTCACTTTATATTTCTAGAATTGTGGTGGGCAATTCCCATAATCCTATTAGTTATGTTGGTTAGAGCTGATGGGAATTATAGACAAGAAACATTTAGAGGGCCAGTTGCCTATCCATGTTCTCAAGAAAAGCAGGTAAGGGCTATATTGAATTAGACTGCCAAATGTTTACCTAGTTTAATTGTTAACATAATAGAGAAGAAAGAACTATAGTTTGTACCAAATACAAACTGAAGTAAATTTGTTTGTACCCCTTAACAAAATAAAATGCTTCTCCTGAGTCTTTGCGTTTGGTCAGTGTGCTGTGATTCTTTAATTAACGATGCAGCATTTCATAATGGGTTGGGTTAATTACCAGGATTAAACCCTTGATTATCAGGTTTTAAATAAGGTTGAAAACGTTGCTGCAAAATGCACTTGTGGTTCAGAACCTTCAGATGTTTAGTTTTGAATTGCAGTAGCTTTTTTCAACGTTGTCTAAGAACTGATAATTGAGGCTATGATCCTCTGGGAGACAGTAAGGCTGGGAAAAAAATATTGGTCAATAGGGATTCAAAGTGTAATCCTACCTGCATTTTGCAAGTTCCATTGAACCAATGGGACTTTCCTTTGAAGACATTTTCATGGCTTAGGAATCTAATTCTATGTATTTTACACATCTCTGTATTTCATCCCCATATTGCAACACTGGCCTCATTCAATTCTAAACCTGGTTAGTTTCTCTTAGGGAAAAAATGAACACAACATTAAAGCACAGCACAGCACAGATTTTTAAAGGTTTCTCATTACTTTTAAATCTATTTTCTATGTAAGCTACTTAAAAGCTTGCTTTTGGTGGGGGGGGGGTTAAATAATCTGACTTTGTTTGCATCTCCAACATGAACAGTGCAAATTTTGGGTTTATACTGGAATTTATTGCGCATTTTAGCCAATCAGATTCCATCAGTGGGTGCATTAGATTCCTGGAAATACTGATGGACATTAGAACATTTCCACTCCAAGGATGTAAGTGGTAAAGTTTGAAGTCAAGTTGAGGGTGTCTCACCTATGAAACATCATTGATGAATCTGCTTTAAAAGACCAAGAAATACTGGCTCCTACATTGGTGTGGTCCATCAATGCAGTCTTCCATTTCTGCTGGCATTATTGTTCATGCTACTATTCTTTTTCCTTCCAGCTCAGAGCCTGTTGCAGTAATAAGAATCTTTTGTGGGAAAGGAAAACTAGTGATCCAGTCATAATGTTAATGTTTATGTGACTGCTCGTCATTCAGTAGCATGGATCAGGATCATGGCAGGGAGGAGAAAGGGGCTATGGTGAAGATTCTACTCATGACCTGCGTTTGATCCAGATGGGTTCAGATAGCCAGCACAAGGCTGACTCAATCTTCCATCCTTCTGAGGTCGGTAAATTGAGTACCTAGCTTGCTGCTGGGGTGGGCAATGTGTAGCCTGCATAGTTAAATTGTAAACCGCCCAGAGAGTGCTTTAAGCACCGTGAGGTAATATATAAGCATACTTTGTTTTTTTCTTTGCTTTAACTCATTAGCGATGTCACAGTCCCAAACTCAGTCAGGCTCCTTGCACTGGGAGAAAAGCTTTGCCTGATACCAGTTTGGAGTGGCAGGTACAGAGGATTAGAAGCCTTGTGGTACAATGGATAAACTGCAGTGCTGCAATGAAGACTTTGCTCATAACTTAAGACTGATCCTGGGCCCAGGTAGCCGGATAAAGGTTGACTACCTTCCATCCTTCTGAGGTTGGTAAGCTTGCTATAGTTGAGGCAATGTGTAGCTTGTATAATTAAATTGCAAGCCACCCAGCGAGTGCTTTAAGCACAATGAGGTGGTATATAAGCAACACACTTCGCTTTTGCACAGACACCAACATTAGGCTATTGATATGATTCATCTCTTTTTTCTTTTGTTTTTGTTTAGATAGGAATCATTCTTGGATATTTTGGCACATACATAGCAACCACATAAGAACTATTAGTATGGTTGGTGTCCCATCTAAGTTGGCCCTTCAAGCAGTTCCCATTGACCCTTTCCCCAGGAATATTCCAAAGGTTGCATGCATCAGAATTGGCTCTGAACTGTATAAATGTAAAAGAGCAGTCGGGAAATAAAACAATTTTAGCTGCTTGTACAGAATCCAGCAGTGAATGTGTGCAGTGAACCAGGAGATCAGTGACAAGAGGACTGGGTCAGGTTGTAGTACATTATGTACTATAGGTGCCAGCACCAATTTCGTAGCTACAGAAGCCTTACGATATCTTAGTAACTCATTGTGTGTGCTATCTACAAGTGCTAAGCTACCTGTGAGGGCCAATCAGAGCCTGCATTTGTTCCCATGCACAGAATGAATTATTGTTACAATCTGTATGGAAAACAAAGACTGCTTCCTCTTCCCTGTATGGTCTTTTGGTATAGTAGCATCTTATGGCATATAATTCCTTAGCCCCTCCTAAAGTCATGACTGAATGATTTTGAATGGGAAAGAAAGGAGTACGTTAGTGGCTGGACGAGGAGAGATCTGTATTCGCGAAGGCTTTCACGGCCGGGATCTAATGGTTGTTGCAGGTTTTTCGGGCTTCTTGGCCGTGTTCTGAAAGTGGTTCTTCCTCACGTTTCGCCAGTCTCTGTGGCCGGCATCTTCAGAGGACAGTTTGCTGTCCTCTGAAGATGCTGGCCACAGAGACTGGCGAAACGTGAGGAAGAACCACTTTCAGAACACGGCCAAGAAGCCCGAAAAACCCACAACAACCATCAGAGGAGAGATCTGTTGATAGTAAAGTTAGATTAAAGACATTTTGCCTTTTGGTTTTGATGCAGTGGTAACTAAAACCAGTGAATGGGACACACCACTGAAGGCAATTTATTCCATCAGTGTTGTCTGGAAGGCTGCTCGCTCATTTGAGTGCCTTCTCTGGAGTTTTATATAATTCAGCCACCTTCTCAAGAACTGTTGTTGTTCTCCTACTGGAAGTCTGCGGTATCCTTAACTACACCTTGTGCATCTGCAGATCTCCAATATTGGTGAGCTACTGTGTCCTCCCCAAAATTATGCTCTCATAATTTCTGAAGGACAGCTGTGTTTCCTCTTAGTTGTGGTGATACTATGACAGAAGGCAATTCTTCGATTCAAGGCAATGAAGAATTTTAATTACTTTCCTGCATAAATGTGACACCAGATTAAAACAGTAGCATGGCTCCATAACCACATGTATGGAATGAATAAACAGATGAGTAGCATTTGAAAACTCTGTGACAAGTTTTTTCTTCTTTTCTAAGATAGCAGTCTTAAAGAGCTGACGGTATCTTCCTACTTGCCCTCCCCTGCCTTCCTGTCCAACAATTTGTCCTTTGAAATGTGTGTTGCCTGGGCTAGGCTTTTTTGGATTCTTCTTTAGGGCAGCTGATCTCAATGCTAACACTTCCAATGGCTTACAGTTATGATAGGTCACCGTTCCAGTGCTGGAAAACATAAGCCCACTGGGAATACTGTTGTCCCACTTGCCACACTTTGAGTAGGTGAGCAATTCCTGGTGTTTGCCCAGGTTTTCTTTGAAACAAATTCACTGGCAGTTTATTGGCATTTATGATATACTGTATTAGTTTACAAATGACAAGTTGAACATATAGAGAGAGGGCCAAAGTCCACTGCTCTCACATCAGATTTCAGACAGTACCATTTGCAGTTTATATAGAACTCTCTGAGTACAGCTACATTCGTGACAGGGAGCAATCTAGTTTGGAATGGTTTGGAAAAGTGAGGGTTGATTAGGTTACGCCTAACATTCACATGGCACTCTCCCTTGCAGCCCTTGTATTTGCAGTCTAATCAACCACATGTTAGTGTTCAGTCACTCCATTTTGGTCTTTTTGCTTGCAATGTGCCCCTCCCCTTCTTACTGTCTGCCTCCTGCTTTCTTTTTTTGTAATAAATGTCAGCTGCTTGGGAAACAGCCTGTTCCCATTGCTTGCTGGTGGGCATTAATGCAGGATTTTTATGCACACAAATAGTAGAGGCATGGAGTGCCATGTTTCAGCCCTGTGTTTCTTTTTACTCCTTTTTTTTTTTAAATATTTTTGGTAAGTGGCATAGCACTTAAATGATACAGTGCAATAGTGGAAAAGTATTTTTTAAATAAAAATTAAATTATAACAAAAATGCCTATATTTTGCTTCAAAATAGGACATAAGGTGTCATCCACAGTCATGACCAGACTAAGTGTCATCACTAAGTTGTATGAAAACACCCCAAACCCCACACCGGAGTGATCTAGGTGATTGCACAGTAAGACAATGGTGTCTATTTGAACTGATCCTAATTGTTCCAAATAAACAGTAGGCTCCAACCCCAGACAAGTCTGGGACAGATTGGTCCCCATTAGAAACAGATTGGAAAACTCTTAACAAGAACATTATGTAGTTGACATTTTTAGAGAGACCTCAACTGTTCCAGTAAGGGGGCTACAGAGTGTGATAAACTCCTATATCATCAGCCTTTGTCTTTCTGTCCTCCTTGGTCTCCTTCAAAACTGGATTGTGTTGCCCCTTTTCTCAGACAGACTTCTTGTCCCATTCCCGCCCCATAGAGACACATTGCTGGAAAAATCATGCCTGTCAAAACTCTTGTCAAGTCCAAGTATGGTCTGTGGCACATCACACTGATAGTTGTGATCACAGAAGACTGATTGGGAGGCTGTAAGAATGTGGTATTTTATCTTGGAGATAATGCAACCTGGGCTGGTCTTTAGCAAAGGTAATCTGAACTTTGGTCCTTATTGTTTCCACTCTTGGAAACAGCTCTTGGGTAGGAAGGCTAGCAATTAATTAAGTGGAGAGGCAGATAAAAGAGGGCATTTCACTGTTCTACTTGGGTGTCTTTCATTCTTGAATCCATTCCGTCAGAAAGATAAGAGGGTTGAGCTGGCTAGCTTAAACTTTAAACCGCTTTTTCCTCATTTGTTGATGTTGGTGAGAGGCAAGAAGGAAGAAAGGGTTTTTTAAAACTAGTCCAGCTGTGGGCTTTGTGAACTGTCAGCAAAAACAGTCATTTCCCAACAGCGCAACGATCTTAAGAAGTCTTGGAGAAATAGGTAAGGCTGTAGCTGATTTGTGAGGAATGGTTTCAAAACCTGTGTATAATTAACCTGTAGAAAAATTAAGGATAGATGCAGTAATAGTATTCAGATATCTATATATAGGCCTATCATCTACAGTTGATGAATTAGGCTTGTTCTGAGTTGCTCAAAGACAGGACTAGAACCAGGGGGCGGAAATTGCAGGGGAGTTGCTTTTGGCTAAACATTAGATGAAATGGACTAACTGTACAAGCTGTTTTAACAGGCTGTCTCGGGAGTTAGTGGGCTGTCTTTCACGAGAGGTATTTCACCAGAGGTTGGGTGGCCATCTATTAAGGATGCTGTAGCTGCATTTTGCACTGTAGATCCTGTATTGAGCAGTGGACTAGATTAGTTGACATCCAAGGTCTCTGTATAATTCTGTAATTCTGTGAAGGACACATCCCATGCTTGTGCTGCAGAAGGAAGAGGTAAGGGAAATGCAAGCCTCTTCTGGAGAGAATGTGCTTGTCAAATGGTAAGTGGTAACAAAGAAAGAGGAAATGCAGATACAGCAGAGGATTGAATTAAAACTTGAAATGTCCTTGGTCATTCAGTCCATTAAGAGATTTTAATGGAGTAACTTTAAAAAACTGCACTGTAGAATGACAAAGCAAATACACTGAGCAAGTTCAAGGATCCCTGGGGCAGAACTGCTACCCCTTTTTTTTACAAGACAAAGAGAGCTACCTCCACTCCCCTGTTTTTCCTGATAATATGCAGATTACCACAAGGCATTATGTTGCCTTGTTGTGCATTTCTCTGCCCTGACAACCAAATATCGGGCTTGGAAAAGCACAGAATGGTGAAAATGACATTTTGAATTGTGACATGTGTCAGCTAGGGAAGGAGAAATGAAGTGGTAGAAACTGTGCTATGATGTTTTTGAGTGGAGGAAATATAGGGCAGTAATTCCCAAATGGTGGCAAAGAGGGAAAAAATGGCATCAGTATCCACCATGCTCTGGCTGATGTCAGGGGATGAAACCATGGAGCATGGTCTTCCTCTCCCCTTTCAGCCACTCTATGGGCAGTGAGTGACCTTCTGGAAGGAGGGCATAATAACCATGTAGGAATACCCTAATGTCAGCAGCATCTCTAGAAAATGATCTCATCCTTGCCCGACTGGACAAGAAATGCTGGGTGGCAATATTAGCTGGGCAGTTCTGCATTTCAAGGATAACTGAAAGCTGATTAAGAAAAAAAAATAGACATTTTATGTCTCAGAGTGTCACTCTGCTTTAAAAACAAAGGGGATAGCCACCCAAAATAAGAGAAACACAGTGCTGTAATCAAGGCTGCTCTTTAGGCAGGCCTTCCCTCCAGTCAGTTAACTGATCTTTACTCTTTTTCTTTTTTAATCACCCCATCTTGGCAAGGATTTATATAATTGTTAAAATTGTTTTAAATGTTTTAAATGTTTTATGATGATGTCTCTGGTATGATTTATCATGTATGTAGGCTGCCCCAAGTAGACTTTGTCTGGGGGGGGGGGGGGGGGGTAAAAATCTAATAAAAGTAAAGTAAAATAACAAACCAAAAGCATGTAGTCTAACTAAATACAGATTGCTCACAATAACCAAATTTCCTTGAAGTGTAGTTATTGTGAATATTGAATATCACTTTGAATATTGACCAGATTTCAGTAAATACAAAATACATTCAACAAAAACAAATAAATCCACCAGGAAGCTAAGAGGTCTTTCAAAGAAGTGTTCAGTTCATATGCTCCATTTATTTCACATAGAAGACTTGAATAAAGGCTTTAAGTCTCCCACATTCCTTTTCAGCAAAGTTTTATTTGATAATGGCTGCAGTTCCTTTGTCAAAACTTTCTCGGTTGTCCCAGCTGACCAGGGGGCTGTCATAAGTTCCTGGTTTCAGTTTCTTTGTCAAAGTTTAAGACCTAAGTCAAAGCTTTGTTCTCAATGAATGGATTTTCTAATTATTGAAACCTGGTCAATATTTAAAGTAATCTAGTACTGTACTTTAAGGAAATGTAGATACTGTAAGAAATTTCTATTTTGTTAGATTACACGGGTTTTTTCTTTTGTTACTTAGAACCAAGGGGAACAACCATAAAACCAATGTTCCAGAACTGGTGTAGGTGTCTTAAAATGAGTCAGCAGTAATCTGAAGATGTTGCCAAAAAAAGGTACCCATTTTGACTGCGTAAGAACAAGAATTGTCCATAAGCCATGCAGATCATTGCGGCAGTATTTCAGCCAGCTCGGTCAGCAAATTCAAATTGTGGAGCAGATGCAAAGGAGACAAAAAGAGGTGAATATTTGACATATTGTACTTTTTTTTATTCCCTCCTTTGGGAATCTTAAAAGGCATATGGCCCAGCCCAAGTTTTGAGGTGAGTTATCCCACTTTGGAAGAGAGGATAGAATTCAAAATATCCTTGACAGAATGAAATGTTGGGTTGAAACAGACAAAAGGGTAGACAAATGAAAAGTTTTGGATTGATGTAGAACTTGCAAAGTTGCTTTTAAAATTAGTAATTATAATGGCTGACTATCCATAACTAAATAGTGGTAGGATGGTACACTAGAACCCATGTAAAATTTTGCTCCTGCATTTAGAAGGAATAACTGTACACGTATAGGACAGAAAATCTCTAGATAGGCCATGCTACATATGAAATTAAGAGTGTTCTTTAAGTCCCCGAAGAGCTATTGCATAAAACAGAGCCAGTGTTGGCCTATACAACAGGATTAACTGGCTTAAATTTAGGAGGGCAAATTTCAGCTCAACACTAGGACAAATCCTTGCTGCTAAACGTGGCTACACCGAGGTATGCCAATTGAGGTATGCCCATTTCCAATTGAGGTATGCCAGGTTTCTTCCCTCCTGATAGTCAAGAAATTAGTAAAGTCTAAATTATATAAAGCTGCCTTTAATAATTTATCCTTGGATTCTGTATTATTATTTTTAAATCTTCCTTCCTTCCTTCCTTCCTTCCTTCCTTCCTTCCATCCATCCATCCATCCATCCATCCATCCATCCATCCATCCATCCATCCATCCATCCATCCATCCATCCATCCATCCATCCATCCATCCATCCATCCATTCATTGGTTTTAAATCTGGATTTATGGAACTCCCATATCAAATGTATTGTTTTATGGGGCATGTGGGTTCTGAGTATTATTGTAAGCCACTCAGAGTAGTATGTTCACTGAAGGTGTGATATGAAAAATCTAATTAATTAATTAATTAATTAATTAGTATACAAAATCTGACATTTGAAGCTTATTAAATGCTAATGGGCACCTTGTGGTCCCACCCATAAGAACCATGCTTTATCCCACCCTGCTGAGGTGCTCAGAGCGCAGATCAACTCTGACTTCAATCATTATGTATATTAATTCAGTGTGGAAAAAGTGGCGTATTCATTGTTTATGGCAAAATACATTTAGTGATAAACTTTAAAGTAACATATAAAAGGTTGAAAGACAACTAATGTACCTAGTACGTAGATGTTTAGGCAGGTTAGCTTTATGCCACAACTTTATATATGTCTGCTCAGAAAAAAGTCCCACTGTGCTCAGCCAGGCTTGACTTCAGATGCACTCCTAAGCACACTTAGTGGAAAGCAAGTGCCACTGAACACAGTGGGACTTAATTCCAGGTAAACATGCAAATAATTGCACCCTTAACAGGGAATGTAAGACTAACAGTGTCTAGCTCAGTTAATGTAAAGTCTTACAGATTTATTTGCTTTTAAAATAATTAACTGGTTGTGGCTGCTTAGTTACCATATGCAGTTGGTGCTGTTAACCGGTGATCTTACTCCTGCAGACACTCCCCACATTGGTGGGTTCAAAAGTCACTAAGCAGTTCCACTGTAGTTTTTTCAAGGAATACAACTGAATTTCAGCTGAGAGCTTCGATCTTTTGAGTTCAACTGATCAGAATTTGGCCGTTTCCATAAGTGGCCCAAATTACTTTTGTGGGGTTTGCTCCATCTTCAGCTGCATCCTCCAAACTAGAAAGCACTCCTCTCGCTTCAATTTACTGATGAGCAACCTGTATTAGCCCTGATATCCTAAGCTTGCACTCGTTTTGCAGCTCCTGCAAACGGCTACGCTTGGAAGTGGGTGACATCTGAAACTGCTTCTCGTTTGCATGTCCCATTCTTATCCTTCTGAAGACAAAGAATCCATTCTCTGTTGTACACAAGACCACATCAGCCCATTTCAACAGTTCAAGGCCTGCCTTTGCCACAAAAAGCAAATGCATGCAAGTGCGCACGCACACATGCGCATGCACACGCACACACATTTAGTGTCTGTCTCCTCAAACAGAAATAAAGTACTGTAGTGTGCAACAAACTGAGCTATACATTTTTCAGCAGCAGCAAGTAACACACAACATTCACGCTATCTGTCAGGCTCAGCATTAGCACCCAATATACTACAACACTAGCCAGGGCCTGTTAGCTCCAGTAGAACCTATTACTGTTGACATTTTACCTGTCATCTCTGACACCACGGCCACTTTCACCACATTGCATCACCTGTCGGTCTTCCCCTTGCACCTGCTTTTGCACAGCAGTTCAGTAACGAACTAGAGATCTTTTGGGCTGTTGGCTCTCCAGCTTATTGCCACAGTGCCACTGCTGGGTAGGAGGGAGAAATGGCGGCTGGTGGTTTTTGCATCACCATTAGCAGGAGCCCCACATAGTGTTAGGTGCTGGATGGGGTCTCATCCATATTAATGATCCCTTAAGGAGCAGGTGTGTCAAACATTAGCTGGAAGGAAAACTATTGACTGTAAGTCACACAGAGCCAAAGCCTTTCCTTTCTGAAGAGCTAGGTGTCTAAAAGGCATTCCTACAAAGGTCATTCCCTAGAACTGGCACCACAACAATAAAGGCCCTGCTCATAGCATTTCAGTCAATGTGGCCGCAGGTGTTGAACAGAATAGACAAATGGGGTACATACAGCTTAAGGTAGAATTTAAAACACTTGAGTTCCAAGCTAAGGTTTTAGAAATGAGATACTTTACCTGAACAGAACCCAAAAATAGATAGGCAGACTGTGTAAGAATAGAATTACAGGTTCTATTCAACTAGCCCCAGTCAATAAACTGCCAGTGCTATTTTGTACCAGTTAACATTTCCAAACATTTTTCATGGTAGCTGTGCATAGAACAGGAGTTGGAGGAGTCTGGTCCTCAGATAATGATTTGGATGGGTCAAAATAATTCAGTTGTTATCTAGATCTGTAGCTGTATCTAGATAATAGTTGAACTATTTTATCAAATTTGTTCAGTACACTTTCAGGAGACCTTTCTTTCCAAGACCTTCAGGGTAAATATCTTGATAAAGAAAGAAAAACAACAATAACAACTCATTCAGCAATAATAAGGCATCTTTATCCTGCTTCCACATCTGAATCTTCCCCTCCCTGAAACTGTTTGATTTGTGTCCTAGCCTCTGATATTTTTATAACTCATGAGGAACATGCTGATTATCAGTTTACCTTTTGCTGCGATTTTGCTGTCTAGGTGTTATTTTTGTAAAGTGCATAGTCCAGAATCCAAATATAGTAAAATAAATAGCATCACAAAGGTACAAGAGTGCTGAAAATAGTTTATGAATTATATTAATTAAACAAATAGCAGGCACCAGATAAAACAGCTAGCAAAGTGGAGGGGCAGAGGGATACTTTCCGTGCAGCCTTTCATAATTCCAAACAGCTATTAGCATTTTATCAATGGTGACTCACTCTTCAGGCTGCCCTGGTGCCTTCTTCTCTCACCAAAGGAAGTATCCAGAATGAAATCTCATGCGGTTGTTTAGTAAAATGTCAATTGATGAAAAGCATTATATTTTTTGAGGATTTTTCCCTTTGAAGAGACCTACTAGTTCAGGCAGCTGCAGAGAGGTACCCATCTCACCCAGAAAGGGTGCTGATCACAGCCAACCCCTGCGTGTTGTGAATTCACCTTATAGTAAATAGGATTTTAATTGGGCCAGCCAAGATATGCTTAGCTTGAGCAGTGATCGTTTCATGCTGTCACAGCACAGGTAGAAGGCATATGAAAATACAGGTGTAAAAATGTGCCCCTGCAGAGTAGGGGCCAAAGCCATTTAAACACATAAACAATAACTTTGATATAATTTTCTAAAAGTGAAAGTGGTGTGTGTGTGTGTGTGTGTGTGTATATATATATATATATATATATATATATATATATATATATATATATATATATATATATATATACACACACACACACACACCACTTTCACTTTGTCATTTCCTTCTTCTGAAAACACTGTGGGATTGTATGGGTTACTCAAAGCTGTACAGGCCAGCGGTTCTGGAAAACACAGTGGGGAGTCAAAATCCCAACCTATAGGGCTCTATAGCTGAGTACCCAAATCACTGCGCTATCCTCTCGGTGTAGAAGTTGGAAGGCAAGAAAGATTCTTATTTTCTTTGTCAACTAGCATGCTGTTAGGGAGGCAAAGCTCAGAAGGAAAGAATTGACCTTTTAATAAAACACACACCCGAGACATCAAAGGTAAGGGGTCCTGAATTAAACCTCTTTTGAAAATCAGGGGATACAACTTAATTGTGTGCTATCAAGTTGATTTCAACTGATGATAGCCCTTGCCAGAATTTCCTAGTTATACAGAACTCAGGTTTGCCCTTCCCTTCTTCTGGTGGCACTCCAGGACCGTGCCGTGTGCCCAGGACTATACAAGCATGGTCTCGTATAAGTGAAATGAAACCACTGTTTTTCAACTGCACCTACTTTGAAAGATGGCCACTGAGATATGCAGCCAACATGTCATATTATGAGGCTAACCCTACATTTGCCCTGTAACATTACTTTGAGATGGATATGGAAGTGGGGGAATTCTGCAGGGAAATATCTAAAAAGTGTACCTTAAACTTTCTACCTACTACTGATTTTCTTCTGCAAATCCTCCTCCTGCTTGTCCAATCCATGGGAAGGGGGGGGGAACAAGACTGGGAGAAGACTGGGGATGTCCTTGAGAATCTTCGCAGGGCAAATTCAGCTTGAGGAGGGTTAAACACACACACCGGATTTGCCTTTAAGGTCCCTCTCAATCTGGGTTACGTCAAAAAACCTTTGGAACCCCCATTTATTGAGGTAGTATATATTTCTGCCTTTAGATGGATCGCTATTAAGGTAAGACTTTGGGGCAGAAATCCAGGGCCCCACTCACAAGAATGAGCAGGAGGGCTCCCAAACACAAAAAATGAAAGCGACACTGGGAAGTCAAAGTCATGTACATGGCTGTCTTAAGTGGGTGTGGGACACCTAAGACAAATGAATGAGTACTTGGGAAAAGTTGCTTGGACTACATCTCCCAGAATTCTCTACCAGCCTGGCCAGTTGGAAGATTCTGAAATGTGTAGTCCAAAATAGTAACTATTCCAAACTATGACTGAAAAATCCAAAATTGGAAATTACCTAACTGCAGTACTGGGACAGATCCGTATCTCTCAAAAGTGTATAATTGTGTAGAATTGGTGCTACAAGTTTCCTTGAAATAGTGGCTGAAATCCTGCTGCTTTGCATAGTAAGTCTCAACTACAGTAGGCCTACAAATCAATGGAACTTATGGAGGAGTTGACTCATCAAGTGCGCACTGATTCAGTGGGTCTACTCTAGTTGTGACTTGCTATGCTAAGCAACAGGATTTCATGCAGTGTGCCGTATAATTAGGTATTTGTGGATCATTCAGAGTTTTGTCAATCTTCCTGGATTCTGATGGACCTGGGAGGTTACTAGAGATGCTGGTCAGGAAAAGAGGCAAGGAAAATGATTTGGGGAGGTTGAAATTTCATTTCTGCATTCTAATTTTGGTTGAATTTCCCCATTGCCTCAACAACCTCTTTAAATGACCTGCAGTTAAGCAATTCCTGCAGACTAGTAAATATATTAATGATTCTCTGTCTGTGTTTTGTCTCTCCCTTTCTCCTCCCTTCCCCTACCTCCAAAATCTTAGGATGAAGATGAGACGCCACAAGCTCTTTTTGACTCTCTGCATGGCTGGTCTTTGCCTCATCTCTTTCCTTCACTTCCTAAAGGCCCTCTCATACGTCACATTCCCCAGGGAACTGGCCTCGCTTAGCCCCAACCTGGTCTCCAACCTTTTCTGGAACAATGCACCTATTACCCCTCAGGTCAGTCCTGAGCCTGGGGGCCCAGATTTCCTTCGCACCCCACTCTACTCCCACTCACCTCTGCTCCAGCCCCTCTCTCCAAGCAGAGCTGGTGAGGAGCTGCACAAAGTGGAGTTTGTGCTGCCTGAAGATACTACAGAATATTTTGTACATACCAAAGCTGGCGGTGTCTGCTTTAAACCGGGCACCAAGGTGTTGGAGAAACCACCAGCAGGCAAGCCGGATGAGAAAACCGAGGGAGCTGTTTCAGGGCAAGTAGGCCGGAAACCTCTGAGCGCCAGTGGGACAAAGCGGCGTAAGTGGGTGGAGTGTGTGTGCTTGCCCGGTTGGCATGGACCTAGCTGTGGCGTGCCCACTGTGGTGCAGTACTCAAACTTGCCCACAAAAGACCGTCTAACTCCTCGGGAAGTACCCCGTAGAGTCATTAACGCCATCAATGTAAATCATGAATTTGACCTCTTGGATGTGCGTTTCCACGAGCTGGGTGATGTGGTGGATGCCTTCGTGGTCTGCGAGTCAAATTTCACAGCCTATGGCGAGCCACGACCCCTCAAGTTCCGTGAGATGCTGCTCAACAGCTCCTATGACTACATCCGCCACAAAGTGCTCTACGTCTTCCTGGACCACTTCCCCCCTGGTGGTCGCCAGGATGGCTGGATCGCGGATGACTACCTACGCACTTTTCTTACTCGGGATGGCATTTCCCGCCTCCGTAAT
The DNA here is from genome assembly GCF_051106095.1 of Pogona vitticeps. NCBI lineage: Eukaryota > Metazoa > Chordata > Lepidosauria > Squamata > Agamidae > Pogona > Pogona vitticeps. The sequence goes on along the minus strand of NC_135787.1, from coordinate 164,167,287 downwards.
CTGCGTCCTGATGATGTCTTCATCATTGATGATGCTGATGAAATTCCAGCCCGTGACGGTGTGCTCTTTCTTAAACTCTACGATGGCTGGACAGAGCCCTTTGCTTTCCATATGCGCAAATCTCTCTATGGATTCTTCTGGAAGCAGCCTGGCACCCTCGAGGTAGTTTCTGGCTGCACAGTGGGGATGCTCCAGACTGTTTATGCTACTGATGGGATTCGCTTACGTCGCAGAGAATACTATACCATGCCAGGCTTTCGACAATATGAAAACAGCACAGGGCACATCCTGGTACAGTGGTCGCTGGGCAGTCCGCTCCATTTTGCTGGCTGGCACTGCTCATGGTGTTTTACACCTGAAGGGATCTACTTTAAACTGGTATCAGCTCAGAACGGGGATTTTCCCCGCTGGGGTGACTATGAGGACAAAAGAGACCTTAATTATATCCGGGAGCTGATCCGGACTGGTGGTTGGTTTGATGGTACTACCCAGGAGTATCCTCCAGCAGACCCCAAAGAACAAATGTATGCCCCAAAATATCTGTTAAAGAACTACCAGCGATTTAGGTACTTACTGGAGAACCCCTACCAGAAGTCAGAGGGGGCTGGGTGACGGGAATGGGGCTTGCATGAGAAAAGGGGACCTTATGGGAAAAGGGGACAGTCAGATGTGTCTTTTGGTTTTCCTTCCTTCCCCCACCCACTTCTGCTGGGGAAGTGTATGTTCTCTCCAGCCTCTGCCTGCCCCAAGGGACCTGGGTGTATATGTGTAAGGGGGATTCCTAACCATGTAAATGAAGACCAGAAGATGTGGGAACTGACCCTAAGAACTAGCAGGAGGTACAGCTCCATAACCCTTTTGTAGGAGGGAAGAAGAAAAACATCTGATGCAGGGCGCACCTCTCTGTGTGACATCGTAATGCACAGGGGCTTGAAGCTGGATGTGCAAGGGTGTGAATGTGCCAACACCTCTACAGTCATTGAGTGTAGATGAGGATGGTGTTGAACTCTGCATTTATTTAAAAAGAAAGAAAGACAACCCCCCCTTTTTTTTTGTTTTTGTTTTTGTTTCTTCTGAGTCTTTTGAAAACAGTGTCTCTTCCACAGGCTCTGCTCTCCTAAAATACTGCCACTTGTTAGGCCCATAGAGATTGCAGACAGAATGCAGGTGGGAGTTTCTTACCTTTGTTGTTTTGAAAAACATAGGATGGCGTTTGGCCAAAGAACATAGTGAGCATTCTGCTTTATAGCTGAAACAGACAATTGGCTATGGAAACTTCACCAGAAAAGGGTGTGTGCGTGTGCTCAAGAGTGCATATATAAGGGAGAAGTTTTGTAGATCACAACAGGAGTTGTTCTCATCTCAAGTATGTATATTTTTGCCACGTGTGCTCTGTTACATTAAGGTGTAAGAGTGTGTCTTCCCACAACATGGGAGCATGGGAACACCAAAGAACTCTGCTTTCCATCTCATGATTACAGACATTCAGGGAAACTCTACAAACTGGCAGGCTATGAAAGTGGGAAAGTGCTGTTTCTGGTAGCCAGCCAGCCAAGCTGGTTTCGATGTGTAAGTAAGACAGCAATAGGGCCTCTTGGCCCTTCGATTTGCAAAGGATGTGTCTATTGTTCACACGTTTCCCTCTTTGCAACAAAATGTGATGTTTACAATTTTTGTTAAGATGGGGAGTGTGTGTAATGCTTTGAACTGTGTCTAAGAAAAGGAGGCATTGGGATACAAACCTTCCAGTGCCCACCCTACTGCTTCTGGAACAGGAGAGGTGTAATGGTACTTGGCTCTATGATGCCAACATTTTGAGGACAATGTTATATTGTTAGCTGAACTTTTGCATATTCGGTAAGGTGGTTTGCATTGGGGAAAGGAGCATACGTGCTTGATGGAACTGATATTAAGAGACCATGGTTAAATCCACCTGCCAAGTATTTCAGTACTCAGTGGATGTTTGCATCCTTGTCCTTCACTGAAATGGCTCCAGTGTGTCTCCAATCAATTGATGGAGTCTTTGGCTCTTAGTTCAGGGTGAAAATTACTGCAAATCCCATGTTATGTTTGCTGCTAAGGAAATATATGAAGCAATGAGCCACTATGCTTACAGAAATAAATAGTTGAGATGTGTGCAGTGAGAGGAAAAGCCCCACACTACTAAAATGGGTGTTTTGGTTTTTGTGCGTGTGTGTGTGTGTTTTTTTCCATCAGGACAGTCTGTTTGTTTGGTATTGTATTTGTCTCTCTGTTCCCCTCCACTTTCACACTCTTTCCTGTTTTTATGTAAATTCCTCCCATTCCCTCCAGAAGACAAAGAAAACAGTGCATGTTTGGCAGTCTTTGCCAACCTGGTGGTGTTCATATGTGTTGTGCAACAATTCCTTTCACCCCCCACCCATGCTCCAACATGCCTGATGTTTGGTTTCTGCGAGGTGCTTGGCAAGTTCATTTTTTCAAATGAGAAATCACTAACCATGGACTCACCCTTCGCGTGCTGCCACTGGCCCTGTAGACACTCAGATAGTACTGTACCTGGAAGCAATAACTTCTCTTCTAGTAGCAACCTTTGTGGAATGGGGATGTCAACAAAGAGGCAGTTGGCTTTTGTGCTGTGGCCAATCGCAGGATGGCTCCTTGTATCAGTCAAGGGCTATGTGGGGGGGGGCAGGCGGGCGGAGAGGATGGTTTTACGAACTGACTATTCACCTTATTAAAATGGAGTAACGTCTGGCACCCTTCTGCACCATAGGGAGTTGCCCTTGTTGCCACCAAATTTCAGCTGTAACTGCAGCATCAGATGGACAGCACTGAGGTGAATACAGCACTGAAGTCATTTGAAGTCTCTTTTCTGAGACAGGAGAAGTCCAGGGATGGCTTTGTTACCATTTACCTTGTGTACTACCATGAGGCAGTCCTGGACTATGTCAAAATCCCCACTTTATGTACACTGGCCCTTGCTTTGTCAGGCATTTAGCTGCCCCACAAAATGGGCTGCATTGTCAATGGAGAAGGATCCTAATCCTGGGCCCAGTGGGGAAAAGTTTAATAGAACCGGTTGTGACTTGCAGAGCCAGCTCGACACTGTTGTACAGCATAGCAGTAGCTCAGGACTGGAGTCAGTGAAACACGTGAGTCTCAGGACTACCACACAGAGAAATGGAAGAAATGAATATTTTCGAAGCTCTGCTTCTTCATTACTAGTGAATGTTTGAGCAGTGGGAAGGTAGACTCTCCAACTATTATGGCATGGAGAATCTGTGCACTTGCTCTCTGAGAGGGCTTAGCTGGGAGCCAGAGGTAGGTATGAAGCTTCGGAGTTCACAAATACAGAGAAAAATAGCCCATCAGGCAATGGCAACCAAGGAGGTACATCCTCAACATTGGACTGTTTCAAATGGCAAATTGCACCCCTCCCTCCCTCCCTCCCTTGTTTCAATCTAGGCCAGCTCATTTGTTCACTTGCGTCCCTGAACTTGCTGGACAGGGCGTGCTTTGTGCATGTGTCTCTAGGGCTGGCAATCACAATTACAGCTCATGAATTCTTAATTCTTCCATCTCTATAGTCTCTGGGCACCATCCCTCTGTCTCTGAAGAGCAACCCAGTGCGGCAATTCTCAGCCTCTCCTTTATCCTTTCTGCAATGCTTTGACCATTTTTCCCCTTCCTCACTCCCATTACCATCCCCCCTTCCCCATTTTCTTCGTTCTTTTCCTCCCACCCTCCTCCACTGTTCTGCACAAGGAACAGATCCCATTGTAACTGGATAAGTTAGTACTGAATTCCTGTGGGACTCTGAAAGGGCGCTTTGTTCTAGTCTCCTTCTTTGACTGCACCAAAGTGAAACTTGAAACTGACCTCTGTTGGGGGAGAATGTACAGAAAAGCTCGGCTTCTTAAAAAAAAAAAAGACAAAAACCCACAACCCAACTGCCCCCTTGTTCATATAGTTGGTTTTCAAAGAAAACTTCCCCTTAAAAGACTGCTGGTTCAATTATTTATTCTGTAGCTGGAACCTAGACCCACAGAGTTGACATTAAGGAACTTTGCACTAATGAAAACACATTGAGTTTGTGCTGACAGAGCGGAGGACCAGGTGGGGTAGTAGTTAAAGGAAGAATGACTTTGGGGGAATGCCTTGGCAAGCAATTAGTTATTTGGAGCAATTAATCTGAACTCCTGACCTAAGGAAAGAAAAAAGAGATGATTGGGTACATGGATTTGCACTGAGCCTGGAGGAGCTTCTGAAAAATGGCTCACATCTTATACTGTGTGTGACAGGTAGAAGAGGCCAAGCATTTGCTCATAAGCCTCAGGAAAGAGTCTCTTGATGATTTAAGAGTGTGCACTAACTGAGGAGGCCCACATGGTTAGAGGGCAGATAAATAAGAGACAGCACACAGGTGCCACCTTGTAGTGAGTTTAAGGTAACTGGGTGATGATATCATACAGAGTGCCTGACCTCGCACCTCGAAACTAAATGTCAGCTGGTGGTGGAGGGCAAAACTGCTCCTTCTGGAGTGCAGCGATGGCCACATACATGTTTGAAGCTGCCGGTGCTGTTATTCTTTTGCTTCCGGTAATTTCAAAGGTTTAGTTTGATTGGGCTACAGCTTTCATTTAAAATCAGTGTAAATGCATGTACAGAATCTCTGTAGGAAATTCACTGCATCTATATTCACTGTCTTAAACCGTTGAAAGGGGAACATCTCAAAAAAAACCCCCAAACAAACAAACTTCTGACAATTTAACAGCAGAGTAAACAGGATGGACTGAAGGGTTCAAGGGGTTCTTCCCCTTGTGGGCTGGAAGGACCAAAGCAGTCTTCTCCAGAGTGCTGCATCCAAAGCTTAGCAAAGGCACTTTTCAGGAATACCAAGAATTGCCCAACTACGATGCCCAGTGGTCAAATAGTAACTTCTTTCAGCTCTGAGGCCTGCAGTTGGCTACTTGTAAGTATACCAATGGAACTGTACCCACAACACTTAGAACTGTCTGTTTTTTGCCCATCAGAGATCCCGAATGGCTGGCTTGACAACTTCTTTCCCATGAATAGCTTGAGGAGATGGAACTGTACCCCTAGTGGTTGCCTAGCAATGAGTCTTTCTCCACCTCATTCTTAGCAAACCTCTAGGCGAGTCTAAATCCAGAGTCACACCCAGTGACAGCAGCTGTGTCCCACAGGTGACCGATGGGTGCTTACATTGTATCCATAGGGTCCTATTGGGCCTCCTAAGATGTTGCACCCTGCTTCTTAACTCTTTTTCTGAACCAGATGTGGGCAAGCGTAGGCTGCAATTGTCCTGGATGGTGCTTTTCCCTAGCTGCAGGTGTGGTTGACTATGCCACTATAGTTTAAAACAGTGGTTCTTAACCTTGGGTTACTCAGGTGTTTTTGGACTGCAACTCCCAGAAACCCCAGCCAGCACAGCTAGTGGTGAAGGCTTCTGGGAGTTGCAGTCCAAAACTCCTGAGTAACCCAAGGTTAAGAACCTCTGGTTTAAAACAAGAAGTCCCTGGACATAGAAAAAGAAGGTGTGGGTCATAAGCCTAGGCTTTTGGAGGCTACGCTCCTTTTGTGTTTGTAGGGGTTTCCCCCTCTCAATTAGAGAGTCACTTTCTCAAGCAATCCCTTCCTTGTAACCTACAATGGTACAGACTAGTGAAATTTTTTGCCCTCTTATACAAACTAGGCCTTATAGAAGAGAAGCTTCAGTCTTTTTACCATCTCTTCCCCCTTTAATGTCTCATACGATATAAGCACATGTCCAGCTACATGGAGTCTTCAGGCACTTGCAATTCTCTGCTTGTTTTCATTTATATTAATTCTTACTCATAATCATGTTCTTTGTGATTTTAGGGGCTCTTCATATCTTACCTACTTTAAATGAGATGACACTGGTACTGCACGCAAACTGTTTTTCAGTTGTATATGTCTATGGGAAAGGGCATTCTTTTTCTTTCTTTGTCTGTCTGTAGCTCCATATTATCGTCCCAGTATCTGCATTAACATTGAGTTTTTCAGTTGCTGAAGAGAAATGGAAGATTCATAACTTGTTTCTGACATCAGACACAGAAGGACATTTTGAGTCATTTAGGTTAAAACCATATTGAGTTGGGTTTCATTTAAATCACAGCTGGTTAGAACTCGCACCAACTTTTTTTTTATTGCCTGTTATCCAATCACTTTGCTTTGTGTCTTTTTTTGGTCTACTTATTTGCCTTTTACTGGTGAAGATGTGACCCAAAAAGGTGACATGGGGGGTATGCAAGGGACAAGATGCCTGGGGTTATTAAACATTAAGCTGAATGGCTTAAAGAGGGATTCCACCTACCTCCATTTCTGTCGACCTTCAGAATGCTTTTCTTATTCTCTGGAGGAAATTTAAAAAGGGAAAATATGGAGGTGGTGAGATTGGGTGTGTGGGACAGAGGGGGAGGAAATTAAGGGCTTTAATCATACTGTAAAGAAACAGAAATAGCAGTGCTTTACCATATTCCCACAATCTAATACCATCTGAATATGTTGAATTACAGTTCTACACACTATATTCGGAGTAATAGGAATTGTAGCTCAGTATCTCTTGAGAACATTATGTTGCAAGATGGTGGAGGGGAGAAGGGAGCCCAATTGTACAGTCTTTGGTTGATCAGCCCATATCTTTTCAATCTAGGAGGGATATAAAAATGGCCAGTGGGGGTATACAACCACTGTCTATTTTAATTTCTGAGGCAACAATTGAGCAGTATTCTGCAGGGAAAAGTCCTGGGAAGGATAGCTATGGGATCTCTCATATTAGCAATCAGAAATTTTGTGCCCTGTGTTGGCTAAGGAATAAGTGGGACTTGCCAAATAAGTAGAAGAAGCCCTTTAAAGTCTAATTTATAAATAACTTTTGTAAGGATAAATCAAAGTGTACATACTGAAATCATTTTCTCTGTAAATGGTTGGATTTCATTTCACCCTTAAAGGGATGTTCAAAGGAAGAAATAAAACAAATTGAAAATCATGAAAGGGAAACCAGCACTTGTGGTATTCTTTATTTCTAATTAAATGGGATAAATAACATTCATGGAAGAGTCATCATTTATCCCTGTATCTATAATGCATCAGGCAGAAGGGCAGATCATTCATCTCTTTCAGCTTGGAACTGAGTATATTTATATATTTCTTCCCTTTTGCCTGACATACGCAATTTCATTAAGAAATGATTGTGTTCCCTCCATAATAGGACATGAGGGTATGTAATCTTTTTTTTTAACCACTCAGTGATTATTGCCAGCTGCATGTGTATTTTTTGTCATGGTGGAATATTCCATACAGAATTGTTGAATGAATGAGACATAACACAAAACACTCCAAAATGAAGTCATAAATGATACATTTATGTTACAAAATCTATTGTCAGAAGGTGTTAGTATATAGGGTAAATCAGCAAACTGAAGGTTGTTTAGTTACTAGAATCTTATATAAAATCATGAGCCTGGTTCATGCAGTTGCTATAGAGTTCTCTCTCGTCTCTCCTCCTGACCAATAAGCCAGCTTTAGTAGGAGTCTTTTGCTTAAAGTGGTTTTGTCACTCTCTCTTCATTTGTCTCCTCAGTCCTTTTAACAAGGATAGATATATGTTTGCACATCCCTCAGCAAAGCAAATCTACAGCATGATCTGCTCTTTCACTTGCTGATACACAGGCGTGTTGCAAAGTTGGGCTCACGCTGGCCTGGAGTTTGACTTCACTCTCATACTTTATTTCCAAGAAGGCATACAGTAGAACTGCCTTTTCAGTACAAATTGGGAATAGATATGTTACTAAATAAATTAAGGTAAGATTTGAAAAAAACAAAAACAAAGGGTCAACAACAACATTCTGTTTTAGATTAATGTACAAAGCAAACCAAGCTTTCCCCAACCATTTCTAGCTGGATCTGTAAGAAAACTACAGACCCTCACAAAAATTAAAAGTTGAATTTATCCCAGTCTCTGTGATACGTCAGGCAGCAAGAGTTGGAGCTGCATTGTTTTAGATTAGACATCTTTCAGTCTTGAGAGACTATGGTAACGTGCTCTGAATAGAGGTCTTGGAACAGCATCTAGTGTGGCTGAGAAGGCCGATTCGAGAGTGACAATCCCTTCCACACTGAAGACAAATATAATCTGTCCCCTGTCCAGCTCCCTGATTTTGCTGGTTTTGGGACTGCCTCTTCGCCTTGGCCTGCTGGACAAGTGTCCCTTCAAAATGGGAGAGACCATGATGCACTGCCTGCCTCCAGTGCAGGGAAATCACCCCAGAGGGAGACCACAGCTACAATACAAGGATATCTGCAAGCAGGATCTGAAGGCCGTAGGAATGGACCTCAGCAGATGGAAAACTTTGGGGTACTTTGCATTGTTGTAAGCCAGATTTTAAATCATACAGTAGGAGATCAGTGCTGTTTGTGAGTCAGGCAGTTGGTTCCGTCCAAATAGATAAATCACCTTGACAACAGGTAGCAGGCAGAGCACTCTGTTTGTCAAAGGTTTAAGGTATCTGAATGGGAAGCTTGGAATAGGAAATGAGAGATGACCTTCCATATTGTCTCCCACAAAGGCTCCAACAGCAACACACACACACAAGATTTACAGCTCTCCTTGGTGTCCAGATGTTATCAGTTAGCACTCAGACAGCCTTGAAATGCTGGCTGTGCTTTTGCTCTCATATTTTTAGCTTGCATTTTTTCCTTGGGACAAATAGGCCTCACAGCTACTACATTCTCTTCTGATACTTCTCAGGTGACTGTGCTGCTTCCAGAAGCTTCTGGAATGATACTGACAATTGAGGCACTGAATTTCCGTTCCCCACTGCCCTCCCGTGGCTGCACGTGGTCTTCCTCCTCTTCTGAAGCTGGCTCAGCATGGTGAGACATGACCAGTGGTGTAGGTCATGTTGCCCCATGGAGAGTTGAAGCACCAACACTTCCTGCAGGCGCAGGGTCTTCCCGGATTTCTCCTTATTGGCTCTGCAGATCACGCCATCCATCCTCTCCTCTCAGGTAGCCACCACCTCATGAACCTTCATGGATTGCTGCCTTGTCGTGGCGAAGGGGCTTGAGTAACTCAGAGAAACTATGGGCTATGCTGTGCAGGGACACCCAAGACGGACAGGACATAGTGGAGAGTTCCGACTAAACGCAATCCACCTGGAGTAGGAAATGGCAAGCCACTCCAGTATCTTTGCCAAGAACGCCCCATGATCAGAAACAAAAGGCTAAAAGATATGACGCTGGAAGATGGGCCCCTCAGGTCGGAAGGCGTCCAACATGCTACTGAGGAAGAGCGGAGGACAAGTACAAGTAGCTCCAGAGCTAATGAAGTGGTTGGGCCAAAGCCGAAAGGACGCTCAGCTGTGGACGTGCCTGGAAGTGAAAGGAAAATCCAATGCTGCAAAGAAAAATACTGCATAGGAACCTGGAATGTAAGATCTATGAACCTTGGGAAGCTGGAGGTGGTCAAACAGGAGATGGCAAGAATAAACATCGACATCCTGGGCATCAGTGAACTAAAATGGACAGGAATGGGCGAATTCAGCTCAGATGATTATCATATCTACTATTGTGGGCAAGAATCCCGTAGAAGGAATGGAGTAGCCCTCATAGTCAACAAAAGAGTGGGAAACGCTGTAATGGGATACAATCTCAAAAATGATAGAATGATGTCAATACGAATCCAAGGCAGACCATTCAACATCACAATAATCCAAGTTTATGCACCAACCAGCATTGCTGAGGAGACTGAAATTGAACAATTCTATGAAGATTTACAACACCTTCTAGAACTGACACCAAAGAAAGATGTTCTTCTCATTCTAGGGGACTGGAATGCTAAAGTAGGGAGCCAAGAGATAAAAGGAACAACAGGGAAGTTTGGCCTTGGAGTTCAGAACGAAGCAGGACAAAGGCTAATAGAGTTTTGTCAAGAGAATAAGCTGGTCATCACAAACACTCTTTTCCAACAACACAAGAGGCGACTCTATACATGGAAATCACCAGATGGGCAATATCGAAATCAGATTGATTATATTCTCTGCAACCAAAGATGGAGAAGCTCTATACAGTCAGCAAAAACAAGACCTGGAGCTGACTGCGGTTCTGATCATCAGCTTCTCATAGCAAAATTCAAACTTAGACTGAAGAGATTAGGAAAAATCACTGGGCCACTCAGGTATAATCTAAACCAAATCCCTTATGAATACACAGTGGAAGTAAAGAACAGATTTAAGGAACTAGATTTGGTGGACAGAGTGCCTGAAGAACTTTGGATAGAGGCTCGTAACATTGTCCAGGAGGCAGCAACGAAAACCATCCCAAAGAAAAGGAAATGCAGGAAAGCAAAGTGGCTGTCCAACGAGGCCTTAGAAATAGCAGAGAGGAGAAGGGAAGCAAAATGCAAGGGAGATAGGGAAAGTTACAGAAACTTGAATTCAGACTTCCAAAGAATAGCAAGGAGAGACAAGAGGGCCTTCTTAAATGAACAATGCAAAGAAATAGAGGAAGATAACAGAAAAGGAAAGACCAGAGATCTGTTCAGGAAAATTGGACATATTAGAGGAACATTTTGCGCAAAGATGAACATGATAAAAGACAAAAATGGGAGGGACCTAACAGAAGCAGAAGACGTCAAGAAGAGGTGGCAAGAATACACAGAGGAATTATATCAGAAAGATTTGGATATCCTGGACAACCCAGACAATGTAGTTGCTGACCTTGAGCCAGACATCCTGGAGAGCGAAGTCAAGTGGGCCTTAGAAAGCCTGGCTAACAACAAGGCCAGTGGAGGTGATGGCATTCCAGTTGAACTATTTAAAATCTTGAAAGATGATGCTGTTAAGGTGCTACATTCAATATGCCAGCAAGTTTGGAAAACTCAACAGTGGCCAGAGGATTGGAAAAGATCAGTCTACATCCCAATCCCAAAGAAAGGCAGTGCCAAAGAATGCTCCAACTACCGTACAATTGCACTCATTTCGCACGCTAGCAAGGTTATGCTCAAAATCCTCC